>NC_060128.1:131473146-131783163 GCF_021461395.2 Schistocerca americana
TCTCGTCTCTCGACAAGAACTATTGTACAATGCTGGTGCTTAATAGCGGCCTTGGTTCAGTGATGGCGCTTGTTTTCTGGGATACAGGACGTACTGCTGGACATAATGTTTGAATTAGTAAGTGCATTTTACTACAAGGAGTCAAAATTTGTTAGCTCTTTTCATAAGTCTATTTTTGCAGCGTGTGTTTCGGTGTATAAATCGTATTTTCAATTAATCATGACTATGCAGAATAGCTGCATTGTAACCCAACGTCGTTTATTCAAAACATGTTACCAGTTTCGGCGCCACAAAGCGTCATCTTCAGGCCCTAAGCATAGTTCGCCGTCAACGGCAAACCACAGTGACAACGACCAACGGAGTCTGTTGCCATTTGAAGACTCCCGTCTTCCTCTTCTCCTTCATCCGTGAGCAGGGTACATCAAGGTCTTCTCTGGCAATCTGTCATCCGCTTTATATATCTGTGATTCTTTCTTGAATCTGCATCATTTCCATAATCGTTTTTATTTCTTACGTGGTCTCGTCAGATATTCTACATGATCTCCCGCTATAGTCCATTTTTTTGCGACTGTCAATGTGTTTGATTTTTTTCCAGTAAGACCCCAGCACTAAGAACCGTAAGTTATTATAGCCTCTGCAACAGTTCTGGAGACCATCCTCTTTACTATCCAGCTTATCATAGCATACCATAACAGAGGTTGCCGTATTTTTTTTTTTTCAGTTAAGCGTTCGATCTTCCAGTAGGCTGCTACCCAAATGTTTAAATTTGTAAATGTCTCGACGTGTTGCTACTTCCCCAAATTCCGATGGAATATGTATTCAACGGAAATACTCAGCAACTGCCATCAGTAATAAATTCTACTTACTTGTATTTTCCTTATTTGGAAAGTAGTTAAGTAATTGCCTGGATGTTAAGGGCATGTTCAGTCAACAGAGAAATATAGTCAGTGAGATTCCAAGCAAAGTAGAATTTCTTCGGCTCCACGGAGACCAAACACTGAGAACAGGCTATGACAGCACAATAAAGGCAATATTTGGACAAAACCTGTGTTACGACTGTCCGTTATTATTGAAAAACCTAAAAAATATTGATTTAATTCGGTAAAACTTACAGGTGTGGAAAATGGATCGACCATGATAGCAGCCCGAAGAAAAGCAAGGAATCGAGTGAGATGGGAGAACACCTTACGACGTGCGTTCGCAGGTAGTTTACTTTTACCGACCCGCACACAAAAATGTTCTCGGAAACGAGCGGTAAAAACCGTTTAACTGACTCTTTATTTCTTAGTTCGACAAAACACGTAATAAAAGATGAGTTTTGTTTCGTTGTTTGTTGCGTAATATCTGTTTTTCGTCATTTTTAATGTAGACCTTTTTTCAAAGCTAAAGTTTAGTTGTGTGATAAGCTATGTTTGGAAGATGGTTTAATATCTGATCTCCTTCGGGGTAATCGTCCAGAACCGCTGAGAACAATTGGTCTAGAACCTCTTCCTCTGATGTCATAGCCTTCTGTAACCTTTGCAGCTGGCCGAGAATTAAATAGGAATTGACAGAGACACCAGATATTAGAAATTACGGTAATGGGTTGAAGTTTTCGAGATATTTTTCCGCACGTTAGACTTGTGTGCTTACCTGGACAGTTGCATTACGTGCAGTGTTTGTGAGATGCTTCACTTCATTAAGCTCAAATTTCTTCGTGGTAAAAATGTAAAAAAGATTTGAAATCCTTGTTTCATCACACACTCTCTTGCTTCTGCTCTTCTGCCATGTTACAAGAGATTAAATATTTATTTATTTATTTCTGTCTAGACATATCAAGTAAATTGTTACAATTGATTCATGACTACAAGCTTGCATTATTCGACATGCAGCACCTCAATTGATGTACATTAAACAATTCTCTCTGAACTAGAGCCAATAGGTTCTTCATTGTGCCGTAAGTATTTTCAAGACATGGAGACTCAGTCTCAGATTCGGATTATCGTCCGGTATAGAATGTAAGAGTCGTAGAATGCAATCATTATCGTAAATTACGTTGGCTCATTAAAGATCTTCTAACTGTGTTGTTGTATCATCTTACAAAATAATTAAAACATTAAGGCACTAAACTAACAGAAATCCAGCGAACTTCCACACGGCGTACAGTAATGTAGGTGGGGGGAGATTGCTTCAAAGTATTGCTTTTCCGAACGTGGCATAGTACAACCGGCTACAAGTTTGATTTCTTTCCCCGTAAAACGCCACTGCTTCGTATTTGAAGAGAGGAAAGCCGTTGCATCACGGCCGAAGTATCGTTTATTTGAGTAATTTAAGTTTTTGAGTATTATATAACATAATGTGGCAGCACACATAAAAAAATTTAAATGAGACTGAGGCCGGCTGCAGAAGCCTCAATATGTATTCATTATCTTCTTGATGTCTGAGGTCAGACTCTACGACTAAGTGAGAAACGCTTCAACATGTTTTCCGCACAACTTTCTTGTTGTTTATTTATGAAGTGTCGTCATGGGAGATTTCCTCTTATATCTTCTTCCCATATGTGCCACCGTGGTGCAATATTTTCGTGTCCTGCATGGATTTGTATCTTCTATCATGAACGTTTATTAAGCTCAGTAAAGCATTTTTCTGTCTACGTGTCACTATTAAGTTCTCCTGTCTCTAGTGATGCAGTTGCATATACGAGGGTGAGTCGAATGAAAACTAAATATTTTTTTAAATATTATTTATTGTGCAGAAGTGATACAAAGCTGTATCAGTTTCCAACATAACCTCACCCACGCTCAATGCAAGTCCTCGAGCGCTTACAAAGTGCATAAATTCCTTTAGAAGAAAATTCTTTTGGTAGTCCGCGCAACCACTCATGCACCACGTGGTTTACCTCTTCATCCTCCCATTGCGTCTTCGAATGGTACAAAATATGGAAATCACTTGGGCAAAGGTCTGGTGAGTGTGGTGGATGAGGAAGACACTCAAAATCCAGGTCTGTGATTCTTGCAACTGTTGTACGGGCAGTGTGGGGCCTTGCATAGTCATGTTGCAAAAGGACACCTGCTGACAGCAATCCACGTCGCTTTGATTTGATTGCAGGCCGCAGATGATTATTTAGGAGATCTGTGTATGATGCACTGGTGACAGTGCTCCCTCTAGGCATGTAATGCTCCAAAATGACGCCTTTTTCATCCCAAAAGAGTCAGCATAACCTTCCCTGCTGATGGTTCGAAACTTCTTTGGTTTTGGTGATGAGGAATGGCGCCATTCCTTGCTCGCTTTCTTCGTTTCCGGTTGGTGGACGTGAACCCAGGTTTCGCCCCCAGTAACAATTCTTGCAAGGAATCCATCACTAGTCCGCGCAACCACTCATGCACCGCGTGGTTTACCTCTTCATCCTCCCATTGCGTCTTCGAATGGTACAAAATATGGAAATCACTTGGGGAAAGGTCTGGTGAGTGTGGTGGATGAGGAAGACACTCAAAATCCAGGTCTGTGATTCTTGCAACTGTTGTACGGGCAGTGTGGGGCCTTGCATTGTCATGTTGCAAAGGACACCTGCTGACAGAAATCCACGTCGCTTTGATTTGATTGCAGGCCGCAGATGATTATTTAGGAGATCTGTGTATGATGCACTGGTGACAGTGCTCCCTCTAGGCATGTAATGCTCCAAAATGACGCCTTTTTCGTCCCAAAAGAGTCAGCATAACCTTCCCTGCTGATGGTTCTGCTCGAAACTTCTTTGGTTTTGGTGATGAGCAATGGCGCCATTCCTTGCTCGCTTTCTTCTTTTCCGGTTGGTGGACGTGCACCCAGGTTTCGTCCCCAGTAACGATTCTTCCAAGGAATCCATCACCTTCTCGTTCAAAGCGCCGAAGAAGTTCTTCACAAGCATCAACACGTCGTTCTCTCATTTCAGGAGTCGGCTGCCGTGGCACCCATCTTGCATGCACTTTGTGAAACTGGAGCCCATCATGCACAATGTGGTTTGATGACCCATGACTAATCTGTAAACATGAAGCAATGTCATTCAGTGTCACTCGGCTGTTTTCTTTCACTATGGCTTCAACTGCTGCAATGTTCTGTGGAGTCACAACTCGTTGTGCCTGACCTGGACGAAGAGCATCTTCAAGACACACCATTTGCGAACTTCCTACTCCATTCGTAGACTTGCTGCTGTGACAAACATGCATCACCGTAGTGAACCTTCATTCGTCGATGAATTTCAATAGGTTTCACAACTTCACGACGCAAAAACCGAATAACAGAACGCTGTTCTTCCTGGTTCAAGTCGCAAGTGGGGCGGTCATCTTTGTACTGATACTGTGACGGTATCTGTGCATCTGCACTGTGCTGCCACCTACAGGCCATTCTGCACGTTGTTTGTAGCAAGCTTACCAACTTACAGGATAACGGCGTGAAATTTCGATTTGTTATTACAAATTTAAGGTTTTCATTTGACTCACCCTTGTGTAATCACTAAGGCAAAGAAGACGACGCACAACGAAGGAACTATCCGAATGGGACGGAAATCAGTAGGTGCACATGTACAGACAAACAAATGGTTAAAATGTCAGAAAAACTGGGTGATATGTTCAAGAGGAAGACCTGACAAATTGAGCAAACCAATAACGCGTTGGTCCACCTCTGGTCCTTATGCAAGGAGTTACTAGGCTCGACATTGATTGATAGAGTTGGTTTGATGTCCTCCTGTGGAATATACTGCCAAATTCGGCCCAACTAGCGCTTTAGAGTGTCAAAATCCAGAGCAAGCTGGAGGTTCGTGCCCATAATGCCCCAAACATTCTCACTTGGGGAGAGATCCGGTGAATTTGCTGTTTGGCAAGAACGAAGACAAGCGATAGAAACTTCCGTCGTGTCCGCGCGGCGGTCATTATCTTGCTGAAATGTAAGCCGAGGATGGCTTACCATTAAGGGCAACATAGGGAGGCGTGGAATATTGTCGACGTACCGTGGTGCTGTATGGATGTCGCGAATGACAACCACACGCTTCCTGCTATGAAATAAAATGGCATCCCAGACGATCAGTCCGGCTTTGTCGGGCCGTATGGCGCGTAACAGTCAGGTTGGTCTCCCTCTCCTTCTGTTGTCATCCGCTGCAAGCTTACAGCAAACCAGTTACTTCGGATGTTGCTTCAAAACAGTCTTTGGGACTGAAGACAACAGTAATTATATATTGCATATATATTGGAGAAGAAATAAAAACTTTGAGGTTCGTCGATGACATTGTAATTCTATCAGAGACAGCAAAGGACGTGGAAGAGCAGCTGAACGGAATGGATAGTGTCTTGAAAAGAGGATATAAAATGAACATCAACAAAAGCAATACGAAGATAATGGAATGTAGTCGAATTACGTCGGGTGATGCTGAGGGAATTAGATTAGGAAATGAGACACTTAAAGTAGTAAAGGACTTTTGCTATTTGGGGAGCAAAATAACTGATGCTGGTCGAAGTAGAGACGATATAAAATGTAGACTGGCAATTGCAAGGAAAGCGTTTCTGAAGAAGAGAAATATGTTAACATCGAGTATAGATTTAAGTGTCAGGAAATGGTTTCTGAAAGTATTTGTATGGAGTGTAGCCATGTATGGAAGTGAAACATGGACGATAAATAGTTTGGACAAGAAGAGAATAGAAGCTTTCGAAATGTCGTGCTACAGAAGAATGCTGAAGATTAGATGGGTATATCACGTAACTAATGAGGAGGTATTGAATAGAATTGGGGAGGAGTATGTGGCACAACTTGACAAAAAGAAGGGACCAGTTAGTAGGACATGTTCTGGGGTATCAAGGGATCATCAATTTAGTATTAGAGGGCAGCGTCGAGGGTAAAAATCGTACAGGGAGACCAAGAGATGAATACACTAAGTAGATTCAGAAGGGTGTAGGTTGCAGTAAGTACTGGGAGATGAAGAAGCCTGCACAGGATAGGGTAGCATGGAGAGCTGCATCAAACCAGTCTCAGGACTGAAGACAACAACAACAACAACAACAACAACTTGGCATCTGGTACAGTACGCATTCTGACTAATTTCCATAGGATAACAATGGATCACTTGCAAATAGTTACAGAGCGTAAAACCTAGTTTATACGACGACATTAGGCTCCGCCATTCGTTGCGTGGAATGAGTTGCACGCAAGTGGTTTCATATACACTCCTGGAAATGGAAAAAAGAACACATTGACACCGGTGTGTCAGACCCACCATACTTGCTCCGGACACTGCGAGAGGGCTGTACAAGCAATGATCACACGCACGGCACAGCGGACACACCAGGATCCGCGGTGTTGGCCGTCGAAGGGCGCTAGCTGCGCAGCATTTGTGCACCGCCGCCGTCAGTGTCAGCCAGTTTGCCGTGGCATACGGAGCTCCATCGCAGTCTTTAACACTGGTAGCATGCCGCGACAGCGTGGACGTGAACCGTATGTGCAGTTGACGGACTTTGAGCGAGGGCGTATAGTGGGCATGCGGGAGGCCGGATGGACGTACCGCCGAATTGCTCAACACGTGGGGCGTGAGGTCTCCACAGTACATCGATGTTGTCGCCAGTGGTCGGCGGAAGGTGCACGTGCCCGTCGACCTGGGACCGGACCGCAGCGACGCACGGATGCACGCCAAGACCGTAGGATCCTACGCAGTGCCGTAGGGGACCGCACCGCCACTTCCCAGCAAATTACGGACACTGTTGCTCCTGGGGTATCGGCGAGGACCGTTCGCAACCGTCTCCATGAAGCTGGGCTACGGTCCCGCACACCGTTAGGCCGTCTTCCGCTCACGCCCCAACATCGTGCAGCCCGCCTCCAGTGGTGTCGCGACAGGCGTGAATGGAGGGACGAATGGAGACGTGTCGTCTTCAGCGATGAGAGTCGCTTCTGCCTTGGTGCCAATGATGGTCGTATGCGTGTTTGGCGCCGTGCACGTGAGCGCCACAATCAGGACTGCATACGACCGAGGCACACAGGGCCAACACCCGGCATCATGGTGTGGGGAGCGATCTCCTACACTTGCCGTACACCACTGGTGATCGTCGAGGGGACACTGAATAGTGCACGGTACATCCAAACCGTCATCGAACCCATCGTTCTACCATTCCTAGACCGGCAAGGGAACTTGCTGTTCCAACAGGACAATGCACGTCCGCATGTATCCCGTGCCACCCAACGTGCTGTAGAAGGTGTAAGTCAACTACCCTGGCCAGCAAGATCTCCGGATCTGTCCCCCATTGAGCATGTTTGGGACTGGATGAAGCGTCGTCTCACGCGGTCTGCACGTCCAGCACGAACGCTGGTCCAACTGAGGCGTCAGGTGGAAATGGCATGGCAAGCCGTTCCACAGGACTACATCCAGCATCTCTACGATCGTCTCCATGGGAGAATAGCAGCCTGCATTGTTGCGAAACGTGGATATACACTGTACTAGTGCCGACATTGTGCATGCTCTGTTGCCTGTGTCTATGTGCCTGTGGTTCTGTCAGTGTGATCATGTGATGTATCTGACCCCAGGAATGTGTCAATAAAGTTTTCCCTTCCTGGGACAATGAATTCACGGTGTTCTTATTTCAATTTCCAGGAGTGTATGACTGTAGACACGGTGTAGCCAGTATACACTTTAATTTCGTCGTTTTGTGGGTTCCTGAGTCGTGTCTGAAATGAAAGTTTTGGCAGCTGCAAGTCGCACGAGTTGTGATGGAGTTAAAACTTGTTGCGTGGAATCGCTGCATAATAAAACATTAAGAAACGTGATTCTATTCGTGACTGGATGAAGAAAAGACGTCAGCTCGATTGCTCAACATCCTAGCTGAAATAATTTATAACGGCAGATCTAAGAAGTTCTTTTAATTGTCTTAGAATGTCACCAGAACTGTTACCGTTTCTTCTAAATAGAGTTAATTATGCGATGAGGAATAAAGATATTGTAATGCATGAAGCACTGTCGCCAAATCTGAAATTACATATCACATTGCATGCATTACAATCGAGAATACTCGGCATGCTATTAGATGCGGTTTTAATTGGTGATGACGCTTTTTCATTAACACCAATAATTATTATCAGTAGTAATTATTAACATTAACAGCAGTAATTATTCGAAGCAGGCCGCATTAAGAAGAGAACGGTTTGCAAACTACTCTCTTGAAGATAGATCTGTACAGTGGCAATATTTCAAAATTCTAACGTATGTGAACGGGGAGCACTGCAGCGACTTTTTAAGTAGATGAATATCTAATAAAGAATGCAACTTCTTGAATTTGTGTAGTCTTCCCTCCTGTCAACAGTACTCCTTAACAAAGAGTTGGCCAACTCGAGCGATGGGATTTTAGTCTTGTAGACGAGAGCACTATCACAGCTGGAATTACACTTGTGTTTGTATTTTTCTTAATTCAGTTGTATATGTGCTCCTAACTCAATAAATTTTGCCCTGTAGCTCAGATATTGTCGAACTATCTATGTTCTGATGGCACATGACGGTCTCAGCGGCAGCAATATGTTGCTTATTTTTGTAATCAGCATCACTGAAATCCCACAAACACCTATGCAAAGCATAGATATCCAAAACGCGAACATTATTCTTCGCTCCCCACTTCATATTTGAATTTACCTACACTCCACGAACACATATAACCTCAAAACTCAAGCAACTAGCATTGCCAAAGTTGGAACACGCCGAAAGTGTTTAGTTTCACCAACGAGTTGTGCAAACGCGCGGCGCGCATGTGCAGTGGCCGGCAGCGCAGTTGCATGCAACCTAGTGTCGTCGTGTAAACTAGGCTTAAGTTACTATGAAGTGGGAAATGAAATACGAGAACAGTAAAACTGCGAGAGTGATGTAATTTACACATTTCTAATCTCTTTCTTGAAATTGGCAGGATGTATCAGAGAGTGTCGTGTGTAGCTCTGACGAGTTCCTTTGAGATTAGGCACTCATACTTTAGATCAGGTAACTAAAGGAAAGACCTACATCTGGATAAGTGATAAACTACAAGTGTTTGAGCTATTTCTTCTGTGGCCGTGGGAGGAGAGTTGTATACTATGTCTGTTACGTAGTCGATGGAAGACGCATTTTAAATCTGACATGGTGCGTTTGTTTAAAAATCTAGTGCTTCATCACTCGGAGAAGAACGAGGAGTGAAATTTCTGGGACGTCTGCAGTATGTTAACTTTGGGCGTAAAATCAAAAAAGAAGTCGTTAGAAAGATACAGATATTTGCATAACACTACAGCTTCCCTAGCTGCTTGAATAGCTTCACTGTACCTAGAACGGAAAACTGTCTCCATGGTATCACACACACTGTATTGCTGCCAGTGAGTGTGTGTTTTTCCTTTTTCTTGCATGCCATAGAGACATCTGTTAGTGTTGTAAAACTTTTTAACAGCAATGTTACAGTTATTAAAAATTTCGTAATTTTTTAAAAATATATTATTTTTATTTCCATACTGGTCTGTAATGACTGATGATACCTCACTGACGGTTGTAGAAATGGGTTGCTGATTTGCATAAATATGGTCTCTTAACAAAATTGCGGAAGTTTTTGTCTTCGTGGTTCCTTGTTTTTTTTTGGGGTGCTGAATCCGAATTTAAAGATTGCTCCCATTACTATACTGAATCCCTCGACTTCCGAGACACATCAGTTTATTTCTTGCAAATGCAAGACATATAGCCAAGGTCGGTGTGAGTGTAGGCGAACAGATCTATTCTCCACGAAACTATGCCAACAGTGTGAAGGGTTGTGCTCAAACATCGACGACAGTTTTGATGTAGAAGAAGACGACGATCTGGAAGAGCCCTTGCAGTACCACTGTCTGAAGCAGCTGAGGCGACAGAAGGTATTCATCCATGTAATATTTTTCAGCATGGTCCCGCTTTACTAAACAATTTTCATGTATCATAACATTGGTCATGCAATTACAATTTTTCAGCTGAAGAACAGCAATAACTTTCTCTTCAGCTTGGACCTTCCACAGCCCCTGGCCTTCAGCCTGGACCTTCCAGTGCCCAAGAAACATTATCTGGGCCACTGGCTGCCAAACGGAGACAGATATTTCTTCATGTACCGATACTTCACGGCACAACTTAACTGTCTTTTGCACCCATATTGTGTCACTAAATGTCTTCTTTCTCTTCCAGATAGAGAACATACTCGAATTGATGATCCAGTCCTGAGCTAAACATTTACCCACTTCGAGACACAAATACATTACTACATACAGATTCAGTATTCATCTTTTGTTAATGTTTTCATCAAACATGTTTTCCCATCAATTCACTCTTTTAAGCGTAATACACTTCCCCCCTTATGGGAAAACTTTAGTGTTACAGTCGTCTTTTGTAGGTATTTTGGTTGATAACATGTGTATTTTTCGAGTTGTATGTGGAGGGAACGGACGTTTGTGACGTTTCTGCAGAATGGCCAAAAAGTAGCTGCTTTTCAGCGCGATCTAATGCCAATAACGGTTGGCAGAAAATCGAACCTGACTAGTGTATTTTTTAGTAAATTTTTTCTGCTTTGGTTTTGCATGGGATGGTCTTCTTCGAAAAACCCATAGTTTTAACGGTATAACTGAAAAATAAAAAGAGTGCGAAAATTTTGAGTTTTTTGCTTTTTTTCATGTTGTAACCTCCCCACAGATTAATTTTTTTCCGTAACCTCGCAATAAGAGTCTGACTAACATCCCAATGAAAATGTGATCGTATGTAACCTTTCAATAATTAACTGACTGTGAATCTAAACTGGAAAATCTTGACGTCAGCAATGCTGCGTCATGGCCCTGAAAAGTCATTCTGAATAAACTGAAGATTCTTACCTCAGTTATATCGCCGTATAACGCGTGTATATCTGCCCCTATAAGAATTTTTTCTGTCACAGCCCAGTGGAATGCTGGCCACTAGAGTTTATGTTAAAAAAAAAAACTGAGTTTTCTTTACGATAATAGATATGACTATGGATAGGAGAAATTAGTAAAAAGTTTGAATTCAGATGAATGACTGTCAAAAGTTATCTTTGTAAGAAAGATTATTATTGAAAAATTATTTACATGTGACTTTGATATAACAATAGTACAAAATGAGTTGTTGCAAATTACACATGCGCACGGCAATAAATAATAATATACTACATCGCTCAGGCACCGCTATCGTTCTCCACGACCGGCCTTGGTAGTTCCATACGGGACACAAGTGCTCTCTGTGAGCTACACAACAAGATAGACAACAGCTCTCTAAGAGCGGCCTGACCCAACCGCCCGACTGCGAGCTACTACTGCTGCTGCTGCTGCCGACACTGCTCTCTGGTCTGCGATACTATTGTAGCATAAATATCGCAGGCAGCGAGTGAGCAATCCATCGAAGGTACATCTGCTCAAGTGCGCTAGCAATAAATTCCTTAGTCAAGGACCTCTTACAATGTGAAGCCGATATCCTACAAAACCGGAAATATAAAATTCGGGTTTAGCACCTCAAAAAACGCACAAAGCCGTTGAGAAAGAGACTTCTACATTTTTTAGGGGAGCAGCTGTTTTGAACACCAATTAACTGGATTAGTAGCCTACATGTGAAGAAAGTATGATTTGTATCTTGATTGTTTCCTCAACGCATTCATAGTAAGGGGTATTTCGTACGAGTATTCAGTTATCGTGCAGATTATGGAACGTACAAACTTTTTATTCACCTTAAGTGTGTGGAACCAGGGCTTGTAGGAAACGATGGGTTGTATTTGTTCTTATTATACGTTGCTTTCAGTCGACACTTGATATTCGTCTTCTCATTGGCGTCTTGCTATGTACATAATGTAGTATTCGGGTCTGATGGCGGTAATTTGCTCCTTTCAAAGTGTTCTTTTCATCCGCAATCTTCCCTCAGTCATCGACTGTTTCTTTAATTATACTTCATGTTAGCGTGTCCCTGAATCAACACAAATTTTACGTTCTTCCGGAGAACTTGGTTTTCCGCGGTGGTTATCGTAATGCCAGGCAGCTAGTGGGCGATCGCTTTGAATGCTGCTCCGTGGTCCACATCCCACCCCAGGACACTCCACGTGTTAGTTGCACGTGTCAGGCAGGAATGTTTACCGCGTGGGCCATTCATCCGTCAGACGCGGAAGCGCTCACAAGAACAATGGCCGCTGCCGGAAGGAAGAAATATGCCCGCCGCGTTCGGGGAATCACTGATCAGGCTTGCCACCTTATTTGAATCCATTACTTTGCTCTTGGCACCTGCGGCTGCTCCTAAATTGGAATGAGGCAGACGGGGTCCAGCATTTTCAGAGTACGGCCTCTGCCACCGGGTCGGGCAGAGTTGCATCGGGCTGCAGGGCTTGTTGTCTCTGAAACGGAGATCGTGAAAGTTCTAGACCCTATTTTGATAAGACCACCTTCTAGTGATAAAAGACGATCGAGAGCAATGCTCGTTTCTTGTACAAAATAATACGAGTACGTAAATTGTCCTTGTTCTTGGTCACTGTGCTCAGTAGCAACACCGACACAGCGAACTTAACCTTTTGGGTAGACAACAAATTACAGGGTGGCGCACGAAATGTGTTACCAATTGTTTCTTTCACAATTTACGACACACATTAGATATCTACATGTACACCTACATGATTACTCTGCAATATACATTAAAGTGCTTGGCAGAGGGTTCATCGAACCACAATCATACTATCTCTCTACCATTCCACTCCCGAACAGCGCGCGGGAAAAACGAACACCTAAACCTTTCTGTTCGAGCTCTGATTTATTTTATTTTGATGATCATTCCTGTATCAACAAAATATTTTCGCGTTCGGAAGAGAAAGTTGGTGACTGAAATTTCGTAAATAGATCTCGCCGCGACGAAAAACGTCTTTGCTTTAATGACTTCCATCCCAACTCGCGTATCATATCTGCCACACTCTCCCCCCTATTACGTGATAATACAAAAGAGCTGCCCTTTTTTTGCACCCTTTCGATGTCCTCCGTCAATCCCACCTGGTAAGGATCCCACACCGCGCAGCAATATTCTAACAGAGGACGAACGAGTGTAGTGTAAGCTGTCTCTTTAGTGGACTTGTTGCATCTTCTAAGTGTCCTGCCAATGAAACGCAACCTTTGGCTCGCCTTCCCCACAATATTATCATTGTGGTCTTTCCAACTGAAGTTGTTCGTAATTCTTACACCCAGGTACTCAGTTGCATTGACAGCCTTGAGAATTGTACTATTTATCGAGTAATCGAATTCCAACGGATTTCTTTTGGAACTCATGAGGATCACCTCACACTTTTCGTTATTTAGCGTCAACTGCCACCTGCCACACCATACAGCAATCTTTTTTAAATCGCTTTGCAACTGATGCTGGTCTTCGGATGACCTTACTAGACGGTAAATTACAGCATCATCTGCGAGCAGCCTAAGAGAACTGCTCAGATTGTCACCCAGGTCATTTATATAGATCGGGAACAGCAGAGGTCCCATCACGCTTCCCTGGGGAACAGCTGATATCACTTCAGTTTTACTCGATGATTTGCCGTCTATTACTACGAACTGCGACCTTCCTGACAGGAAATCACGAATCCAGTCGCACAACCGAGACGATACTCCATAGCCCCGCAGCTTGATTAGATCCCGCTGGGATCTCTACAGCAGCAGTACTAGCAGAGCTTGGAAAAACAAATGGGTTACGAAATGACGTGTGATTCACGATACTGTCGCTAGGAGACTAGTAAGCAGCAGTGGCTGACGATGGAAGACTGACGACACAGCAACGATCGGCAATTGTGTTACTTTTTCATGAAACGAAAAGCCTTGTTGTGACTCAGAGGCGTCTTCGACAACAGTTTAACACGCGATGGGTCCCTTGCAAGAAGACCATGCACAGGTTGTACGATAAATCTGTACAGGAAGGAACAGTGTTGGAAGCTAAGCGACCTCGGCGTAAGCCTGTTTGTTCGCCGGAGAATATTGAAGCGGTACGAGTTGCTGTACAGAGAAGTCCCGGAAAATCGTGCAGAATGGCAGCAGTGCAATTGGGAATATCCAGACGCTCCGTTCAGCGCATTAAAAGTGCCCTCCATATGTGCCCATACAAGATGTGCACAGAAGCTCACTGAAGAACACAAGCAGCAGTTGCTCAGTGGGCGGAGGATAGGGAAGAAACTCTCAACGACGTTTGGTTTGCACACGAGGGGCATTTTCATTTAGACGGTGTGGTTAACAAACAAAATGTACGCTTTTGGGCCACTGAAAACCCACAAGTGCTTCATGAACGACAACATTATGCTCCGAGGATTACAGCGTGGGCAGCAATTTCCAGCCACGGACTTATTGGACCCTTTTTCTTTGAAGAAACTGTGGACAGCGAGCGTTATTTGAGCATGCTTCGCAAAAGGTTCATTCCACAGCTTCTTGCCCTTCAACACGCAGTGGTTCATGCAAGATGGAGCAAAGGCCACATCCCATTCCGCCAGGGCGTGGACTGGCCAATCGCCGTGACGGTAGGAATCCGCCACGCCCTGGAACAAGGGGGAGGGAGCGCCAATACCCGAAATTGACAACTGCGCACCGACTATGACTTAGAACTAATTAACCATTTAGTAGATAGGAGATAGAAGACACCTAACAGAACCTGCAGCGACTTTCTTTAAGGCCAGCCCAGTGCCAGGGGCATGCTCACTGGGGTTAGCTCAGTGGGCACGGCCACACAGTAGGTTTATATTTAACAACTGGCACGCCTGTAACGCTGCAGGAAGTAGCCCTTAGATTAGTTAGCTAAGAGTAGAACTAGATCTTACCCAATAAGAAACTAACTCCTCATTTCCTGTAGCAAGTAAGTTCACTAACACTAGTAACAGAGGTTAACAATGCTGCTAATATCAATTAAATGTAATGTAGATCTAAGACCCACTAATGTAAAAAAAAAAAAAAAAAAAAAAAAAAAAAAAAAAAAGGCCACATACAGTAAACATTGTATTGGCGTTTTTACGCTAGCATTTCGACATGCGCATCATTTCACCCAGGTTTCCAGGTCGCTTCAATGACGGACAAAATTGGCCCTCCAATAGTCCAGACCTCAGTCCAAATGACTATTTTCTTTGGGGGTACCTAAAGGAAAAAAAATTTCCCAAAACGTCCACGTGATTTAATGGAGCTCAGAAGACTTATTCTTGAAGCTTGCAGTGAAATTACGGAAGACATGTGTCGTAGGGTAATCACTAACTTCAGTGTTCGTTTGAAGGAAGTTAGGAAACGAAATGGTGGACATATTGAGCATGTGCTGAGTTAGAACAAATATCGATGGACGGCTCTTGATTGAAGTATATGTTCCTTTCAGATTGTATTGACAATAAAGTTTATATTCAATAACAAAATGGTGACACATTTCGTGCGTCACCCTGTATATGCATTTTTTAATGTGCAGCCTAATAACGACAAGTTGTAGAACTACTTGGAGGGACTTGAAATCTAACACTGATCAGGGGAGGCCACGACTCTGGATCACAGCTGTACTTCAAACTTCGTACACCTTTAGTAGGCCATTAAAAGAATATAACGTGCAAGTAGTAAGAAGTATCACGTGTCTATTACGTACCCCATGTATCTGTGCGTAGGTGCCAGACGTTAGAGTACATGGTGGTCAAGTGGTTGGCGTTAGAGCTACGTAAGACAAACGTGTATTAGGCAGCGGTTCGACTCCAGCTCAGACTTAATTTTTAATCTATATTTTTTATCACTGGTCATATTATTTAATTTATATGACTTTTGAGAGGTAATAAAATTATAAAAATCACGTATATTTGCGTGTAGTGAATTTCATCTTATCTTACTACTTACCATTTTTAATTAAATTTAATTATTAGAACAAACATATTTATGACGACCGAGAGCATATGTATAACGAAGAAGCGCATAGAGTTTTCCTGAAAATGCATGCCTGTCGTTATTTGCGAAATCCCTTATACACGCAATCTGGTAAGGTACCCGGAACTACTTTGCGCCTCAGAGCTTCGAACTGCAGACACAGAGGCAGGCCGTATTTTGCAGTTAACCTGCGTAACGGTGAAACGTAGCTAATGTAGCAATAACGAATAGTGTAGGTGCAATTTTTTTTAAACATCACATAATTAACTCTTCTACTACAAAAATGAAGGTCTGAGCGAGAGACGAAGTGTCGTCTCATACACATTCCTCTTATGGAGTTCGAACGCTAACAGCTTGACCGCCATGAAATCTACCTCGGAGCTATAGGCTGAGTGAAACCGACAAACTGGAGGGAAAGATTCCCGACTGAAAAGGTAGAAAAAAGGGGCTATGAAGGTGTGTCTGGAAATGCTTCGTTGCCATCGTAGATGACGCTGAAGAATGACAGTTCGTCTGACCACGTGCCGTGTGTTCCTTGTGTGTTTCAGGCTGTGTGATTGACGCAGCGTACTGTAAGCAGATGAATTGTCCGGTATTCAAGCCAAGATTATGTTTGTGTGTGGACAAGGAGCTGGAAACGGTCGAGAGGCAGGACGCTGGTACCAAGACAAGTACCCTCACAGACACCTACCACATTACATAACATTTCAAGTTGGTGATAACGATAGCTGCGGTTATCAAGCAGTATACACATAATCGTACACCGAGTGAAGTGACGCAGTGGTTAGCACACTGGACTCGCATTCGGGAGGACGACGGTTCAAACCTGCGTCCGGCCGCCCTGATTTACGTTGTCCATGATTTCCCGAAATCGCTTCAGGCAAATGGCAGGATGGTTCCTTTGAAAGGGCACGGCCGAATTCCTTCCCCATCCTTCCTCATCCCTCTCCAATCAGATGGGACCGATGACCTAGATGTTTGGTCCCCTCCTCCAAATCATCCAATCAACCAACCAACCAACCAACCAACTACAGGGCACAGCCGAATTCCTACCCCATCCTTCCTAATCCCTCCCCAATCTCATGGGACCGATGACCCAGATGTTTGGTCCCCTCCTCCAAATCAACTAACTAACCAACCAACCAACTAAAGGGCACAGCCGAATTCCTACCCCATCCTTGCTTAGTCCCTCCCCAATCCGATGGGACTGATGACCTAGATTTATGGTCCCCTCCTCCAAACAACCAACCAACCACCGATAATCGTACTTTGGCTTATACCATGTTGGCTGGAGATTGTACCAGGGTTCATCTCAATCCTGTACGACGTGGTCCTCCAAATCTGGTGTACGCACTTTCCGCCGCCTTGCTGCACTTTCGTCGGTCTGAAAGGTCCCATGATCACACAAACGCCCAAAAAAGGGCTTGAAATGTTTCGTAATACGGTTGGTGTCTGTGAGGTACTTGTTTTGGTATATCCGTTCTGCCTCTCGACCGTTTGCTTCTGCTTGGCAGTACCTAAACACCATATCAGCTTGTTCCCGACATGAATATTACACCATTCAACAGCTTACCGTGTCCTGCATCACACAGCCTGCAACACACAAAGAACACACGGCACATGGTCAGAGGAACTGTCATTTGTTAGCGCCATCTGCCGTGGCAACGATGCATTTCCGGACGTGTTCGTAGTACCCTTTTTTCCTCCATTTCCAGTCACGAATCCGTGCTTGCATTTTGTCACTTTTATGTTTATCCTGTGTAAGTTACAATTGATTTGGCAGCCAGTAGCGGTTCCGCTGGCACAATTTGTTCTCTCTTTCTTTATCCAGCGCGTGTCGAGATAGTGATAAAACAGATACAAAACGCGCTCCATTTTTCAACCGGATGGTGCACAGGCACACTGGTGCTGCATTTCTTAACAACGAGCTGCCCGATCGACGGATCTTCCATAAGGGGCGTAAAGATCTCGCATTGCGCCACTGCCCTCACAGATCGCCTGATCTTACGGTATTAGATTTATTTAATCTTCTGCCTGTTTGTGATAGAGTCCGTTGACGTGCCTTCCCCTTCCTGCAACTTTCACGATGCCACGTGACAACGCCAGTGGACACAGTAATCCCAGACATGCTCAAAGCAGGGAACGAGTTTGGCTAACGTCTGGATGTTCCTCGTGTGCCCATCGCAGGACACGTTGAATGTTTGTGGACAATCAATGAAAACTTTATTCGTAAGCGAAATTGTAAAAAGTACACCAAGCCAGCATACGCAAGCATGTGAAGATTTGCCCTGTAATATTACACTACTGACCATTAAAATTGCTACAGCACGAAGACGACGGGCTACAGACGCGAAATTTAAGCGATAGGAACAAGATGCTGTGATATTCAAATAATTAGGTTTTCAGAGCATTCACACAAGGTTGGCGACGGTGGCGACACCTACAACGTGCTGACGTGAGGAAAGTTTCCAATCGATCTCTCATACACAAACAGCAGTTGACCGGCGTTGCCTGGTGAAAGGTTGTTCTGATGCCTCTTGTAAGGAGGAGGAATGCATACCATCACGATTCCGTCTTTGATAAAGGTCGGATTGTAGCCTATCGCGATTGCGATTTATCGTATCGCGACATTGCTGCTCGTGTTGGTCTACAATGACTGTTAGAAGATTATGGAATCGGTGAGTTCAGGAGGGTAATGCGGAACACCGTGCTGGATCACAACGGCCTCGTATCTCTAGCAGTCGAGATGACAGGCATCTTATCCGCATGGCAGTAACGGATCGTGCAGCCACGTCTCGATCCCTGAGTCAACAGATGGGGACGTTCACAAGACAACAACCATCTGCACGAACAGTTCGACGACGTTAGCAGCAACATGGACTCTCAGCTGGGAGACCGTGGCTGCGGTTACGCTTGACGCTGCATCACTGACAGGAGTACCTGTGATGGTGCACTCAACGACGAACCTGGCTGCACGAATGGCAAAACGTCATTTTTGGATGAATCCAGGTCCTGTTTACAGCATCATGATGGTCGCATCCGTGTTTGGCGACATCGCAGTGAACGCACATTGGCAGCGTGTATTCTTCATCGACATACTGGCGTATCACCCGGCGTGATGGTACGGGGTGCCATTGGTTACACGTCTCGGTCACCTCTTGTTCGCATTGACAGCACTTTGAAGAGTGGACGTTACATTTCAGATGTGTTACGACCCGCGGCTCTACCCTTCATTCGATCCCTGTGAAACCCTACATTTCAGCAGGATAATGCACGACCGCATGTTGCAGGTCCTGTACGGCCCTTTCTAGACAGAGAAAATGTTCGACTGCTGCCCTGGCCAGCACATTCTGCAGATCTCTCACAAATTGAAAGCGTCTGGTCAATGGTGGCCGAGCAACTGGCTCGTCACAATACGCTAGTCACTAGTCTTGATGAACTGTGGTATCGTGTTGAAGCTGCATGGGCAGCTGTTCCTGTACACGCCATCCAAGACGTGTTTGACTCAATGCCCAGGCGTATGAAGGCCGTTATTACGGCCAGAGGCGGTTGCTCTGGTTACTGATTTGTCTGGATCTATGCACCCAAATAGCGTGAAAATGTAATCACATGTCAGTTCTAGTATAATATATTTGTCCAATGAATACCCGTTTATCATCTGCATTTCTTCTTGGTGTAGCAATTTTAATGGCCAGTAGCGTAGATGGTTTTTATCAAATTAAAAGCTTTATAGTCCTGTCCGTAAGAAGAATTTTATTAAAGTTTGTTTCATTTAATAAGCTTTAAGAATTTTGACATAAAAAACTCAGAGGGATTATTTTTCGGGTGTTTGGCCCAATGAATGATGGGGAGCCGTACGAGTATGAGGGTGAGGTTACTGATGCAGCAAGACATTGACTCCGATGTCGATCAGTACCGTGGTACCATACGGGAATGCAGGCCCCCCAAGTAGAGTAGCTTAAGCCCGCATTGAACGCATGTTTCAAATGGCTATTAGCACTATGGGACTTAACATCTGAGGTCATCAGTCCCCTAGAACTTAGAACTACTTAAACCTAACTAACGTAAGGACATCACACACATCCTTGCCCGAGGCAGGATTCGAACCTGCGACCGTAGCAGCAGCACGGTTCCGGACTGAAGAGCCTAGAACCTCTCGGTCACAGGGGCCGGCTGCATTGAACGGTGATGATGTTGCAAGATACTGCTCTGTAGCCAAACAACTGGGAATAATACGGTGGAGTGGAATCCCGAATAAAACCAATCTGCTTTCAGAGAAAAGGCGTTGCTGTTATGGCAAGAAAAAGGAATAAAAGTGTGATAGTGTTAATACTTTCATCCTTCTTTACCTCCTCTGAATTACTGCAGAAGACGTGTCACTGAGCACGTTTGTACTGTGCATGCAGTACACGTGAGGTGCCTAGTTATTTCCACTGCCCTGTGTGGAGTACATAAGTTCTTGTACACTTCACTAACCTGCTGTTTTCATGACGATGATGTCCCCAGCGCAGAAAACAGCACGCAGGTCGTGGATTCTTTTTCTTGAGGCTGAAATTAACGTCACAACGAACTGCTGCTACAAATAAACTATAACTCATTTGGGATGCCACTCGCGTTTTTATTGATATAGACACGAGAAACTATTCTTGATCACAACGAATTGAACATATATTTCCACAGTCATTATATCTGGCTAAAATAACAAATACATCCTGCCACAGACAACATGTCTGTCTACTGGAACGGTCAGAACTGGAGAACCGGACTGTCCGAGACACTTCGCGCGCCAAGCCAGCCAGGCGTGAACCGAACGCCACCGAAGTGCATCGGCAGTAATATCGTCAGTCTTTTGTTTTAGTAATACTTTGATTTTAATAATTTTGAAATGACTGATTGTTAGCTGGCTGTTGAGAGATGTTTATTTAAAAAATGAAGCAATTAGGATGACAGGTTTTTTTAATAATAGCAACTAAATTTTAACGTTTTGACGCCCTAGCGCCGAACACAGCAGCCAATCACAGAGCAGAAGCATAAGGCAGGCGGTCGTCCTCACGGGAATGGTACCGAATCTAACATCTGTCACCGGTACCTCATCCCACATTGCGTCATCTCTATGCTTCTTGCATCTCCACTGCCCCGGGAATAGCTTCCCGGAGCCTAATATGATGGCCGAATAAGCCAGAAATATTACACACTGTTAACTGAAGGCCCTTCGCGTAAGTGGGACGAGCGAGGTGAGTAGTGACTAGCACAATAGACTCACAGCGTCATCTATATTTAAGTTTTCCTTGTATTCTCTAAATCGCTTCTTTAAAAGAACTAGGCCGATTTCTTTTCTTATCCTCCCATGTTTCCGAGCTTGTGCTTCGTCTCTAACGACCTCGATATCGACAGGACATTAAACCCTAATCTTCCTTCATTTTTCTTCCGTAAGTGTGCTCGAGTAACACTGAAGTTGGTGCACTGTGTATCGAGGGACCCCCCACCTGGTGAACGCTTCGTGCTTAGCACTACACCCAGCCGGAACTACACAGCCCGGCGCCAGGACCAGCGATCTACCCAGCCGATAAAACCAGCCATAATTACAGCATTCAGCGCCCAATATCTCACGGTATCCAAGTCAGATCGGATAAACAACAGCCCGCAGTCCTACTCTCAGTACGGCCAGTAAACGATCAGCCACAGGGAAGCAAAGGAAACAAAAAGGGTGTACGCTTATGAGGCATATCTTTTGAGCCAGCGAGTAGTCTCTCAGATAAATATTGCGATACAGCTTATTGAGATACTGGCGATTCCTGTTGGTCTTAATAATCACGGCTAAATAAGGATGAGTCATTCTTCTGTTTAAAAGTACTTTGGGAATTTTACCTGGAAACGGTATTTTACTCGCTTTCACATGGTCCACTCACATTAATGTGACGAGTGACCACTACTCATATATGACGTGGCTGCAGTAGAAGTGGAGGGTATACAAAGCGTGTTAGGGGAGGAACACTCCGATACGCGAAAACCGTGCAGTCGTTGTATAGCGTAAACGGAGCGATTTATCTGGCGTCGAAAAGGGCACGATCATTGGCGGTCGCACCAAGGGTGGGATCGTTTGCGAAACGGCTATATTTGCAAACTGTTCGCTTGCGTCCTTGCTTAAAGTATACCATGGTGGCAAAAATAGAGCTATCCAAAATCAGCACCAAGGGGACTATGGTGCACAACGTACCATACATGACAGGGATGGACGACAGCTGCAGAGATGCGTACGGGAGAACAGAGGAGCAGCTGACTGCCCAGATGATCCAAGTGGGTACCAACAGTGTCTCCTGAGCGAGACATCGACAGCTGCAAGTTAAGAGTCTAACAGGGTTCCTGGATGTTCCACAGTATCATTTTGTTCTCACAAACTTTAAGCCATTTATCCTTTCTTACGTTTGTTATTGTGACTTTGAGAATTCGACTAGGATACTCTGCTTGTCTGTAATCAGTTGTTCCTGTTAACTTCGTCATGTTGGCGTCTGTATCAGCGTTTTGGTCTCGTTTTTTGTCCCTTTACTGGTGAAAAATGGAAAGCAAAGAAGCTGTTTCACCCTAGCCTAGTGTGTCACGAGATCACACTTCCCTCCCGGCCATTACTGCCTGCTTTCGAAACCGGAACGGCTACTTCTACATCAAGCAGATTTTCGTTTATCGTAGCCTGATTCCGTGGTCTCCGCTCCATTGCTGACACCGCGCAAACCAATCATTAACACTTCTGGGATACAGTTACTCGGTTTTTTAAGAGTTGTGATAAATTTAGTTATCTCGTTTATTAGTACTCTTGGACAGCTGAGTGGTCAGAATATTAGTCTGGCACTACGAGGACCCGAGTACGGTTGCAAGCAGTATCAATGACTTTTCCCTTTTTTTCCACGCTGTATTTAGACATATCGTGCCTGATGCTGGGGTTTTACTGCATGAAATGCGAAAAGTGCAGAGTGTGATTTTTTTTTTTCTTTTCATATTGTTTTGTACATAGTTCCGCATAGTCAGCGCGTACACAACTTTCCCACTAGAGCGCGCCCCGCTAAGCGCAACAGCGCAGGCGCAGCGCTCGTCCGTCTCCGCACTACGAGATGGCGCTGTCTTAGAGACGGACCAAATTCTGCTTCCGCCGATCCGCGTATTAATATGTAACGCAGCCAATGAGATTGCTGCTAACGTAAAACCTTTTCTCCTCGCGGATCACACTCGCGCCGTGATACCTGAACGCGCGAGGTATTACAACGAGTGTACAGACCTCCGATTTGTCAGTCTGCATTAGTCTATAGTCAAGTTTCAGCCTGCGCCTAATATGATTACCATATTCCTGTACATAGCCATGAAGACATATGTGTAGACACTTTTGTCAAGTATCAGAGATATGTGAGAATAAGATTAACGTACCAAGACCAAAGGAACTTCAGATTCTCAATTGTAAATAGCATCCAGAATCAAGTTAAGTAATTTAATGCTTGTTATTATTTTAATAAATGTGTGTGAAAATTAATCAAGTTCTGTTTAAAGTTGGTCACCGTCAATCTGCTACTCTAAGCGTGCAAGTGGCATTTCTATCGTCTGACCTAACGGTAGAAGATAAACACGCCACGATAAGACCCCGAGACATATTGCTGACACTCGCCTACTTCGTTAGAGCGACAAGTCAAATAATCTGATGGTGTGTGTACCGAAGGTCTTACAGTACGCATACCGGGGGGGGGGGGGGGGGGGGGGGGAGGGGGGGGAGGGGGGGAATATAAGACAGAAAAATAATTCAAAGTGGTTTGAAATTATATGTAAAATTCGTTGGTAGTTGCTAAGTGGTCTCATTTTCGAATACTGCACGAATATTGCCAAGGTAATTTGCTCGCGTGAGTTACGTTGCTTCGACATGTACAAGGTTCCTAATTGTAATACCCGCATTACTGTGTTAGAGTGTTAATGTAAGACTGTACTTCTTAGTCAGTATTGTTCCGCCGTAGCACTCCGCGGTTGACAACCCCACAACAGGCCACAGCAGTCCACCGCCACCCCACACCGAACCCAGGGTTATTGTGGACCCCCTCTCCCTGGGAACGTCTCATACCAGACTGGTTTAACCCCAGATGTTTGCGTGGTAGAGCAATTATGGTGTACTCGTACGTGGAGACGGTATTGGCGCAGCAATCACCGACATAGTGTAACAGAGGCAGCATGAGGGGAACCACCCCGCATTCGCCGAGGCAGATGGAAAACCGCCTTAAAAACCATCCACAGGCTGGCCGGCACACCGGACCTCGACATTAATCCACCGGGCGGATTTTTGCCGGGGACCGGCACGCTTTCCCGCTCAGGAAGCAGCGCGTTACACCACGTGGTCTTAATATGTTACGACAATATTTTAAATTTTTAAATTCTGTCAATAATTGTACGCACTACTAAAAATCAATTTTTTGATATATATGGTCGACGTGGTGTCACTTTGGGGGCGATCTGAAAGTTATATTATTTTTGGAGAATCGAGTTTGCAAAGATGGGTGGTAATTCTTTTTATTAATATGAACGGTTTCGACATATCTACGCTCACATCATTGGATATTGTAACATTAGTAGTTCTACATACTTGTTGCGGTATTGCACGTCACAGACTGATGTT
This sequence comes from Schistocerca americana, assembly GCF_021461395.2. Taxonomy (NCBI): domain Eukaryota; kingdom Metazoa; phylum Arthropoda; class Insecta; order Orthoptera; family Acrididae; genus Schistocerca; species Schistocerca americana. The sequence goes on from NC_060128.1 coordinate 131,497,631, forward strand.
GCTTCAAATGAAACGTGGCATGGGACGTCAGCCTGTCACAAATAAAATAATACAGAATTAAAATACAGAACATGTTGCGCCGATGTCCCAGCATACACACTGCAAACTTGATTCTTCAGGAATAATATAACACGGTTCGGTAGGCAACCTGTAACTAGGGCCAGATGAACGGGTGATCATTTTAACAGTTTAGTAACATGTACAGGGTGAACAGAACTCCACCGTCAAAATTTCGGAAGGTGTTCAGTGATACTTCCTGAGCATTCGATGGTTATATTTGAAGAGCCGTTACTGGCAGAGGTCCAGTGCGGGATGTAACCATCGTATGGAGCGAAACTTGGTAGATATTGTAATGTGCTAATGTGGAACAGATTTACGCTGATAAAAAGTAGTTCCAATTTTGGCCACCAGGTGCAAATCGGGCGCTGAGAGTTCAAGAAGTATCGAAATGATTCCATATGTAATGCATGAGGAACAGGATGCGGGCAGAAAAGGTTAAACAAAGAAGAAACACATAATGTTGGTGTTAAAATTAACCGCCACTTACACAACTTGTCCAATAAGAGCACTGGCGACGTCGACGAGATGCTGTACAGCGCCAGATTTGCACCTGTTGGCCAAAATCGGAACTAATTTTTTCAAGCGGCAATTTATTCCGCATTAACACTTTAGAACGTCTACCAAGTTTCGCTGGCATAGTATAGTTATAGCCCTCACTGGAACTCTGTGAGTAGAGCTGCACTTTAATTATAACCTCTCTGTATTCTGGTACAGGGGACCCTCTTGTTATAGTGTAATTACATTTCGTTTGATTTCTGGGATCATTTATCTTTGTATCTGTATTGTGCATAATACTGCGAATTTTGACGGTATCCATTTCCTATCTTGTTTGGAAACACTTGTTCCACCCACCCATCATACTTTTTATTGACAACACTAAAGCCTACTTTACTCCCTGACCTGAACATTGCATGTAGTACTTTTTTTTCCGGCAAAGTTAGTTCTTCGTTAAGTTTTGAAGCGTTGGCCGATGTGAAACTCGTGTGTGTGTTCACTGGATTCAATGAAAGAGCGGCACAGAAACACTTTGCTTAGATGTTCTCCTATCTACGACAGCCCCATGGCACTGCTTTTGTGTCTGTTCTAGAGCTGTTACATTAATCAGATTTCGCGTTGCCATATTACAGACTTTCTCACGGCTCTGAAGGCATTATCTCATAAATATACGTAACTCGGGCAACAAACTGAAAAGTTCATAATTGTATCAATACTCTGTAACGACCCACCAGAGACCACATCTGTACGAAAATACTCAAAAAGTCTTCCAATAACCATTGAAATTTTGTCGGTGGAGTTCTGGTTTACCCTTCGCAGTCCGTACAGGAGGAATATGATTTTCAGTTCTAATGTGTTCGTCGTCAATGCCTGCAAGGAATTTTCCACATGTGATGGGCCAGGATGTCACAACAGTACCAGTTAGGACCATATTTCTTCGAAATGTGCATGAATGGAAATTTTCGTTTGGACATGTGACAGACGTGGTTAGCACCGTAACTTGATGAATCGCGTGTCTTGATTGGTTACAGCAGTACAGTGCTCTAACAGAGGTTCGTTAGTTTCTTGATGAAGAATTTTGGAGGCTGTTGTTAGGACACTGTGCAACAACATATGTATTCAGCACCATTGAAACGCTGGTCAGGCAACTTCAGACAACTGATTATGCGGAATAATCAAGTCCCGTGTGGGTCAGTTTCACTACAAGACCAAAGAAGTAGTCCACAAATGCATCAAGGAAGCCTCTTGAAGTATAATTCCTGAGACGCTGGTACTACAGTACACAAAATGTTAAAAAATGTTCAAATGTGTGTGAAATCTGATGGGACTTAACTGCTAAGGCCATCAGTCCCTAAGCTTACACACTACTTAACCCTAATTATCCTAAGGACACACACACACACACACACACACACACACACACATGCCCAATGGGAGGACTTCAACGTCCGCCAGGACCAAAAAATATAATTTTGACCAAAGAGTAAGAGGACCTCTCGGACACACTATACATTAATGATACCATCATCATCATCATCATCATCATCATCATCATCATCATATTCTTCTTCTTCATCTTCTTCTTCTTCCAGGGATTTGGCCAACTGCCTGTTCCATACCAAAGGGTTATCCTTTAGCCCATCTCGCTTTGAGCCTAACCGGGGTTCGTCTTCCTATCGGGTTGTATCTGACAATTGTTTCGCCAGTCTTTCTTCAGGCATTCTGTTCACTTGGTCTTTCTGCCTGTTTCTGAATTCAGCTATCGTGTTTAACATTCAATTCTTTTCTAAATTCTTCATTGTTAATCTGGTCTAGGCGTGTGCTGCCTTCCACAGTTCGTAGCAACTTCATTTCGGCTGTCTGTATTACGCACTTATTCCTATTTGTGAGAACCTAGGTTTCACTCCCACACAGCAGAGGCATCACAGACGTAGTCTAATAAAACCGTCTTTTTGTTTTCTTCCTAACATTGTTATTTAAGTTTCCGTTAATAGGCCGCATATACCGGCTGTGCTTTCTAAGAGCCGTCAGACGCATTTTCTCTTATGTTTAGGCAGATATGCAATTTCGTTTTTGCGATATGTTGCTGAAATCAGGCCTAATAAGTACTGCTCCTCACGTATTTCATGCAACGTCCAACGCAAAGCTTCAGTTTGTTTCCTGTCACAAACAAAATTATTTTTGGGGGAATTTTACGTTCTCATTCGACAGAGCGTTTCGAAATTAGTCTGGAGTGATATTTATTTTATCTTTTGTGTTAACAGGTACGGTGAATAAGAAGAGTGAGCTCTACCTCAGCAGCTACAGAGCAGCGTTGCTGCATGGCGGTACCACTCCGTGTTTGTTAGGGCGGTGCTCTCGCTGCTGAAGTATCAGTTATTCTTTGTGATTTACTGTCCCTGTTAATACATATCGATAAAACAAGTATCGCACTAGACTAATTTGGAGTCGCACTGTCAAATGGGCACGTAAAATGAAGCATTAAAAATAATTTTGTTTGTGGCGGGAAACAAACCGAAGCTTTGTGTCGAGGCTGGGTGTCGCATTAAAGACATGGTGAGTAGTATTTGTTAGTTTGTAACTCCACTTGTACACCGAAAATATGGAATTGCAAATATTTGCTGAAACACAAGAGAAAATGTGCCTGACGGCTCTTTAGAGGGACATCCAGTACACTGCAACTGATAAAGTTCGTTCTTTGTGTGTCTACCAGAATGAAAAATGTTCCTACCGTAGCACAATAAAATGCGACTATGTCCCGGGCAGAGTTAAGGATGTAAAGGAAGGGAGTCAGCTTTTCAACTCACCTGGCAGCGTCAAAGACACTTAAATCAAGATATTCTGACACATTTTCCCTTTACTTGTTATTGTTAATACCAAAGTCATGTAATATAATGCATTGTGTCAAGTAAAGTAACATGATACTTCATGTCATGTCATATAACATGGCACATTATATCATGTCATCCACATAGCATTTGTCATGCTGTGCAACATGACAAAACGTATTGATAAAGTTTAGGATGCATTCATCCCCACTCCGGGATAATTCCTATTCTAAATGTAACCTCACTGTCAATTACGTCATATTGTAGAAGTATCCTGCTCTAGAAGCACATCAAGTTCTGACGATTTGCTCTTACACGCCTCACTTAACATGGGATGGACCTAAGAGAGCTCAATGCGCTGTAGAAGCAGGGTTAACTTGTAAAATAGCGCGACCATATCAATATGTTCTGATTTAAATGTGTATGTAAGTTAAATGTGTATGGCACATTGTAATTTTATTTCAGTGTCAGATGCAGTAAACTGATCGTTGGTAAGATGGCAGGTGTTTATGGATCCATACTGTGGTATCTGCAACCCAGGATGCGTTTCTCGTTTCCATATTCATAAGACGTCAACAACACTTCTTTTTTTTATCATCAGTCTACTGACTGGTTTGATGCGGCCCGCCACGAATTGCTTTCCTGTGCTAACCTCTTCATCTCAGAGTAGCACTTGCAACCTACGTCCTCAATTATTTGCTTGACGTATTCCAATCTCTGTCTTCCTCTACAGTTTTTGCCCTCTACAGCTCCCTCTAGTACCATGGAAGTCATTCCCTCATGTCTTAGCAGATGTCCTATCATCCTGTCCCTTCTCCTTATCAGTGTTTTCCACATATTCCTTTCCTCTCCGATTCTGCGTAGAACCTCCTCATTCCTTACCTTATCAGTCCACCTAATTTTCAACATTCGTCTATAGCACCACATCTCAAATGCTTCGATTCTCTTCTGTTCCGGTTTTCCCACAGTCCATGCTGTACTCCAGACGTACATCCTCAGAAATTTCTTCCTCAAATTAAGGCCGGTATTTGATATTAGTAGACTTCTCTTGCCCAGAACTGCCTTTTTTTCCATAGCGAGTCTGCTTTTGATGTCCTCCTTGCTCCGTCCGTCATTGGTTATTTTACTGCCTAGGTAGCAGAATTCCTTAACTTCATTGACCTCGTGACCATCAATCCTGATGTTAAGTTTCTCGCTGTTCTCGTTTCTACTACTTCTCATTACCTTCGTCTTTCTCCGATTTACTCTCAAACCATACTGAGTACTCATTAGACTGTTCATTCCGTTCAGCAGATCATTTAATTCTTCTTTTCTTTCACTCAGGATAGCAATGCCATCAGCGAATCGTATCATTGATATCCTTTCACCTTGTATTTTAATTCCACTCCTGAACCTTTCTTTTATTTCCATCATTGCTTCCTCGATGTACAGATTGAAGATTAGGGGCGAAAGGCTATTGCCTTGTGTTACACCCTTCTTAATACGAGCACTTCGTTCTTGATCATCCACTCTCATTATTCCCTCTTGGTTGTTGTACATATTGTATATGACCCGTCTCTCCCTATAGCTTACCCCTACTTTTTTCATAATCTCGAACAGCTTGCACCATTTTATATTGCCGAACGCTTTTTCCAGGTTGACAAATCCTATGAAAGTGTCTTGATTTTTCTTTAGCCTTGCTTCCATTATTAGCCGTAACGTCAGAATTGTCTCTCTCGTCCCTTTACTTTTCCTAAGGCCAAAATGATCGTCACCTAGCGCATTCTCAATTTTCTTTTCCGTTCTTCTGTATATTATTCTTGTAAGCAGCTTCGATGCATGACCTGTTAAGCTGATTGTGCGATAATTCTCGCACTTGTCAGCTCTTGCCGTCTTCGGAATTGTGTGGATGATGCTTTTCCGAAAGTCAGGTGGTATGTCGCCAGACTCATATATTCTACACACCAACGTGAATAGACGTTTTGTTGCCACTTCCCCCAATGATTTTAGAAATTCTGATGGAATGTTATCTATCCCTTCTGCCTTATTTGACCGTAAGTCCTCCAAAGCTCTTTTAAATTCCAATTCTAATACTGGATCCCCTATCTCTTCTAAATCGACTTCTGTTTCTTCTTCTATCACATCAGACAAATCTTCACCCTCATAGAGGCTTTCAATGTATTCTTTCCACCTATCTGCTCTCTCCTCTGCATTTAACAGTGGAATTCCCGTTGCACTCTTAATGTTACCACCGTTGCTTTTAATGTCACCAAAGGTTGTTTTGACTTCCCTGTATGCTGAGTCTGTCCTTCCGACAATCATATCTTTTTCGATGTCTTCACATTTTTCCTGCAGCTATTTCGTCTTAGCTTTCCTGCGCTTCCTATTTATTTCATTCCTCAGCGACTTGTATTTCTGTATTCCTGATTTTCCCGGAACATGTTTGTACTTCCTCTTTTTATCAATCAACTGAAGTATTTCTTCTGTTACCCATGGTTTCTTCGCAGCTACCTTCTTTGTACCTATGTTTTCCTTCCCAACTTCTGTGATGGCCCTTTTTAGAGATGTCCATTCCTCTTCAACTGTATTGCCTACTGCGCTATTCCTTATTGCTGTATCTATAGCGTTAGAGAACTTCAAACGTATCTCGTCATTCCTTAGTACTTCCGTATCCCACTTCTTTGCGTATTGATTCTTCCTGACTAATGTCTTGAACTTCAGCCTACTCTTCATCACTATTATATTGTGATCTGAGTCTATATCTGCTCGTGGGTACGCCTCACAATCCAGTATCTGATTTCGGAATCTCTGTCTGACCATGATGTAATCTAATTGAAATCTTCCCGTATCTCCCGGCCTTTTCCAAGTATACCTCCTCCTCTTGTGATTCTTGAACAGGGTATTCGCTATTACTAGCTGAAACATGTTACAGAACTCAATTAGTCTTTCTCCTCTTTCATTCCTCGTCCCAAGCCCATATTCATTTAATAATGTCGATGATAATCTGCAGCCTCGTATGACACCCTGATTCAGAAGTATCATACCTGAAATTCTTTCACTTGTTGTAATAATTGTTTTAGCATTTGTGTACTTACTTTACAGAACATTTATGTTGTGTTTTGAATATCCTCGTTTCTCTAGTACACTCCGACCTACAAGTATACCAGCCTATAAAACACGCGCTACAATGATTGTCAAGAAACGGCAGGCTATAAACAAAACACATTAATGTTTTTGTGCATTAGATTTAGATACATCGGTACAAAATACTAACGGAGTACTTAAATCGATTCTAGTTACTTAGTTTCACGTTTCTTGGATAATTTTGCACCATAGATCGTTATGATGCAAAACGGGTAATTTTACATTCACATCGCAAATTAATTTGTATATATGGTTACATTCTGAACGTTTCTGGCATTTTTTCTTTTCAAAAAGAAAAAAAAGATGTGCAGATGTTGGGAGTTAGTAAGTCTTGGCCACCACCTTTTACACCTTACAGCAATAGAAATTCTTCTACGGAATAGGAGGAGTTGTCAAGGAGAAAGTTTCTCAGTTTGTTTTCAAATTCTGCTTCGCTGTCTGTTAGACACTTTGTAGATCTGGTTAAGTGGTCAAAAATTTCTGTTGCAGCAACGTGCATCCATTTTGGCTAAGGACAACGTTAATATGGAGTAATGAATGTCATATTTCCTTCTGATACCGTAATTATGTAGATCATTGTTCCTTTTGAAATGCAGTGGATTATTCACATCCTACATTTGGAAGGAATAAATATACTCTGAAGCGGTAGTCAGAATTCCCAACTCCTTAAACGGAGTCTGCAAGGTGATCGTGGGTGAGCACCACATATGATTCTTACAACACTTTTTTGCGCAATGAAGACTTTCTTTCGTAAAGAAGAATTACCCCAGTTCCTAATTCCATGTAATATTAGTGATTGAAAATGTACAAAAATGTCAGCTTACAGATTTCGCTCTACTCAAGATTTGCAATGATTGTAAGTGCAAATGTGACAGAACTGAGTTGTTTTAAGAGTTCCAAAATGTGCTTTTCCTATTTAAATTCCCATCAATATGGACACCTAAAAATTTTGAAGTTTCCACTCTGTTTATCTTCTCACCATGTGTTACACTTCTCATTGGTGTAGTACCCCTGGATGTGCAGAACGGCGTATTTTGTGTCTTTTTAAAATTGAGGGTGATACCATTTGCAGAAAACCAGTCAATTACACTTTTAAGAACTCTGTTTAGCATTTCTTCAGTTTCTGTGTTTATGCTTGGACTGATTACAACATTCATGTTGTGAACTTGTGAAAGTACTAACAACAGCCATAACGCTCTTTGGTGGTGTATTGTTCACTCATGTCCAGTGCACTCTCAATGGGTGAATACAACATTCCATTTCTAATAATCCTTCCATCTATGACATGTGAATGCTTACATTAAATGAATGAAATACCCAAGACGCATTGTGAAAGTACTAACAGTGAATTCTGCTTGTTGTATGTAAGACAGAAGATCGTTTACATCTATGAGGAACAATAGTGGACCCAAGAATGAGCCTTGGGATGCCTATACGTGATTTCTCCCCAGTCAGAATTACGTCCCCAGACTATATTGGTTGAATTATTAAGTACAATTTTCTGCATTCTTTTGGTTAGATATGACATTCATTTGTTAACTATACCATCGGCCCAATAAAAGTGTAAGAGACTGTGTCCCAAAGTGCAGGTGGATGGATATCTTGGCTCCGGTATCTGGCAGATCTCTGGGAAGCTCCCTGTGCTGAGGATTCCGTGCGCTGGCCAGGTCACTCTGGGTTATATAAATATCACGTACAGGTACAGTGGGACCAGACGGGACCGGGAGAAGGCCAGAACACGGAGCAGCCGCCTGGCGGACTGCGCTGATTTATGGCTGCCCGTAATGGAACATATAACGCGTGATAAATAATGCCTCGTTCCGTTCTCTCTGGCCTAGCCGCCGCCGCCAAGTTTTCGGGCCCAGGAAAGAGAGAACTTTGATTTAGAAGGCGTGCGTGCCGCGCCTTGGAAAGCCCGCGCCTCGGCGGTTCGTCTTTGTGGCGGTTGTGGAGGGGGCATGGCGGCTGGCGGGGTAGTGGGTGGGGGGTGGTGGAGGGGGAGCGTGCGACGTGCCCATGGTTGTACGAGGGTGCGGGTTGGCGGTGAGGGGGAAGGGGAACAGGTGAATAGAACAACGTAAGTCGGAGTTCACGAGCGCTGTTTCATGCGCGACATTACTTGGTAATCGGTGTTCTATAGGGATCAGTGCTAGGACCATTCTATTTTCGGTGACTAAAGCGTAATGCTTTCCAAGAAAGATTAGGGCTTAACTTCTGGTCGACGACGATGTGATTAGAGACTGAGTACAAACTGGGATTGGGGGGCGGATGAGGAGGACATTGGCTGTGTCTTTTCCGTAGGAATCGGCCTAGCATTTGCAGTAAGCGGTTTTGAGAAAAAATAGACAATGTTAATGCTGATGGCTACACAGGGATTTCAACCACTACCCTTCCAAATAGTATTCCAGAGTGTTACCCAGTGAGGCAACTCATTCGATAATATTTTTTTCTAGTCAGGCAGGTGACAAAACATGTAAAGAACCTGATGTTCTACTTGCGTCAGTTCTGTGACCCTTACACTTTATTCGAGTAATATTTAAAATATTTCTGATGTGGAGCAAATGCAGGCGGATTATACCATTAAAAGACCGCAGTGTGGCATTGGAGGTACTAACTACTCCACTATTAATGATATACCGTGTTTGAGAATATTAATGTAATTTCTCGTATCTCCATTTCTGTAATGACTTTCTTTTTCTCATAGGACCGATGCAACGTTATCACGCAATCGTGGCACATGCAACTACTCCTACATTAAGTGAATAATAATAAGAGATAAACAGAGTGACAACATTTAACTACTCTTAAATAGATACCTGGTGGTGAATAGAAGAGGGTTGCACATGGAAAGACTTAAAACTGCAGTTTTCCTTACAGTTACCGAGTACATGATCGGCATCTAGAGCGAGAATGAAAATTAAATAGCTTATAACTGAGACAGTACCTCCAAGATTTTTGTCACTAGCTATTCCTTCTCTCCCACTTATGTTTTCATCTTGAACGACGACGCAGACGTACACGTACGGCCAGGTGGCTTCACTGCGCCGTAGGGAGCAGATGATTATGGATAGTTTTCTTTTCGTTATCCAGCGGTAATTTGCTGGACTTCGGTCTGTATATACGCCGTTATAACCCGCGCTAGGCGATGGTGACATCTGTCGCCAAGAACGATTTCTCAAGGCAGCTGACTGGGAGAGGCGGTTTTGTCCCAGTCGAGATAGGAACTACTCACTCCCCGCACCCCGCCCCCCACCCACATAGATAATGAACGTCACCGTGTAGCTTAGATTCGGTGCCACACAGGAAGCCCTATATCCTCAAGTTCTATCGCAGGGGGGACAAACGCCTTCTCTTAAACCCACAGTGAACTGAGTGATCTAAACTAGTTTGCACTGGACGTTTAAGGTCCGAAGCTGCAACGTCTCCGTGACAAGAGCAGCACACAGCCACCTGAAAATTCCAGTACAGCTGCCCCTTACGTATGGGTCGCAGAAGGAATCCAGCCCATTCTCTCGGAAATGCCAGATAATTTAAGAATGACTCCAGCTAAATTGGTCATGAGTTTCTAACATGAGGTCACAGTACTGTGAACCACTGGAAATTCGAAAATAAAGCACATTTTATTTCGATAGCTCCTTGTACGAAGGCAATTTTTTTTTCAAGGTCTGATGTGTCGCGAAACGTATACCACAATGAAAATTATTTTATTTGCAACATTTAAAAAAGTGTGAATTTGTGGTAAGATCTTATGGGACCAAACTGCTTAGGTCATCGGTACCTAAGCTTAAACACTCCTTTTTTTAAAAAAAAAAAAAAATCTTCATTCAAATTAGTATAATTTTCCATATCAACCTACTTCCTAAGCACTTTAGTGGGTCCTGATTTTAAATTTATTTTACATTTCTGCTGCTTAATTTCTAACACTAGAGGTACAATACTATTATTCCTTCACCACACTCCTTAATCTAAGTTAAACTAACTTACGCTGTGCACTCACACACACCCATGTAAGAGGGAGGACGCGAACCTCCGACGGGGGGAGTCGCGCGGACCGTAACAAGACGTCTCGATCGCGCGTCTACCCCGCACGGTTAGGTACACCTTCCAGCTACTTCTTTACGTAGTCGCTTTTCCGACTCGGATATTTTTCTTAGCGTTGTGCCACGTTTGCAACAGCCTCGTGCATTCCTTCAATTCGCTATGCTAGTCTGCAGCTCGTTATCTGTGCTAAATACTGTCGTCATTGCCAGCAGGTCATTCGGGCCCAGAGATGAATATCAGAGGGTGCCAAGCCCGGGCTGTATGATGGATCATCAAACCCTTCCCATCGAAAACTCTGCAGGAGCGCCTTTGTTGTAGCTGCAGTGTCCGGCCGAGTATTGTCTGTCATTAAGGACAACGCCTGGAGGCAACATTCCTCTTCGCTTCTTAAGAGCTGCTCTTCGTAGACGATTCTCTCGAATTCCCTGATCCACTTACTGAACACGGTCAGTTGTTGACACTCTCTCCCGTCTCTGACCACCTGCATCATCAACGTCTGCACGTTCTACTTCAAAGTTCCTGCACCACTGCCGCACTTCGTTGTTATGCACAACAGTTACGTTATGTGGGCTGCATGAAATCAAGGGGAACTCCTAGTATGAAGACATTGTACGACAGCACACACTTCAGATTCAGCGGGAGGCTATTGTTTTAGGCTTCTTTACGCGCTCACTGTGCGTTCATAGCACATCTGCGAATGCCTCATCGAATTTTCATTGTGATTTTGATTTAGTAACCGATCGGAAGTAGCGAAAAAAAAAGGAGGGGGTCTGACAGAGAGAGAAGACCTCATAGTTTGGTAGTTAGCAGTATTATGAGATCTAATACACTGAGTTGCCTCGAACCCTATGGTCTCCACTGTGGCAACCAGCATGAATTCAGAAAACATCGATTACGCAAAAGCCAGCTAGCTCTTTTCTCACATGACATCCTCGAACCCATGGGTCAAGAAAATTGGTTAGCGTGGTATTACTTGACTTTCGAGAACCATTTTACTCGGTACCACACCACTGATGACTATGGGTAACGGAAGTACGACCATATAGGCATGAGACGAAGTTGTTGACTGACTGAGTCTCTCTTGGTGGGGACGGCTTAAAGTTATTTTGGATGGAGAGTCATCGACAAAATTAGAAGTAACTTCAGGTGCGCCGTACGGATGTGTACTGGCGCCCTTGTTGTTCATGTTGTATATTGAAGAACTTGAAGACACTATTAACAGCAACCTCAGATACCAGTAATGAAGTAATATCTTTATAAGCTTTAGAAGTTATGCAAAGTGTGACATATTTGCTTCAAATGGGCACTATGTCAATTTCTGAACTCTAAAACATACATTAGGAAAGCTATAGCCTATAACAACAATATCAGTGAATCGAGGATGGAACGAGTCAACTTAGACAAAAACTTGTGTGCAAAAATTTATGGCGTTATTTAGCCTGTCCGCCCCCAGTAGCTGAGTGGTCAGCGCGACAGAATGTCAGTCCTAAGGGCCCGGCTTCGATTCCCGGCTGGGTCGGAGATTTTCTCCGCTCCGCGACTGGGTGTTGTGTTGTCCTAACCATCCTCATTTCATCCCCATCGACCCGCAAGTCACCGAAGTTGCGCCAAATCGAAAGACTTGCACCCGGCGAACGGTCTACCCGACGGGAGGTCCTAGTCACAAGACATTATTATTATTATTATTATTATTATTATTATTATTATTATTATTATTTATATTATCACGTAGCCTCAGTTGCTTGCAAAGAACATAGCACAATTCGATTCACTGTCAGGTATTGGATCTACAAGGGAGATAGCTTACAAAACAGTCGTGCTATACATTCTAGAGTACTTCTCAAGTGCATGGGACCTGCACCAGATAAGCGGAGTACAGAATGTATTCAAGGAATGGTCACAGGTTAGTTTGACTCGCGGCAGAGAATCGCGGAAGTGGTCTAAAAAAAACCTGATAGAACCCGTTTTAACTGATGATTCTGGTAATGTATCACAATCATTCTTCGCATGTTCCACAGCTGAATACCTGATACAGGGGGAAGTACCCACCGCCATACACTTCAGACAGCTTCAGAGTATGTGTGTGAATGGAGATACATAATAGTGAGACGAGTAGATTTTCATAATGGTCTACACCTCTCCTGCCATTTCTTATACTAAGAGTCATTTATATTTATCAGTTTTATTATGTTTTACACTACTGGCCAATAAAATTGCTACACCACGAAGATGACATGCTACAGACGCGAAATTTAACCGACAGGAAGAAGATGCTGTGATATTCAAATGATTAGCTTTCCAGAACATTCACACAAGGGTAGCGCCGGTGGTGACACCTACAACGTGCTGACATGAGGAAAGTTTCCAATTGATTTCTCATGCACGAACAGCAGTTGACCGGCTTTGCCTGGTGAAACGTTGTTGTGATGCCTGGTGAAAGGAGGGGAAATGCGTACCATCACGTTTCCGACTTTGATAAAGGTCGGATTGTAGCCTATCGCGATTGCGGTTTATCGTATCGCGACATTGCTACTCGCGTTGGTCGAGATCCAATGACTGTTACAGAAATGGAATCAGTGGGTTCAGGAGGGTAATACTGAACGCCGTGCTGGATCCCAACGGCAGCTCGGAGACCATGGCTGCGGTTACCCTTGACGCTGCATCACAGTCAGGAGCGCCTGCGATGGTGTACTCAACGACGAACCTGGGTGCACGAATGGAAAAACGTCATTTTTTCGGATGAATCCAGGTTCTGTTTACAGCATCATGATGGTCACATCCGTGTTTGGCGAATCGCGGTGAACGCACACTGGAAGCGTGTATTCATCGTCGCCATACTGGCGTATCACCCGGCGTGATGGTATGGGGTGCCTCTGGTTACACGTCTCAGTCACCTCCTGTTGGCATTGACGGAACTTTGAACAGTGGAAGTTACATTTCAGATGTGTTACGACCCGTGGCTCTACCCTTCATTCGATCCCTGCGAAACCCTACATTTCAGCAGGATAATGCACGACCGCATGTTGCAGGTCCTGTACGGGCCTTTCTGGATACAGAAAGTGTTCGACTGCTGCCCTGGCCAGCACATTCTCCAGATCTATGACCAACTGAAAACGTCTGGTCATGGTGGCAGAGCAACTGGCTCGTCACAATACGCCAGTCACTACTCTTGATGCACTGTGGTATCGTGTTGAAGCTGCATGGGCAGCTGTACCTGTACACGCCATCCAAGCTCTGTTTGACTCAATGCCCAGGTGTATCAAAGCCGTTATTACGGCCACAGGTGGTTGTTCTGGGTACTGATTTCTCAGGATCTATGACTTAAATTGCGTGAAAATGTAATGAAACGTCAGTTCGAGTATAATATATTTGTCCAATGAATACCGGTTTATTATCTGCATTTCTTCTTGGTGTAGCAATTTTAATGGCCAGTAGTGTACATTTGCTAACTGTGACTATCTTGGCCAGATATTTCGTGTATCTCATATAACAGTCTAGCAAGACTGACATCTGGTGATAATAGTGTAGTGCGGAACCTGTTATAAAATCAAATAAAAATTTTGCATTCAGAGATTATTGTAAATAGTGCCAATTTTAAACAACGGGTCGTTGTGTCTTTGTCTCTGGGTTTGTCACACATTATCAAGAACGACGGATTGTACGAGTGGACGCCTGTGGTGTACGTCGCGCTGTGAACAGGAGACGGGCAAAACAGTTCCGTTTCGGTGTTTTATTTGGCATCTTCACGCGTCCCTGAGGCGCCGCGTGTCGTATGCAAATAGCCGCGGGCCGGGAGGAGCCGCTTGGCTGGCTATTCATGCGAGGCGGCGGCCCTTTGACGGATGGCGCGTACCTGCGACCAGAGCTACATACCGGCCGGGCGGCGCGGCGGCGGGGCGTGTTCCTGACGGTGCGCTCAAGGCAGAAACGTCGCACTCACACACACCGGCAGTCCGGCACCTCGCTCCGCACATACAGAGTGCTTGGCGGCAGTCTCGCGGTGTGTGTGTGTGTGTGTGTGTGTGTGTGTGTGTGTGTGTGTGTGAACGCTGGCCCGCGCGCGCCTATGCATGCATAGGTGTTCCGGCTGCAGGTCGGATCGCCGTGTTGCCTTTCAAGATAATTTACGAGGCTACTTGTGTATTATTCCTTTACGGCGGCGCCCTGTTCCTCGCCTGCCCCTTGCCTCCCCCCCCCCCCCCTCTCGTGCGTCTGCCACGCCTTGCTCACATCCGTCGCCTCTCTTTTCTATGTACTTTTTTTTATATTTTTATTTGTCCCCCTTCCTTTTTTTTTATCCTCCCACGGTTTCGGCCGGTCGTAGATTTATGTCGGCCTTATCTGGCGGCGCCCTACTCAGCTCATTTGTATGTTCATCTGCGAGCCACGTTGCCAGTAGGGGGTGGGGTGGGGAGAGAGATTCAGATGTTGCGAGATCGTATTACGCCGTCCGAAGGCCCGGCAGATAAATTAACCCCGGTGACCGGCGACGGGCGGCGAGTTATTCCCTCGGCCG
This sequence comes from Schistocerca americana, assembly GCF_021461395.2. Classification (NCBI taxonomy): domain Eukaryota; kingdom Metazoa; phylum Arthropoda; class Insecta; order Orthoptera; family Acrididae; genus Schistocerca; species Schistocerca americana. The sequence continues at coordinate 131,512,694 of NC_060128.1, forward strand.
GACTGACGGCGGTCGTGATGAATGCGAGAATTAGGCGTGATTTATGCAGCTGTCGGCGGACGCGCCGAATTTGGGGGAATCCCGTGACCCTTTTACGTTGCTTTCTTTTTTTTGGTGGTGTTTTCTAGTGTACGCGGGTGCTCGTAAGGCGAGTGTCAATGTGCGCTCATCATCTCACCACGTCAGCGCTTGTACTCATATTGGAAGGACAATGTCACCTATATTACGTAGCGTTCGGTAAGTAATGAAACACTTTTTTTTCTGAAGGCAGGTGCTTTTATTTAGGACTCCAATACGTCATGTTATTCCTCAATTGTTTGCCTACAAAGCACTATTTTTACAACATAATTTCCGTTCAGTGCGAAGCACTGATGCCAGCCGGTGTTTCCGAGCGGTTGTAGGCGCTTCAGCCCGGAATCACGCGGCTGCTACGGTCGCAGTTTCGAATCCTGAAATATTCCAACTTCAGTTCCTATAGTTTTTTTAAGTTACGGTAGGTGGCGGCGCAGTACGTAGCCTTAGAAGTGGCGTCTGTAACGGAGATACGCCCCAAGCAGAGAACTGTTATTTAATTTGATTTTGGCTGAGAAACTGAGCATCGCAGATATTCCAGTATGTCTCCGGAGACCAGGCAGCTAACAAAAGCACGGTGAGTCGTTGGGCAAGACGTCCGTGTGATGTCCTTAGGTTGGTTAGGTTTAAGTAATTCTAAGTCTAGGGGCTGATGACCTCAGATGTTAAGTCCCATAGTGCTGAGAGCCATTTGAACCATTTTTCGAAGCCCAGATGCCACTTCTCCAGGAAGGCCTGTATGTCCACGTGTTTCCACTATACCAGTTCACGTTGGAGCCAATCCCTTGCTGTGTCAATAATCCTCCCCATCATCCACGTACTATTTCCTGATGAGTGCAACCTTCATTTAGCCAACCAAGTCGGAAGGTGCGAGATCCGGGCTGTAGTGTGGATGAGGAAGAGGAGTCCAGTGAAGTTTCGTGAACTCCTCTTAGGTGCACTACGATCAGAGACGTCCAAGTCGGGAGCGACGTGTCTGTGATTCTCCGATCACGCCGAATGAGAGTGTCCGCACGTTCCAACACTGCAGGAGTCACAGCTTCGTGCAGCACGCTGAAGACCGGACAAGTTTGTGCGACCTTGCTGGGATGAAGCCAGACGTCTTGCGCAACGAATCACCGTACTTTTGTTAGCTACCTGGTCTCCGCAGACATGCTGGAATATCTGCGATATTCAGTTTTTCCGTAAAAAATAAGCTCTGCTTTGAGCGTACCTCCGTTACAGACGCCACTTCGAAGGCTACGTAGTGCACTGCCACCTATCGTAACTTAAAAAAAACTATAGGGACTGAAGCTGGAGTATTCCACAATATCATGCAACAAACGCCCGTCCTATATGGGGTATGGGCGAAATTGCATTGTAATCCTCTCGTCGATTTATACCTCTTTTAGTGGCTTCCAGTAACTATCTTCGAGTTGCATGGAATGTTCACTAAGCAGAAGTGATTTATGCACTTTGGGTGTAAGCCAGATCCAAAACATAAGGGCACATGTTACTGAGAAGCGGAGGGAAATGTTCTGGATGAACAGAGAAAAACAAGCAGGTAAATCGAAGAGATATATTTTGTTTATGCCTCACTGTAAATGTTACTAAACCAGCAACAGCTGTATTTAGGTATGTTTATTACGCCACAACCGGTTTCGTTCTAAATGAACATCCTCAGGTGACACCGATGGGTCACAAACCGTTTTAAGCTTCCCATGTGGTTCTGGAATCAGATTACCTACTAAAGTAAGTCCGAAAATATGCCCAGAAGTGGAGTGCTCTCTCACATACAACATTCATACCCGTGAATCTATACAGTACTGTGAAGTGGCAGCAACATGTAGAAAACATGATCTGCAACTGGAAAGCCTTACTTTACGCAACGTATCTATAACGGATATAGCAAATAGTTAGTTGATTTGCTTGAGCCTGACAATTCGTATCGAGCATCGAAATTTACACGAAAAACGTTTAAACACAAGTACTTATACGAATACCGCCGTTGCATGCAATGGTCATGGTTTACACATTATTACCGTACAAGACGTAAAACGCTTACATTTTATGCTGACTGATGAACTCCACCTCCACGAACTCCGTATGCAAGGAATGACGATGTGCAATGTTCACCGTGACTGCTGAATACTTAGATGTTGATCCTACAAATAATTTAACAGAATACCGATCTCGGCAACGACAAACGTCCACCCCATGTTGAGCGCTACTATGCTAACTGGGCAGTGCATCTGCACGTATATTCGTCTGAATAGGGAAATGATAGTAAGGAAACTCAATATACTTACAAAATATGTCAGTGGAAAAACATGCAATTACTTCCAAAACCAGTCAAGCCACGATGACATTCGCATAGTCAGAGCTCAGAACACATGCTACAAGAAGTCACGACGTATGAAGACTTGAGTTGAGACCAGACCACCCATACCGGCATGCTACTGTCTGTCAATATTTAACCCATTATTTCCGACACCTTTGAAGATATCATTACCAAATTTTTGGTCTGTTTAGTTCACTGATTTAGAATGGGGAATGTACATATATTGGCAGTGAGGTACAGTTTTTTTATACATTTGTCCGTGTTCCGGAAAAAAGTTGCTTTTTCTACAACATGGCATCAATTATATCACTCTCCAACACTAACAGTACATCCAGATTATGACGACCACCATATGAATAATTAGTCCATATAAGCACGATCACCATGTGAATAATTTCCACAATTGTTTTGTTAATATGGCGAACGGCCTTCCCACAGTGGTAACACCGGTTCCTGTCAGATCACCGAAGTTAAGCGCTGTCAGGTGTGGGCTGCACTTTGATGGGTGACCGTCCGGATCTGCCGTGAACTGTTGGCGAGCGGGATGCACTCAGCCCTTGTGTGGCCAATTGAGGGGGTATTTTATGGGGAAGTAGAAGCTGCGGTTATGAAAATTGACAATGGCTGGGAGAGTGGCATGCTGACCACATGCACCTCCATATTCGCATCAGGCGACGCCTGTGGACTGAGGATGAGACGGCAATCGGGCTGTTATCGTTGAGTCTCAAGGCCTGTTCAGACAAAGTTTAGTTTCGTTTTATGTTTGTATGCCTATTGGTTCCTGAGAAAATTCGAGTTAAAGCAGTAAGCCTGTGGAAAAACATTACACTCCCTGAAAAACTAATTAAAAGCAGCGTGCTTCGTAGTCTGGTCCCTCCTCATCACTTAACGTATTCCATCTTCTTTCTTCCCTCCTTGCTGAACAGAAATTTTACCCTTCGGCACTCTTTATCGGTCCGTAGTTTCGAATGTTCCTACTGTATTCTACACTATATTTATTTTCTCTCCTTTACTTTACCAGAATTCCTGTCGTGAAGCAGATCGCTGCATCCCCCACACCTAATCTTAAAAGTCTTATGCCTATGAAGACTTTTTTTTTGGATCATTGTCCACACAGTCTTCTTAAACGCCTCGTTAACTTTTTGTGTTTTTCCATGGAGGCATTCCTTCAGCAAGTATAGATTTGCTAAGTCTCTGAATTGTAAAGCACTTTTTTGCGATTGGTGAAGAATAATGGTGAAGAGTTCAAATGGTTCAAATGGCTCTGAGCACTATGGGACTCAACTGCTGAGGTCATTAGTCCCCTAGAACTTAGAACTAGTTAAACCTAACTAACCTAAGGACATCACAAACATCCATGCCCGAGGCAGGATTCGAACCTGCGACCGTAGCGGTCATGCGGTTCCAGACTGCAGCGCCTTTAACCGCACGGCCACTTCGGCCGGCGGTGAAGAGTTCACTGCATATTTGCTAAGCAGTGACATGAACTCAAATATACTCAGTCTGTGCTTAGAAACCTTATGGCAGCCACGGCAGTCAGTACTTCAGACGGCCGTTGAAGGATACCAGTTGTTGCAAAGACTTATCATTTGTTGATATCGGAAACTCGTTCCTAAGCGCCGCAAATGATAGAGAAGTGTCTAAAGAGCTTGTGGAAAAGTTCACTATACGAGCTTGCGTGAGACACATATTTGAGGTAAAGTTGTCAAGTAAATGACATCAAAAGCATAAAGAAAATATTTCTAAAGATATGTTAACAGTTATTCGAAAAAAAAGGAAAAAAACTTTTGTAAACAACAGCAGAGAGATATTACATTACCAAAGTACAGTGTCCAATCACATTAACGTGACCACCTTTCAGAATTTTGGATAGCCACCTTCTGCGACGTGAGACGTAAAGGAAGAGAGCCAGTGAGGTTCTGGGGGGTACTGTCAGGGATGTGGAGCCATGCCAACTGAGTGCTGTTGCCAGCTGCGCTAGTTCTGTCGGTTTAGGATCCATGGTGGAAACAGCGTGATTAACATGGCCCCACTGATTCTCGATTGTTTTTAAATCATCGGAGTTCGGTGGCCAAGGGAGTACGTAAACTCTCCTAACCACAACCGTACGCTTCAAGCTGCGATAGACGTTGCATTGTCCTGCTGGTAGATGCCATCGTGCCGACGAGAAACAACTGCATTTAGGGCTAGACGTGGTCCCCAAGGATGGATGCATATTTGTGTTCGTTCGTTCGTACTGCCTTCCAGAATGACGAAATCCCCCAGGGAATGCCACGAAAACACTCCCCAGACCGTAATTCTTCCTCCTCCGGCCTAGACCCATCCGATGATGGTAGCAGGCCTGTACACGCCACGTATCCCAACAAAAATATTTCCAGTAAACTATCAGTTAAGATGCAGTAGTGGACCCAGTCAATTCAGTGTAGACACAGCCCACAAAATCATGGAACCACAACTAGCTTCGACAGCGCCTTGTCAACAACTTGCGTCCGTGGCTTCGTGGAATGTGCTCCAAAAGTGGAACGCTACCATTAGCTCTTACCAACTGAGCTCCGGAGTCATCTGATTAGGCCACGGGTTTCCAGTCTTCTAGGATTCAACCGCCACGGTAAAGATCCCAGGAGAGGCGCCGCAGGCGGCGACGTGCTGTTAGCAAAGGCACCTGCGACAGTTACCTGCTGCCATAGCCCATTAACGCCAAATTCTGCCGCACTGTCCTAACGGATACGTTCGTCGTACGTTCTTCATTGATTTCTGCGGTTATTCCACACAGTGGTGCTTGTCTGCCACTTGTATATGTGCATATCTCTGTATTCCCTGACATTTGTTACCCCCAGTGGGTAATATTCACACACAGTACTTCCCTCCCTTTGGCGATGGGAAAGACGTCCCGCGCAAAGCTGAAAAAGTCTTTAGAATCTTTAACCTCTACAGCTCCGTCCTGCACCTTGATAGCTACTCGCTGATATCCTCACATAATGTCGTATCGTCCTGTCCTTTCTTCTTCCCAATGTCGCCATATGTTCCTTTCCTCGCCTGTTCTGCGGAGCGTCTCCTCCTTTATAATCTTATCAGTCCACCTAATTATACACATTTTTCTGTAGCACCACCTCTCTTCTTGTTTGCTTTTCCCATAATCCATGATCCAGTTCCAAACTTGCAGTATTTCAAACGTATGTTGTCTGAATTTTTTTTCTTATTAAGGCCTCTGCTTTATGACAGCAGAGTTCTTTTGACGAGAAATACCCTCTGTGCCTTTGCTTTCTGCTTATTGTCTCCACAGTTTTTCATTTCTTTATCTGCGTCATCTATAATTTTTGCTTTACGTTTGTCGATAGTCGTGTGTTTTTTGTCGCTCATTACTATCGTCTTTCTTTCTGTTCTTATCCCAGTCTATATTTTGTGCTAATCAGACAATTACATTCAACAGTTGCAACTACGTATTATTCATCACATTTAGTAAGGATCTACATCTACATTGATACTCTGCGAATCACATCTAAGTGCCTGGCAGAGGGTTCATCGAACCACCTTCACAATTCTCTATTATTCCAATCTCGCATAGTGGACGGAAAGAAAGAACACCTATATCTTCCCATACGAGCTCACATTTCACTTATTTTATCGTGGTGATCGTTCCGCCCTATGGTGTCAACAAAATATTTTCGCATTCGGAGGAGAAAGTTGGTGACCGGAATTTCATGAGAAGATTCCCTCGTAACTTTGAACTTTTTCGATGTACTCCGTCAGTCCTATCTGGTAAGGATCCCACACGGCGCAGCAGTATTCTAAAAGAGGACGGACAAGCGTAGTGTAGCCAGTCTCCTTAGTAGGTCCTGCCAATAAAACGCAGCCTTTGGTTATCCTTCCCCACAACATTTTCTGTGTGTTCTTTCCTATTTAAGTTGTTCGTAATTCTACCTAGGTATCTAGTTGAATTTACGGCTTTTAGATTAGACTGATTTATCGTGTAACCGAAGTTTAACGAGTTCCTTTTAGTACTCATGTGGATGACCTCACACTTTTCGTTATTTAGGGTCAACTGCCACTTTTCGCGCCATCTTTTCTAAATCGTTTTGCAGTTTGTTTTGATCTTCTGATGATTTTATTAGTCGATAAACGACAGCGTCATCTGCAAACAGCCGAAGACGGCTGCTCAGATTGTCTCCCAAATCGTTTGTATAGATAAGGAACAGCAAAGGGCCTACAACACTACCTTGGGGAACGCCTGAAATCACTTCTGTTTTACTCGATGATTTTCCGTCAATTACTACGAACTGTAACCTCTGTGACAGGAAGTCGCAAATCCAATCACATAACTGAGACGATATTCCACAAACACGCAATTTTACTACGAGCCGCTTGTGTGGTACGGCGTCAAAAGCCTTCCGGAAATCCAGAAATACGGAATCGATCTGAAATCCCTTGTGAATAACACTCAGCACTTCATGTGAATATAGAGCTAATTGTGCTTCACAGGAACGATGCTTTCTAAACCCATGTTGACTATGTGTCAATAGACCGTTTCCTTGGAGGTAATTCATAATGTTCGAACACAATGTGTGTTCTAAAATTCTGCTGCATATCGAAGTTAACGATATGGGTCTGTAATAATAATATTATCTATAATAATACTATCAGCGAATCTTACTGATATTATTTTACCCTACATTTTAATCACACTCACGACTCTTTCATTCCTATTATTCCTTCTCGGATGTGTAATTTGAGTGTTAGTGGAGAAACACTGCATCCCTGCCTTATACTCATTTTAATCTGAGCACTGCTTTGTAGGCCTTTTACTCTGATGTTATACAAGTTGCATATTACCCAACATCTCCTGTTGCTTCCAGTATTTTACTGAGAATTTAAAACCTCTTGCATCTTTTTACGTTCCAAACACTTTTCCTCGTTGACAGATACTGTGGATGTGTCTAGAGTTTCCTGTGCCTCTTGCCTCCATTATGAAGCCGGCCGGAGTGGCTACAGTCTGGAAGCGCGCGACCGCTACGGTCGCAGTTTCGAATCCTGCCTCAGGCATGGATGTGTGTGATGTCCTTAGCTTAGTTAGGTTTAAGTAGTTCTAAGTTCTAGGGGACTGATGACCTCAGACGTTAAGTCCCATAGTGCTCAGAGCCATTTCAACCATCCATTATGAAGCGCAACCTCAGAATACCCCAGTCGCCCAAATACTGGACGCTTGTACTCTATGTACCGCAACAACCGTTGAAGAAGCAGATATGTACGGTGCGTGGCAGCGAGCGGGGAATGGAAAGAGATTGGGGCCTCTGTGGCTGGATAAGCTGTCTTCATCAGCGCCGGTGACCGCACTCGTATTTCTTCTCTCTCTCTCTCTCTCTCTCTCTCTCTCTCTCTCTCTCTCTCTCTCTCTCTCTCTCTCTCTCCACTGTCCCTCTCCGCCTTTTTCCCCTTCTCCCCCCCCCCCCCTTTCCGCTATCCTCCAGTGTCCGCTCATTGTACACAAGTCACGTTTAACAAAGACTGATTGGGGTCCTGCGAGATTTTTAATTTATCGGCCCGCTGCGCGTTGGAACAACTTTAGTCGCCCGAAACGCAACGCTGAGAAAGCGCTCGCTTTCCTGTTGCTCGCAGGCAAGGCAGTCGAGAAACATGGCTGTCGAGGAGTCTCTCGGTCAATACGTTTACTTCCATTATTCTCTATGTCGGGTCACCTGATACCACACTACTCTAGCTAAGCTTTGGTGGCATTGTGAACGGCCATGACGGCGATGTAATTGGAAGTTACGTTCGTACGAAGAGCAGTAAAGAAGTTCTAACTATCACAACGAAAAAATACAGTAACGAAATAATTTTTTTTTGAAATTTTATTTGCAGGTGAATGTCTGCAGATCCCTTAGCATACTGAAATCCCAGCTGCTTAGTACCACAGCACACTGCCACAAGAGCCAAAGGAAAATTGCGCCGCCCACTTACGAAGTTGAGATGACGTCTGCCATATTGTCTTGTATGATCTAGCGGCTTGTGAAGGTATTCTGCTGCGTAGATTTCATTGTGCAACGGGAACTGTAGCTATGTACCTGCAAATAAAACAAAAAGTTAATATCGGAACTTTAACTTCTCGAGTTGATAATTAGAATGTCAAGAATGTCGCTCCTAGTGGTTCGAAATCTGTTGCTACCATCCTGGATTACTGATTTCATCAGTCGGCGAATCATTAACCCTTGCAGTCCTTGGTTCTGCGATTTCTCCGGCAAGCAAGGTAGCAAGCAACAGTGTATATTGTTCGCTCCGATACTTTGCTGTACTGTATACGTATGAAATATTCATTTCAGGATTTTTATATTTATACATACAAGTTTTTATATACATCTCGCCCGCTGAGTGACGCAAAATAATGGGAAGCCTCTGTGATACTAGTCTACCATCATTTGCTGAAGGTTATGCGATGCATTTTGTCGCGGCACAGTTGTGGCAGAAATGGCCTTCTGATGCCCCATATTCAAATTGGTGGCAATTTAATCCACAGTAAATCGTCAACCGCCCCATCTTCACTGATGGGAAGAAAGTAAGAAAACTGTTTATTATTACCGCATTTATACCACTGTGCGACGTGACGGTCAATGCCTTCATAGAAAAATGTTTGCGGTCGCCCATGGAACCACGATTGTTCCCAGGCGTGCACCTGTTAGAGCCAAATCGACAGCCACGAATGTCTTTCTTCAGGGCTCCAAAAATACGGAAGTCGCGTGGGGAGAGATCGGAACTGTACGGGGGATGTGTAAGGGCTTCCCACTGGAATCCCTGCAGCCTAGTCCGCTTGGCATAATGCGGCGGGCATTCTGTCGGCTGGTTGTTTAGAATACGCTGGAAAGAACTTACACATCCTCCATATAGTCCAGATCTCTCCCCACGCGATTTCCGTATTTTCGGAACCATGAAGAAATTCGTGGACGTGGATTCGCTTCGGACGAACAGGTGCACGCCCGGGTACAATCTTGGTCCCGAACGTAACCGCAAACATTTTCCCATGAACGCATTGTCCGTCTTGTATCACAGTGGGATAGCTATAGCGATTACTTTTGGGATAATAAACGGCTTACTTATTTATTTTCATCCGTCTTGTTGACTTTGTAAACGCTAACTGGCCTGCAGTTAGGCACAAGTGGCTCTACCTTCGGCTGCGACTGTGTAAGTCAAAAGGAGTGAAATCCGGTGGCTCTGGCGGTCATTGTGTGATGACGTTGAAACCACTCCGGAACTGTTAATTGCACGGAGCGATATCTGGCGAATAAGGTGGCTGTGGTAGTACTAAAAAAATGGTTAAAATGGCTCTGAGCACTATGGGACTTAACATCTGAGGTCATCAGTCCCCTACAACTGAGAAGTACGAAACCTAACTAACCTAAGGACATCACACACATCCATGCCCGAGGCAGGATTCGAACCTGCGACCGTAGCGGTCGAGCGGCTCCAGACTGAAGCGCCTAGAACCACTCGGCCACCCCGGCCAGCTGGTAGTACTGAAATTTGTTTTGAGGTTAAAACTTGCTGTACTGACAGAGCAGTATGGGATGGCGCATTGTCGTGATGCAGAATCCAATTATTATTAGACGAACCGTTTCTCGATTGATGTCCAGTTCTTCTGCAATCATTTTCACAGATAATCTTCGGTCACATCGTACGATTTCACGCACCCTGGCCAAGTTGACATCCGTCCGTGAGGTTGATGGTCGTCCACTGCGGTTTTCATCTTCAACATTCGTTCTGCCTTCACTAAACATTTTATGCCGACGACAAACTTGAGCTCTTGACATAACTTCCTCTCCAAAAGCCTTCTGAAGCTTACCGTAAGTTGTCGTCGCGTTTTCACCCAATTTAACGCAAAAAGAAATGGCATACCGTTGCGCAATATCATGCGTTCCATTTCCGTGACGAGAGATACAAACATGTGTTAACTTATTACAGCACAACTCGCGACTGAGCAGTTGCATTGATGTGCCGCTTGGACTAGAAGCAGCTTATAGACCAAGGTCACAGATATTGTGCCTACGCAAGCCTGCGGGGCTGCCACATCTTGCAAAGAAAATCAGTCTCATTACTTAGTTGTCGCACCTCGTACATCACGACCTTCACAGTCTCTCTAAGGACACTGGAAGTCTAGTTCTAAGAGTTTGAAACGTTATGTCACTGCATGTTGCTGTACTGGCTAGGCTGTAATATCTTGCCAAGGACGAGAGTGGGACGCAAATTGCGTAATTTTGGGCCAAGTTAATTCTACAACAACGCTTTCAAACTGTAATTATTAGGTTTGTTTATAAATAACTTTCGTGCTAACAGTCATTATTTTATTTATATTTTACACAACGCATTTTGGGAAGTGATTCCGATTTTCAACCGTGTTTCTCGCTGTGAACTACTGCATTTTCTTTTAATGTTTTTTTATGTGATGTTGACTTTACCGCAATATATTCAAGAACGTGAAATTTTTAGTTGATTGTTGACTTTTATACATAGTTGCTGGGGAAATTGGGAAGAACATGTACTTGAAGTTTTCTTATGGTCCATATGCGCAGAGTCTATCACATGTTTGACATCACATACCATTTTCTGTGCGCTTTATGCATCGACACTAGTGTACTTACATAAACAAACAGTTTCAAAGATGTAATCAGATGTAGTCAACATAAATCACATCATAGAACTTTCACAGAATATGATACTGTTCTGAACAGAGGATTTTTATCTTAACGATCTGGATCATAATTTTCTTATATCTGATTTGAATGGTGCTTATTTCTGTTTCTTACTATTTTTATTTAAGTACATTGTCGAAGCTTCTGAAGAAATTCAGTGATTCACTTTCGAGGTTTTCGCTTATTGTCCTATCTTCATGTTACGTGTAATGTGAATATACTTCCAGTTCTTCTAACAGATCCATTTTATGCCCCTTATTTAGCCGATGGAGTACTTTGTTATGTTCTGCTTTCCCAAATGGGAGTCCGGTATTGTGCATGTGTTTTGCTATTGCTGATGTGTGTGAGTAGGGTTTAATGTGCTCTGTGTACATTTAGAAACATCTTTGCAATTGTTTATGTAAGTTCTTTATTGTCGATGTGAACAGCGCACAGAATATTGTATGTGACGTTATATATGTGTGAGACTTCAAATTTGGCCACTAACTACGTATAAAGATCGATGATCAACCAGAAATTGCGCGTTTTTTTGTATATTGGAAATTTGTAGTAAGTTCTTATACGACCAAACTGCTGAGGTCATCGGTCGCTAAGCTTACACACTACTTAATCTAACTTAAACTAACTTACGCTATGGACAACACACACACACCCATGCGCGGGGGAGGACTCGAACCTCCGACGGGGAGAGCTGCGCGGACCGTGACAAGACGCCCAAGACCGCTTGGCTTCCCCGCGCGGCTTTTGGATATTGCAGTAACGTCAACAGAACAATGCAGAATCTCACACATCAAAAACCTTATGGAAAAATGGAATACTGCACAGAGAAAAACGCACTTGAAAATGGGAATCTTTCCCGAAACGCTTCGTGTAAAATATAAAAGAAAGGAAATTGTCACTGGTAGAAGAAGAGATATTATAAGGCATTGTTTTCAAAGTCGCATATTTTCACGAACAATTTCTTATGGATCAAATCAGAGTATTATTATTATTCACCGAAATGGTGTTGAGCGTTAGGGAAGCCCCTGTGTTTTGAAGAAGGGCGCCAGGACCGGAGGTATACATTTCTCGGAAGTGCATGGTGGTTGTGACCGCCCAGTTCACGGCACCCTAACAGAGGTGGAGAGTTCCCTCACAACTTACTGCTGAGACAGACTTGGCTTTTGCAAGAACGGCCGTTTAGGGTACCAACAGGAAACAGTGCCTACCCAGACACACTGTTGTTTTCGTGATGTCTTCCTCTGATTTTAGCAGGGTCATTTGTCAGCGCATTTGATCGCTGTGGCATGGCGATTGGTCTACACTTACTAAAAACAAGCTTCGGGCCTTGAAACCTCTCCCCACGGCTTGGACGATCTCTCCATGCCCTTCCCGGCGGGAGGAGGTCGTTTTGGCCCGGTTACGAATTGGACACTGCCGGTTCAGCCACCGCCCGCCGTTCTGCCCATGTGGGCAGTTGCTGACGGTACGCCACGTTTTATCGTCCTGTCCGAATTTTAATACACTGCGCATTGATCTTGGCCTGCCATGTACTCTGGTTGAAATTTTAGCGGATGACCCAAGAGCAGCTGCACGCGTTCTTCGTTTTATCCACTTGACAAACCTGTCTAAGGACATTTGATTATGCTGTTTTCTTTTGATCCCTTGCCTGTTAATGTGCCTTTTATAGTGTTGTCCTTTTTAGTTGCTGTTTTAACATTGTGCCTCGCAGTGCATTCATAATTTGGTCTGGGCGCTAATGACCACTGTAGTTGTGCGCCCTAAACCCACAAAAAAAAAAAAAACTGTTGTTTTCGTGCCACGTCCGAGATTTATATAGGCGCAAGTTTTCTCTGGGTCCCAGAGCAGTGAGCACGTTGCGTCTGTGTCCACCGCGGAGGACCTCGTGGGGGGAAAACGCCAGCCGCCGTAGGCACAACACTGCCACATATTAGGTTGCTCGCCATCAAGCTCCATTGTTGCTCTTCACCGATGGATTTTTTCTCTCTAGTTCGCCTGAACCTTATAGGGGCTTCATAACTTACAATATAGATAAAATGGAACTTGATAGTGAGCACTAGTGCTCTCTTTCCTTCGCATTTGAGTGCTTTATATTAGTTTACTGTTGCTTTGTAAGTCTTGAAAGCACAATATATAGCAATTAAGGAGCCGAATATGGGCTTTACCCATCGTTATGTACCACCCTTGCTATTCACCTGTATTCCCATGATTAACTTCAATTAGTCAATGTTCAGGCAGCTTGGTTCACACCTTCCGGTGTCATCGAGTCAGATGAACACATTTTGTTGGTGGAAGTGATGGACAAGGGAGGTGCAGCGTCATTAACGCCCCTCTACTTCTGGGTCCACTCACAGGGGATAAAGTTGTATGATCGCCTACTTTTCGCTAGCATTCCCCTCAAAGAAAGGTACCACGCTCTTCCACAGATATGGTGCTTTCCTGTTGACGGAAGATCGTGGTTTAGCCTAGAGCTATTATAATCTGCTTTGTTACAAGATCGTGGAAGGTATTAGAGTTCTTCCAATATAGCAGCGTGCATTGTTACCATGTTAGAAACAAGACTAGCCTGCAAGTACCGACGCTGTGAGCTCCAGGGTGTACAGGAATGACGTTAATGCCTCCCGAAGTCAACGGCAGACAGTGTAACTGGAGACTGTATCGTAGCATCCGCCACTGGATTGTAACTTCACCTGTGATGTACCCGTGAGTGCTGGCTTTCACATACATCGATATCCCCCCAAACGTGTCGCCTTCCGCTTGTTAGGAAACCTCAATCCATTCAGGAAGCTACGATATTCCTTAACCTCTTGTTTTGTTCGGAAGGCAACAGTAGTGAATTTCACTGAACGACGCCTTCAGGAACTTCAGAAACCCTGAGCTGAGGTATCTGCTTGTTTCTGGATCTGGTAGACATACAGAGCGAACTGAATTGCGTTCGATTTCTCCTTGCGGAATCCCTGTTAATTTCCACAGAGGAGATATTCGCTCTCCATAGAAGCCATAACACGTGAGTATAAAATTTAAAGTTTTGGTGCTTCCCGCCTCCTCCGCCTCGTTGATCCCTCTGCAGCGTAACCATGAATCCAATATACAACATTTAGGAGGTTGTTCGGGTTTGTTCCTGCAGTGTTTTGCTGTCGGCGACCAGTGATCTTTGTTGGGTCGTAACTGCATTTCATTTGATATCTGACTCCGATTTCTCTTTTTGTCACTATTGCACAGAAAATGTCCAAACAACAGCGCAAATCACGGTCTGCGCGCTCTGTCCCCGTTGGGCAGCAAACTTATTCTTTTCACGCACGATAATTGCTCTTGACAACAATAATGCACACTTTACAGTTCGTCCTCAAGGTTGCATTTACTACTGAACCTTTCTGTCTCTGGTTGGTTTTTCTGGCAGTGTAGTTGTACATTAACGGTAACACACATCGCAGCGGATAATTTTACTGAAGAAGAGCTGGCCACCATGTAACGCGTGTATGGCTTCACTGAATGCAATGAAATAAGCGGCACAAAAAAATCAAATGGCTCTGAGCACTATGGGAGTGAACATCTTAGGTCATCAGTCCCCTAGACTTAGAACTACTGAAACCTAACTAACCTAAGGACATCACACACATCCATGCCCGAGGCAGGATTCGAACCTGCGACCGTAGCAGCAGCGCGGTTCCCGACTGAAGCGCCTAGAACCGCTCGGCCACAACGGCCGGCTAGCGGCACAAAGATGTATTGAAAGGTCTCTGTTGGATTCCTTTCATGTTAATTTTTTAAAACTGTTGTCATTTACAGCATAAATTCCTCTTCTAAATTTACTGTGGTGTTTCTGACTATCTGGAAGAAGACTGAGCAGTGGAACGTGTTACTTTTACACATAATCAAGAACGATCTGTCACACTACTACACTTTAAAACACAGTTTATAAGCAGTTCATGTCACACAGTCTCATACAGAACCTACATTCGCTTTCTTTTGTATACTGTATGTGATAAGATACTGTCATCCCCCTTCCCATCTGTGTGACAGGATGAATGAGCAAATGTATTTCTAGTTGCATGCTTGATGGTAGCAGACAAGCCTGTCTGCTAGAGAACAGTAGGACCAATGTCGGAACAGGTAGCTACGCTTTCTAAAAGCAGAGAGGTTTCTATCCTTAGTATGGTCCTGTCCGTCCCTTGTCATGTTGGTATAGGAAGCTGCCCCTCTGGTCACTTCCGTTTCTATCTGTGAAGCACCCTCGGTAGGGGCCGACGCCAGTCTGTCCGCGGCGAGTGTCTGAAGTGGTAAGATCTCCGGCTAAGTGCGTCTCTGCTAAGTCCGTAGGACAATGTATTTCTTAAGGTCATCCTAACTGAAAATTTAATCACCTTCATTTCAGGTTTAGATCTAAAATATCTAATGTTATCTTAAATTACAACGCAGTGTAATTCGAGTGTGAAGTTCAGAATATCTTCCAGTAGTTGCTTTGTCACTACTTTGTGAGTAAAGTGGAACCACGTGTGGATGATCCGTAACTCTAAGATCATCAATCCTAAATGCGAATGTGCGTGAGATTATAACATCTCGTCTTGACAATATTTTTCAATATAGTAACTTTTCTTTATGTTCATCCCACTTGGGGTGTATTTTGTGAGACCAGTACCACGCGCTTATACAATTGTTTGACCCATCAGGTTAATAGTAACACGATAGTAACCAGTTCGAGGTTTTTCTTTTGTAATTTGTGTTTCGATGTAATTTATTTTAATTATCAAAATTATTGTGGAGTTACACTCTTTGTGTAAACCAAGTCGACCACGTGAAGCATGTGGTGTAATCATCAAAGTAGCCCTCAGCTATTCTTTTCAGGAAGATTTCACAGAGAGTTAGTATGAATTTAGTATACCAATGTGTGGTAATTTCATGGCGGACAGGATTGCGCTACGAACGTAACTCCTTTGGGTGAAAATTGAATCGGTTGGTTGTGGTTAATTTCCTCTTGCATATGTTTCAACATTCTTCGTGTTATTTTATGAATGGAGTGTTGTATGCAGTCTCCCAATCTTGGCTCCATATTTGACGTGTTCTGTAAGATTACAAACTCACATTTTCACAATCCTAAATAAGGCAGCAGTTTAGTTATGAAACAAGTTAGATATGGTGAAATTTTAACGGAACAATGATCAATGTTAAAATAAATGTCCAAATATAAACTGATTTATTTCTTTTTATTTAAATTCTCTTTTTATATATAAATCACCGGTCATCGTAAGATGACTACTAAAAGATTATAATTAATGTTAGTCTGGTTGGGAATTTGGTAAGCTAGACTGGATACCTGGTGAAACAGTTGCTCAGTAATGCAAGGTTAACTTCCCCAGATAGCTCACAGCTTTTAACTCGCTTTTATTGTCTTGAATATCAGCACCGCTTTCAGAACAAATTAATGGATCAACATCACAGTATGCTGAAATGTTCCCGCAGCGACGGCGTTGTACTTCTCGCTGACTGATGAGTGAAGACTTCTTTACTGTTGTGAAGTTATCCTCGCATAAATATTGGTAACCAGTGTAGCACACAGAACAAATCATAATTGTGTTACTAGCCTGTAACGAACCACCGAAGATCACGAGTCGCATAAGCCGAAATCAGCACAAAATATCCCTGTGTAACATCCGAAATTTACTCGGTGGCGTTCGGTCTCATTTTGTATAAAAATTGAAAGTATACCTTTAATTATTTTTATCGTTTTAAACAGTGACCTACAGAATTTTCTCTGACAAAGACAACTCAAACTTAACCTATTCATTTATTACCCACAATATACAAGCCCAAAGCAATCTGATTGCGATACAGTGGCAACATGACCTCCAATAATTAATACAAAAGAATGACCCTGAATTGTAAGAAATCCTAACAATAACAAAAGTCTAAAATGAAATTAAAGAAATAAGAAACTACCTCCAACTCTGCAAATTGCCTATACTCATTTCAATCACAAACACCATTTCTTTTTTTATCAGCCACTTACCTCACAGAAAATCTTCATAGCGCGAACTACAGCAGTTACAACAAGCAGCAACTACAGCCAGCTAAATAAAAAAAGTCTAACTACTATAGATTCTAACTACTAGGAGGCATGTGGTTAGCAAAAGAAAAAAATTGTTGAAGATCAAACAATGTATTTAGAAAATTTTATCTGATTCATGTGACATCAGTTCTAAAAATAATACAGTTGTCAATAATTCCACAACCCAAACATTAGCAACAATATGAAGCCTCATTTTACATTTCCTTGCGTCTCACTTTACAATGCAGGGCCTACTAACACAGAGTCTCCACTAAGAGGAACATGTCCATACACTTCTCTATCCGCTCGCTAACTGCTAGGTCCGTCCAACCACAGAGTTTCTTGCCGAGGAAGCTGAGCGCTGTCAGTGATATTAACACAATCTATAGCGCTGCTAACATACAAAGAGGCTACTTATAAAGGCTCTTGATTATTGTTTTCCTCATTGCCTCTATACTTGATTTTTTCAATGTGGTACACATAGTACGTAATAATGGTTCAAATGGCTCTGAGCACTATGGGACTTAACATTTGACGCCATCAGTCCCCTAGAATTTAGAACTACTTAAACCTTAGTAACCTAAGTACATCACTCACATCCAAGCCCGAGGCAGGATTCGAACCTGCGACCATAGCGTTCCCGCGGTTCCAGACTGAAGCGCCTAGAACCACTCGGTCATATCGGCCGGCCGCACGTAATAACTACCTGATCACGTCTTCTCTTATACTCGGCCGACTAGTGATGTCCCCGATCGCGGTCCGCGTTTGTTCCCTTCTCTCATCACTTGAGCCCTTTACCCTTCCTCCATCCTTCAAGCCCTCTTCTTCTACCCTCCTTGGTCCCTCCCCCGCTTGCGGCTTTGCTTGGATTTGTCCTGCGACTCCAAGTTCTCCGTTCCACCTGCCATTCTTCTTCAACAATTCCTGGCTCTTCCTGCCTCGTTTCGCAATTTCAGATGTAGTCTACACCGATGGTTCTGTGGTCGTTGGACGCACTGGGTTTGCTTTCATCCACGGTGACTACGTTGAGCAGCATTCCCTGCCTTGTGGGAGCAGTGTTTTCACTGCGGAGCTGGTTGCTCTTTATCGTGCACTTGCTCACCTTTCCTCGTGCCCTGGGGAGTCATTTGTCATATGCAGTGACTCCCTGAGTGGATTGCAAGCACTCGACCAGTGTTTTTCTCGGGACCCTTTGGTGCGCGGTAATCAAGATGCTGTTTTTGCTCTCGCCGAGTGTGGTCGTTCAGCGACGTTTGTGTGGACACCGGGCCACATCGGCATTCCAGGAAACGAACGTGTCGATCGGTTGGCCAAGGAGGCCACCACTTCGCCACCCCTGGAGCTTGGTCTCGTGGAAAGAGACCTCCGGTCAGCCCTACATCGCAAGGTCCGCGATGTCTGGAGCTCTGAATGGTCTGTCTTGAACATGCCAAATAAGCTCCGCATCGTAAAGTCGTCCACGGCCGTATGGAACTCACCCTTGAGGAGCACGCGTAGGGACTCGGTTGTTCTCTGCCGTCTCCGAGCTGGACAAACGCGGTTGACCCACAGCTATCTCCTTCGTCGTGAGAACCCGCCCAAGTGTCGCTGTGATGTAGGGCTGACAGTGGTTCATCTTCTGATGGACTGCCCCCTTTTAGCCCCCTTGCAGCAGTCCTTTAATTTACCAGCTGCACTTCCTTTAATTCTAGGTGATGATGCGCCTGTAGCTGACTCAGTTTTACGTTTTATCTGTGCGTCTGGTTTTATCACTCGCTCTAGTGTGGGTGCTCTCGCATGATTTCTCGGGCTACACCCACTCCAACGACTTTTAATTGTGACATGGCTTCCAAAATAGTGTCTTTTATGGTCACAAGTTGTGTTGGTACCTCTATCAACGCTTTCCAGCTGGAGGTTCTTCATTTGTAGTTCAGAGGTTGACCTTTTACCTGATCCATCAACCACTGTAGTCTGTTTTACTCTAGTCAACTATTTGCTCTGCTCCTTTTAAGTGTCCTCTATTGTGTGTTATTGCGGTGTTCATTTTAGCTCTGTACCCCCTTGGTGTTCCCTCCCTCTGGGTGCAGAGGCTACGCTTTTACTGTATAGGCCTTTTATAAGTATGTCTGTCTGGAACTGGGGACTGATGACCTCGATGTTTAGCCCCCATAAAAACCCAAAACCAACCAACCTACTAGTGGTGTCGTATTGTCGCAACGTTTCGACGAGTTTCCTAATCGTCCTCTTTAGGGGAAGTGTCGGGTTCATGTCCAACTTGTTCCTCTATAAACGCTGGACCGCAGACTCCCCTGACGAGGCCCAACGGGTGGACCAGTAGCGTGAGATGTCACGGCCGGAGTGCTGGGGGTGGCAGGTGAAGAATCTAGATACTAACTGTCTGTTCCGCCGGCTGCCTCTGCCGATTTCATATCGGAGTGCTCCTGTCGTATCTTTGCTAACGCTACATCCCGTGCGGAGCTCAGCTGAAAACCGCTGTCCCAGTTGACGAGACTTCGGTGCAGTCATTTCCACTGCCTCAGTGCACGACTATCTTGTCAACTGGGACAATGGTTTTCAGCTGAGTACAGCATCGTATATGCCGTTAGCAAAAATACGGCCGAAACACTCAGATGTGAAAGCAGCAGTGACAGCATCTGAAATAGACGGGCGGCACCATGAACCGGATACGAACCCGATACTTCGCCTGAAGATGATGAGTAGGAAACTCGTTGAAACGTTGCGACAACACTATACAGCGATTCTGCTGATATCGTGAGAATATCAATTAAATTCGCAGAGGAAGTTTGCATTCCCACGCACTTCCATGTTATTTGCGACGATTTTCATTTTCTCACTCAGTTATGGAACAATAGCTTCTTTCACCTCGTTCTACACAGTGAACCCAAAGTTCTTCTTAATGATGAGTTTCACAGTAGCTACCTCTCTTTACTGGCACCTCAGCTCCAAGCGTATGTGCACTAAGCAGGCAGCTGGTATATGTTCTGTGTTCTGTCAAACTTTATGCAATTAATCTTCCCGTTCGCTGTTACATAGTTGCTTCTCAGATTCTATTATTCAGTTAGCATCCAGTTGGTTAATTTGCTGCCACAATCGCTGGGATTCCCAGACTAGTACTGCCCCGACAACGTAAGTGATGTTATTCAGTTACAGACGAAATTTCCCCTCGGAGGTCTAAAGTCTCGAACGCAGGACCGCCGCAACTGCGGCCGCCGGAACCCTCTCTAATTACTTCTTATAAATACATAAAGTTTGGCCGGCGCGTAAATCACGCGGCTAGGGGGAGGCTCCATATTTTTCGCCAGCATCCGCGCCGCAGAAGGCATTAAATTCCGCTTTGCATCTTATTACAGAAGCCTCTATCCTAAATGAAGCCGCGGTTAATCAGCGCGAGTCGTAGGCACCGCTGTTGCGAGGTGGCGGGTGGGGTGAGGGGTTTTTGGGGGAGGGGGGGGACAGAAGGGGGGGATGAGGATGGACCGGCTTTCTGTTAGGCTCAGCTGGTTAGGAGGGAGGAGAAGCCGGGAGGAGGGTGGAGAAGTTTTCAGGGCCTCCGGAGTTAAGAGGGGAACCCCCCTTCTCGCACGCGCGCGCCTGTGACTTAGTACAGATTAATCTCCGCCAGAGGCGCTGGCGTCCGCGTCTCTCCGCGCCGCTACCAGTATTAGCAACGTTAATTATGTGGCCGCCATATTGAAGGGAGGGGAAAGGGGTTTCCTTTGCGCCCCTTTTCTCTATCTAAGCCTTCTCTCTCTCTCTCTCTCTCTCTCTCTCTCTCTCTCTCTCTCCCTCCCCTCCAACTCATGCCCCCCCGCTGTGGATGATTTGGCCGCAACTTCTCGTTATAATTACGGGCCATTTGTTCTCGCTACCAAGTGCCGACGGTGACAGCGAGCTGTGGAGCCGTGGAGACAGGCTGTGCTCCTGTTGCTAAAAAGCTCTACAGGGTGCCGACAAAATGCCGCTATCATTTCAAAAAATCATATCTTGGAGACTGAGAGACACAGCATTGTGGTTTGTTGCAAAACGTTTATCAACTCGTAAAGCTGCTTTATTTTCTGTTACGCCAGAATTTCAATATGTGCCTGACTCGTTGCTCCTAGATGATCAAGGCAATAATAAGAGTTCTGGCCACGTATGGGTCAACACTGCAATATCAACAGTTCCGTGCGAAGGGTGACAGTGACAATGACTGGTTTTATGTACACGGATCCTCAGCGTAGCCAGCCGAAGTGGCCCAGCGGTTGTAGGCGCTTCAGTCTGGAACCGCGCTACCGCTACGGTCGCAGGTTCGAATCCTGCCTCGGGCATGGATGTGTGTGTTGTCCTTAGGTTAGTTAGGTTTAAGTAGTTCTAAGTTCTAGGGGACCGATAACCTCAGAAGTTAAGTCCCATAGTGCTCAGAGCCTTTTCAACAATTTGAACAAAACTGGTAACTCATACAGGCGTATCAGCGGACGACAACGACAGGAGCCCGGCCGGTCATAGGCGAAATTTGGGTATGTCGTTCTCCTGGATATAATTTGGTGAATAGGAGTCACTAAAAACAGAGATTATTAAACATAACAATTCCTAGAAAAGCTGTGATTACCGAGGGATCTTGTAAGTAGGCTGTTTAGGTTTTTATGTTGGTAACGGCACGTAGCGCTCTGTATGAAAATCACTGACTGTGCTGTGTGCAGTCTGCGGCTGGTTTGCATTGTTGGAATATTTGCTATTGTAGTGTTGGGCAGTTGGATGTGAACAGCGCGTAGCGTTGCGCAGTTGCAGGTGAGCCGCCAGCAGTGGTGGATGTGGGGAGAGAGATGGCAGAATTTTGAGCGGACGATCTGGACGTGTGTCCGTCAGAAAAACGAAATATGTAAAACTGGATATCATGAACTGATATATATATATGATGACTTTTGAACAATATTAGGGTAAATACATGGTTTGTTCTCTATCAAAATCTTTGATTTGCTAACTATGGCTATCAGTAATTAGTGCCTTCAGTAGTTAGAATCCTTTATTTAGCTGGCAGTAATGGCGCACGCTGTATTGCAGTAGTTCGAGTAACGAAGATCTGTGTGAGGTAAGTAATTCATGAAAGGTATAGGTTATTGTTAGCCAGTGCCATTCTTTTGTAGGGTTTATTGAAAGTCAGATTGCGTGTCGCTAAAGAAAATATTGTGTGTCAGTTTAGTGATGATCAGAATAAGTAAAGAAAGAAATGTCTGAGTACGTTTAGTTTTGTTCAGCTGTTTGAAAATCAAATAACGTAGAGGTTTTGCAGCTCTGTCATTTATAAAATTTTTCTGAGGGGATGTTTCAATCTGGTCCCACATCTGCGACAGGGCAGGCCTGTTTAGGATATATTTTGTCAGATCCAGACACGCCCTCCACCCTCTCTGTGTAGCCGCCCATTTCGTGCCAGGATTGATCTGTTAAGGCACCAGTGCCATTTCCACCCATGAACAGTGATGCACTGAGGGAAACATAGGAGGATAGTGAAAACTCGGATACAGGTACCAGCCTACAATGACATGGTCAGTTGGTCATACTCTGTAATTAGGTATGTTATTCATTTGCATCTAATTTGGGTTATAACAATTACTAATAACCATAATGATTGTACGGGGTGATCAAAAAGTCAGTATAAATATGAAAACTGAATAAATCTCGGAATAATGTAGATAGAAAGGTACAAATTGACACACATGAGCTTGGAATGACATGGGGTTTTATTAGAATCACAAAAATACAAAAGTTCAAAAAATGTCTGACAGATGGCGCTTCATCTGATCAGAATAGCAATAATTAGCATAAGAAAGTAAGACAAAGCAAAGATGATGTTCTTTATAGGAAATGCTCAATATGTCCACCATCATTCCGCAACAATAGCTGTAGTCGAGGAATAATGTTGTGAACAGCACTGTAAAGCATGTCTAGAGTTATGGTGAGGCATTGGCGTCGGATGTTGTCTTTCAGCATCCCTAGAGATGTCGGTCGATCACGATACACTTGCGACTTCAGGTAACCCCAAAGCCAATAATCGCACGGACTGAGGTCTGGGGACCTGGGAGGCCAAGCATGACGAAAGTGGCGGCTGAGCACACGATCGTCACCAAACGACGCGCGCAAGAGATCTTTCACGCATCTACCAATACTTTGCTTTCGGTTCTAATAAAACCCCACGTCATTCCAAGAATGTATGTCAATTTTTACCTCTCTATCTACATTATTCCGTGGTTTATTAAGTTTTCAAATTTATACTGACTTTTTGATCACCCGGTAAGTCTAAAATATTTACGGTGGATGGAGCAACCTGCTCAAATACAAGGTTACATCCTCTACTATCAGCAGGCAAAAGTTAGAACATAGGGAACTGTAGAGGCAGTCAGCTTTTCTTGGACAGAACGTGACAGGCTGCAAGTTAGGGACATGTTTATTAACATCTGAAACAGAGCTACGACGTGCGGAGTGCCTTTAAAGGAATCTAACAATAGCGAGGCGGGAATTTCAGACATATAAATTACAATTTTAAAGCCCAAAAAATTGGGTTTGACCTCACTACCAACAGCAGAATTTTCTCAGTATAGTCAGCTATCATACCCGGAATCATCTCCTGCTTCTGTTAGCAGACACCTTAATTCTCTCCTCTCTCTCTCTCTCTCTCTCTCTCTCTCTCTCTCTCTCTCACACACACACACACACACACACACACACACACACACACACACACACACACGGGAAACTTACATTTTGAGAAGCGTCAGGCCTTCCCTGGCCTCTCATTTTTATTAACGCAAATCTAATTAATAATGTGACATCGCGAATGAATGGCTTAGCTGGTGGTTAACTTCCGGGTTGTATGGTCGTGGTCTGCGAAATTTTTCCATTCGTGGCGTTAATTCAGAAATGCGCTGGATATATTCAAAGGTGCACCTCTCAAGATGTTCAGCGGAGCTGTGGACAAAAAGTTAAGAACGGAAAAGTTCCATGCATCCCCACCATACAATCCGGCAGAAATACGAGCAATTACGTTCAGTACTACTGCCTGCTGGTTTTGGTAGCAGAGTCAAGGGCGCTGTTTTAGTTGCTGCAGCCTCTCCAGAGTTCGTCTTGGGACAACGACGATGTCCAGTATCATCACAGTAACGATATGAATGCCTAGACTTCTACTTCCACATTTCTTTCGCCCGATCTTTCAGATCCCTGTGTTTGAACAGACCAGTTTAGCTGGTTCGTTGTGTGAGCTGGGTTCAAGAGTCTCACTCGACGGGCTCCAGACAGAGTGAAATCGTGGAATTTTCAATGTTTTTTTTTTCTTCTTTGATCTTATGAAATTTCCCCTTTTCACTGATATACAGTACATATATATTATTGCCTTATTTCTGGTTTATTCATTCAACTAAACGGAACATTGTGTTATCGTGACAATGAGCATTTCACAGTACTCAACAAATTTGATTTTTTTAATCACCAACCTTCGCGGGCAGTTATTTATAAGATGTGGATTCAAAAGCTTTTAAAGCAGTTGAGGAAAACAAGCCATATGGAGAAAATTTAACTGTCACTAAACTGGAGGGCCGAGATCAGCGAATGGGTACGAGGCTGCGACGACTGAAAACTGCTTACAACGTAAAGAAATTGGAAAATGACAGAGAATTACATGGTAGGAATAGACTTAGAGCGCAGATAAAATTCAAAATTATTGTTTCACAGCCATCAGGCAAAATGTTACTATCATTGAAGACACGAGAAAAGCTGCATGGGCAGTTACGTTTCCCCTCTCTTCAACAGATGGGAATCCCATTCATGGCCTGTCCCCTCCAGGAAGTGATTCATGGTGCAAATACAACAGACCACAACAAAATGACGAGATATTTGTTCACAAACCATCTATACATTTTGCCATAGTGGAGGTCTTGAAAGAAACTTCAGATATTGATCAGATGTTAGACTACCGCATGGTCATACCCAGAAACCTAACGATTCCGTCACCAACCAGCATAATCTCGGCCAGAATCGCTAAGCCGGCCGCAGTGGCCGAGCGGTTCTAGGCGCTCCAGTCTGGAGCCGCGCGACCGCTACGGTCGCAGGTTCGAATCTTGCCTCGGGCATGGATGTGTGTGATGTCCTTAGGTTAGTTAGGTTCAAGTAGTTATAAGTTCTACGGGACTGATGACCTCAGAAGTTAAGTCCCATAGTGCTCAGAGCCAGAATCGCTAAGACAGTGTTTTTTTGATTATTACACAGCATTTTGATGTCTTTAATGCAGTGTCAATGGTCGATGAAGAAAATGTTGCAAAGGTGTGAAGCTCTGAAAAGACGACTACAAGGTGTTGGTCGTTTCACAGTGAAATAAATGTTACATTTAGATAAAGAAAGACTTAGGGCGTAAGAGAGAGTTGTTACAAACCTTGAAACAAGGGCTAGACAGCGAAGACAATGAGGAAAAAGGATTTTGCCAAATGAGATGGAAGAGGGTGCAGACAATCCATCATATGGAGTTGGGATTCATTGACATCTTTAATGGGGGTTTCCCATAAGTTCATTTTTTTAAAAAAAAGAATATAGTGTACTTTTTATCAGCTCCTCCTTGTCAGATATAGCTCATAATTATTGTATGTACTCAATGGAGTATTGGCATATTTTAAAACAGGAATTTTCTTATTTTGTAAGTCTGAAAGAAGTGAGCCTTAGATACGTAGAAAGCTGAAAATCATTTTTTTTATTTTATGTCCATTTTTTATAAAAATAATATCTGTCTTAAAACTAATTAATACTTCCAGAAATCCCTCTGTTGAAGTAGCTATAAATGTTTGACCTACAACACATATTGTTTTAAAACTTTTATTCCCAATAGTTTCTGAGGAAAAGTATATTTTGTAGGAATAAATTTTACATTGTTTAAGATACAGATGTTCCACCCTGTCCAGAGCCCCTAAAATC
Source organism: Schistocerca americana (assembly GCF_021461395.2). Lineage (NCBI taxonomy): Eukaryota > Metazoa > Arthropoda > Insecta > Orthoptera > Acrididae > Schistocerca > Schistocerca americana. The sequence continues at coordinate 131,538,738 of NC_060128.1, forward strand.
TTTATTGATTACTGTCAGTTCCACTGCAACGGATTGTTTATTTGATGCGGTTCGAGTAAATGCTGAATTTTGCATTTCCTACGACAGGGAGAGGATCGAAGAAACTTTTTCATTAAGTAATACTGTTGTCCCAACCTTTGGTTCTGACCTCGCCATTTCTTTTCAAACATTCCGCGGCTCCCACGGTCTGTTATTATTACTATTACTATTATTATATTTGTTACCCAAAACAGAGATTACATTTTTTGAGAAAGTCAAGTGTACTCCAGGATACTTGAAGAGTCCTGAGTAGTGTGCCCGGTGACCACCTAACACTTTATAATAGATCCGTACGGTTTTAGCCAGCAGCACTTTTATTCCATTTCCTTTAATGTGTCCTGGGGTCCTTCACTGAGTGCTCTCCAAGTTAAGCGGCATTAGTCCCAGGGCATCAGTGACAACTAGCGTGAATGTCAATAATTTGCCTATTCCTCATTAGACTGACCTCGAGAAGTAAACAGACAGAATACGGCAATGCGGTTGCACCGTCTGTATAAGACAAGTGCCTCGCGCAGTTGTTAGATCGGTTACTGCTGCTACAATGGCGGGTTATCAAGATAAGTGTGTCTGAACGCGGTGCTATGATCGGCGCATGAGCGACGGGATACAGCATCTCCGAGGTAGCGATGAAGTGGAGATTTTCCAGTACCACCATTTCAAAAATATACCGTGAATATCAGGAATCCGGTAAAACATCAAATCTCCAACATCGCTGAGGGCGGTAAAAGATCCTGCAAGAACGGCACCAACGAAGACTGAAGAGAATCGTTCAGTGTGACAGACGTGTAAACCTTCCGTAAATTGCTGCAGATTTCAACCCTGGGCCACCAACAAGTGTCAGTGTGCGAACCATTCAACGAAACGTCATCGACATGGATTTTCGGAGCAGAAGGCCTACTCGTGTACCGTTGAAGACTGCACGACACAAAGCTTTATGCCTCGCCTGGACCCATCAACAGCGACATTCGACTGTTGATGACTGGAAACATGTTGCCTGGTCGGATCAGTCTCGTTTCATACTGTATCGAGCGTATGGACGTGAACGGGCATGGAGACAACCTCATGAAACCATGGACCCTGCGTGTCAGCAGCGGACTGTACAAGCTGGTGGAGGCTCTGTAATGGTGTGGGGCGTGTGCAGTTGAAACGATATGGGACCCCTGATTCGTCTAGACACGACTCTGAGGTGATACTTAAGTATCATGTCTGATAAACTGATCCGTTCACGTCTATTGTGCATTCCGACGGACTTGAGCAATTCCAACAGGACAATGTGACACCCCACACGTGCAGAATTGCTACAGAGTGGCTCCAGGAACACACTTCTGAGTTTAAAAACTTCCGCTGGCCACCAAACTCCAAAGACGTGAACATTAATGAACATATCTGGGATGCCCTGCAACATGCTGTTCAGAAGAGATTTTCACCCACTCGTACTATTAAGGGTTTATGGACAACTTTGCAGGATTCAGGGTGTCAGTTCCCTCCAGCACTACTTCAGACATTAGTCGAGTCCATGCCACGCCGTGTTGCGGCACTTCTGCGTGCTCGAGGGGCTCCTAAACGATATTAGGCAGGTGTACCAGTTTCTTTGGCTCTTCAGTGTTCATGCTATGGTGGAGGTGATACTCATTTGTTGATCTCACAGCATAACGCAATGACCAACTGCTGTGGCCTGTTCAGATGTTAGGTCGTACCATTTGTGTGCGATGTCTTGTAGAGCTCTGCCTATTTGTTATTGAAGGTATGAGTGCATCTTGAGATTCTTCGGCAAGATACGGCTTTCGTAGTTCTTCAAGAACTGATTTTGGACAGGAAATATTATTATTATTACTAGGAAGCTCTGGTCTATGCACACTGTAAATTCCACTTCATAGCGAGTTTCTAAATACGCCTCGTTGGAACTAAGTGAAGTCTCAATGTCCTACATTGTCCAAGGAAAAGAAATGTATTATGAATCTAATATTAAATTATAAACCTGATAAATTAAAAACGTTAGAAAGGAGAATTATACGGAAAATATTGCCCACAGAAAAACGCAACATTTTGAAAATTAAGAAGTAATGACGTTATTTATGAGAGGATAAAGAAATACCAGAAACAATAAGGAAGAGGAAATCACTATTTTTTTTCGGAATTGATGACAATAGACTCACCAAGCCGTTTTTCAAATATCTTGGGGAAACGAAATTAACAACGAACTGGATTTCAAAAGTTAGGAAAGAGCTGGAAATGAAAACTTAAACAGAATAATAAATACTGTAAGAGGGGTTTTTTAGGGAAAATATTTTATAACTGGAAGTATTTAAGGTAGAAGGGAACGGAAAGGTAGCGCAAAGTTAGGAAAAGGAGAAAATAAAAGAGCAACAAACGAATCATAAAGAATTCTTAGAAGGTCTCCACGCAAGTGGAAGAAGAAACGAATGAACTGCTATTTGCACCGAAAGTCTCGGCTAGTCTGTCTTACATTATAGTGGCTGAAGCCATTTGTTGTGGTATAGCCGGTGTATAGGGGCGTGGATATTATCTCACGATGTACACCTGATTACATGTGATAGTTGATTTTTCTGGACGTTCAGTCACTTCGTTGGGGAATTGTCTACGTTCTCGGAGAAGAGATGGTACCCGCTCAAACGCTTCACTGTGTGTTTGAGCTGGAGTGTAAGAATTCAGGAGAGGGCGGAGTGTAGTAGGTTTGCACCAGAGAAGACAAGGAGCCCGGGCAGGCATAAAAACGCTTTCGCGGGGATAAATCCGACCGGAATTGGACCAATAAACCATCGGAAGGCCAGCCCGGACAGGATAGGATAGAGTAGCGGCCACGGGTAGGGGAGGGGGGGGGGGGGGGCCGGGGAAGTGTGTTTTATTGCCGCGCTGCGCGGGGAAAGTCTTTCGACTGGGAGCCGCCTTCGTTAAGTCTCACCTCAGCTAGGCTCGGCCCAGCTGCGTCGTAGCAGGTGAGCTTCAAGAGACTTAGGCGGAGGAATTCCTCAGTGGACGTCAGCCGACGCTTGAGGCAGTCCTAGCGTCTCGCTCCCTTCCCGTCTCGTAAATACGAGCAAAGCACACTGAGGTGACGAAAGTCATGGGGTAGGGATATGCACACATACAGACAGCGGTAGTATCGCGTACACTAGACGTCAAAGGGCAGGGCTTTGGCGGAGCTGTCGTTTTACAAACAAATGTGTGAAATCTTGTGGGACTTAACTGCTAAGGTCATCAGTCCCTAAGCTTCCACACTACTTAACCTAAATTATCCTAAGGACAAACACACACACCCGTGCCCGAGGGAGGACTCGAACCTCCGCCGGGACCAGCCGCACAGTCCACGACTGCAGCGCCTTAGATCGCTCGGCTAATCCCGCGCGGCAAGTAAGTAGAACTTTTCAAGATTTTTGGGAACAATTTAAGTAACGTCTCGACTGTATAGAGTAGCGTGGACCTACAAGAACAAAAAGAATCGAAGACCAAGAACGAAGTGCCCGGATTAAAAGTGATGTAATACAGGGCTGTAGTCTTTCGCGTCTAATGCCAAGCTATACATCGAAGAAGAATGACGGAAGTAAAGGGAAGGTTCAGGAGTGGGATTAAAATTCAGGATGGAAGGATATCAGTGATAAGATCCACTGGTGACGTTTCTATTTTCTGTGAAACTGAAAGAAAATTCCAGACCTATTGAATGGCAGGTCCCGTCTACTGAGCACGCAGTATGGATTGAAAATAATTCTTTTTAATGAGCACGTAAGGATTGTAGTAGGGAAGTTTACTGCCGCCAACCTACATTTCGCAAACGTTAGACACTGCAAATAATGATACAGACGGACACGTTTATCCCGCTCCTCGACAGTTTCTGGCATTTGACAATAGAGAAGCTTTTGCATTGGTGATCGTTTTTCAGATCAAGCTGTTTAATGTCATACTTTACATAGGTTGGACCTCCACCTCTGTACACTCAGAAATTTAAAAGCAGATTTGACTTCACACGTTATGAGCTTGAGATACACGACAGACTGTGTACACGTACGCTTACCAGGTGTTGTTTGGCCTGATTATTACCTTGTATATTGAAACTTGTAAGCCTTCAAAGAGATTCACTTAACAATCATCGACTTCCTTCACAACACTGACAGTAAATCGTTTCCTTCTGGAGTGGTTATTGAAATCATAACTTTGTAGGGTTTAGTGCTGTTTATTGGTACGGTTCTAATCTTAACCCACGTGAACGAACTGACAAGTTGAATGATTCTGTTAATACGTTACCAGGAACTTATCAGATACCGTGTGACGTATGTCAAATGATGAAAACGTATCTCTCAATATTATAGAAATACATTTGTAGCTGTAAGGTAACCCTTGCGTTATAGTGGTTCAGGGCCGTCGCCTCGGCTAATGCTGTGAAATCTGCACAGTATTCACACATGCGAAGACCTTTGCCCGTTCCTTCGGCAGGGCGCACTGGATGTCGACGTCCTCTATGATCCTCTACGATGACGTTACAGCCCCACCCCTTGGCCCCTGTGCATATATTGGCGAGCCACTTCAGTAGTGCGTCAATAAGCACCTGAAGGTGACGAGCAGCTGTCTCGTTGATATACTGTGCAGCTTTCAATTACCCGTAGCGACACCCGTGAACCACTAAAGGAGTTATTACGTCGAGAAAGTCTCAAATAACACCACACTACGTTCTTCGGCCTAACTAAAGGACCTATTTTAAGTCTTTCTACAGGTGGATAATTTTCATTCCGTCACTCGTGGATCGGACTGGTTTTGAAACAGAAGACAGAGTACGAATATGCGTTTTGACACCTAAAAATGAACTCACATTTGTAAATCCTACTATCATACCACTATGTGACTGCCAGACAAACGCCCAGATGCGTGGTACTGAAATAAGCACCCCCACTGTTGTAAAACTAGTGAATCTATTGAAACCAAAATATGCAGCAGGCGTAATTGAATTGTTCTAATACTTTACATCGAAAAGTGGATGATTATCGAATACTGCAACTCAAATGTATCGAGAATCACGCCATGCCTAGTCCACCACAGTAGAAAAAGAGCGCAGGACACGCCTATTTCTAGAGTGGGTAAAAGAAAGGATGTGCAACATTACGGACCAGTTCCACTAACGTCTGTCTGGTAGATTACGCTATTGAATTATTTAAGACAAAAATATAATGGCGTCGACCGCCTTGGTAGCTCAGTGGTCAGTGTTTCCTACCGCTCTGTGCAGGTCCGCGTTCGATTCGCTACACTGCCAGGAATTATTTCATGGCGGAATGACTGGAACGAATCGCAGTAGCCCCCGTGATGCTAAGTGATGTACAACTTGAGTGAAACATAGCGGCTCCAGGGTCTCCCACTCCATACCTCATCCGAGCGACACCATTGGCGTAGGATGATACGGCGGCCGGTCGGTACCGAATGGGAATGGTCCGACAGGGCTAGTGGTCGGAGCCATAGCATGAGACAATGACGTCCCCCTCTTTCAACATGGGCCAGGAATATCCACTTGTGTGACACACCATTTCATTTTTTCACACACTATTTCCCGTAAAAACACTGTATGACAGAAAACAAAGGCAGTACCCACAAGGGGAGGAGGAAACAAAATGAAACTTTTTAGGTCGGGAGGGTACGTGATGTTATTTCAGTAATTACGAGTACAAAACAAAGTGAAATTTACAAAGAACTTGGCAGCATGAACACACTGATAAGTATGACGTTGCAGTCCATCAGGCCCGGATGCTTGTTCTAATTCGGATGAGAAGGGTGTCGCACAACCGCTGCATCCTTTCTTGATGCGAGCTGTCCCACAGCTGTGCTAACTGAACCTTGATATGCCAGATGCTGGTACCGTGACGGAGTTGACGTGTGATCTGGTCTCACATAAGTTCAGGCAGGGACAGGGACAGGGACAGGGACAGATCTGTGGATATTGCTGGCCACTTATTTCCCCGTCCTTCCCTAATCCCATGAGACCGATGACCTCGATGTTTGCTCTCCTCCCCCGAATCAACCAACCAATAATGTGATCTAATGTTGCGGTTTAAATTTTATCAGTGCCTTTTTTATGGGGTGGTACCTCTTATAGGGAAGTTCGGTAGTGAGCTGTTTTGTTGAGAACCAACGAAAAATGTCTACCGTAAGCACTGATAGTTGAAAAAAAAAAATTCGTTTTCGTAAATGTCGAGTTTAGAAAAATTTCACTATTTTGTGAGCAATATTAAACAGCCAAATAGTACATTTTCATAACTTCTGTGTATTGCAACGGATTCGTCTCATTTAAAAGTAAACGAATAAGTATACAACTTATCTTTTGCTAATTTTGTAGTTCTTGAGTTTTGTGAAAACGGTCCTCAATTATAGTAGATGCACAGCCTTTCAGTAACAATTTTTCGTTCAATAATTATTCCATAAAACATGAAAAAGCATTCGCATTGATGATGGCAAAAATATGTCGAAAAATGTTAGGGCTGTAACAATATTTCGTGGTTTACTTTATGACGCGGAGCGCAGTTCACATTATTTAGTCTGCAAAAACTACTCTTCTTAGAGTGAAATGTAGGCTTTCTGCGAGAAAATCATTTGATCACAGCATTAGAGTTCGAAGTATATTAATGGGTCGACCATATGAAAGATGCTAACAAAGGTACCGGAAATAACTTCTGGCCAAAAAAGGTGGTGAATACTATAGTGATACGAATATTCAGATTGAGAGTACATTCATTTTATGTTAATCTCGTGTTCAAAAGTTTGCATTTATTTACGTGTTGCAAACGTTGTTTCTTCACTTACGACGTTTTACAGAGGCTGTCTTAAAAACTTCCGTTCCAGTATTTTTATAGCGCCTGACTCTCTCTCTCTCTCTCTCTCTCTCTCTCTCAAGCTTTTTCTGCCGGGCGAATTGAAACCAACTGCGGTTCTGTCTGCGCTGCGGACTGCTTGTAACCACGTCTGCCCAGGATAAATGTACTAGTTTCCTATTTCCAGAGAATGGTTTTCGATGAAATCCATAATAATGAAACGGCTCATGACTTCGGTCTTTTGAAAGTTGATTTTGAGGCTTACAGCTTGGGAAGCATCTTTGAGTTCTCGGTTCATTGCTGACAGTTCGTTCCTGTTGCTGCTTAACAGGATGGTATCAACTGCAACGCGAAGATTGTTGAGACGTTTTCCATGTAGAAGGTGGTTATAATTGAACTTTCTCTAGATGAGAGGGCCCCACGTAAAATCAATGATCGTAGAAAAATGAAACTTCGCGAAAACACTTGTAAGGACATGCGGAAGATAAATGACGAATAAGTCGTTGAAAGAAACACATCTTAATATCAACTTTAGAGGGTACCATTAGTTAAATGCATACAGCGTTTACATTCCATGTTGCAAACGTTGCTCAGTGCGACTAACATCTGCATCTACGACAGTCTGGAACTGCACCAAACATTACTCGCAGCACTTTTCAAACGACGAACCATGAAATGTTCAGCTGTCGAGACACAGATCGTGTACCGCTTGAAAATCGCACATTGCGCCCAGCATTCTCAACTATGGCAACATTACTTTCTTCAACAATTTGTACCGCAACTGACCGTCGGCTTCTGCAAGGAACAATTATGGAAATCACCAGTTCATTGGAGCTTCTGAATCACGTTCTTCAACGCCGATGCGGAAAGAGGACCTGTCCCTCGCGAAGAGGAGCATCTTTATTGCTATGGTTTTGATAAAACAGCAGTACGAGTAATGTCCTGTTCACTTTACCCATACCCATGTTGACTGTCTGCACACTGATGCTCATCTTTCAGCGCAACATCGCCGTACCAGTACAGTACCACTGCCTGACACTAACACTGGTACTGCTGCTGAGGAGATGACTCTTGTGCTGGAGCTGATTTTGTATTCAGCATTTGACGATGCCACCATGGCTTCAGTATATTAGGACATGTTTTTATAAAACAGATCTGAAGATGGTCATTATAGATCGAAACCGACAGTTTGAGGACATAAAAAAATTGTTCAAATGGCTCTAACCACTGTGGGACTTAACATCTGAGGTCATCAGTTCCCTAGGCTTAGAACTACTCAAACGTAACTAATCTAAGGCATCACACACATCCATGCCCGAGGCAGGATTCGAACCTGCGACCGTAGCAGCAGCACGGTTCCGGACTGAAGCGCCTAGAACCGCCCGGCCACAGCGGCCGGCAAACAAAATTATGACCGAAAACGTGAAGTAAAGGAAATTTATTCTATTTTCGGATAACCGTTAGCGACCATATCGCAGCTTGTGAACTAACACTAGTAAAAACGCAAATGTTGCACCACTATGTCTGAACGCCCTTCCCATAACGTTGGGTACCCATCCTATAAATAGTTTTCCGTCTACACTGGTTCAGCCAGCGGAAGTTTAATTATAGCCACCCTGTATGGTGGTTGACATCCTTCTGGCGCTCTGTGTGTCTCTTTCGCTGCACATTTTCTCGCGGGAACCTTTCCAGTGATCCAGCCTTCGTTTATTTTCCAATACAGAGTGGCATTCTTGCAAATTTAACGGATTAAGTTGGTCTCTCGTTAGTCAATGTGGGCATTATTCATAGCCCTCATTGCCCTCGATCGTGATGATTTATACCAGCAGTTTGTACCAGACAGATAAAAGACCAATAAGCATGAAATTCTCGAGGTTCGTGCTAACACCTTTCTTGAAGGGGAGAATGTCTTCTGCATATTTCCATGAGTGGAATCTTCCCTCGTTTGTGAAGGACATATCAGTTAACATCGGGACAGTGCAGACGCCGACGTCACGAAGATCCGGCGGTGGGTTTCTGCGGTTTGGCAGCGAACCACTGCCCGCAGGAATGTTCCCGTGCGGTAGGCCGCCGCCCCTGCAGAGCCGCTTCTGGAGGGCTTATCTGTATTGCGGCGCCGGCGCCCCCGTGTAGCAAAGCAATTGGATATAAAACTCCACCCCCGACGCCGCCAGAGGAGGGGGGAGGAGGGCAGAAGGGGAGGAGGAGGACGAGGAGCACTGTGGGCCCTTTGTCTCCGCCGCGCCCAGTTCTTCTTCTTCTCCTTCTTCTGGCCGCGGGGGTGCGCTCGTAAATCTCGCCGCCGCCCCCACTGCCGCCATCCCCGCCACACACACACACACACACACACACACAGGTCCACCCACACGCGTGCGGCCCGGAGGAGCTCCGCCAGTGCTGGCGCTGTCTTTTAAGCCCTGGAAAACGGCAGATCTCATTCCGCGGCCTCGGAATTCCCCAGGGTGGAATTGGGTGGGATTACACCGCCCCCTCCCTTTCCTACCACCCGCAGGCCCGCCTCCTGTACGCACGCACACACACACACACACACACACACACACACACACGGCTCCTCCTAGACTCCTCCTCCCCGTTCTTCCTCCAGTTCCTCTCCCGCCCGGAGGCGTTCATTTCGCGAGTTTCCATACATCTCGAGCTGCGGCCATCCGTCACGCGGGGGAGCTGTCGCAGTTTTTAGATTAGACTTGGGCGCAGCGCCGCCGCTGCCGCCGGCTGTGTGTGTTCCCGCCGTCTCCCCGGCAGGGTCGCGGGCCGGGAGAAAAGAAGAGAAATGTGGAAGAATAGCGGGCGCGCGCACATGGGGTGAAAAGGAGTGGAGCGGCGAAGGAAAAATACGAGAGAGGCGAAGAAATTACTGGGGAGGCCCTTTTTCTAGACGCGGGCCCCTGGTATGTGTCCACCGTCCTCCTGCGGCCGTCTCACGAGCTGGAAGACTGGGTGCCTAGCAGGTGGAAAATGAGCTTCAGATGTGGCGACCGTGACAGGACGTCGCCCGAGTGGCGGAGGGAAAACTCTTTGGGAGCCCCCTGAGCTTGAAAATGGAGTCACTTTGGGGGTGAATAGCATCTTAACTTCCCTCTTACATAATTTCAGCAAATCTTCTGTGGGCAGTTCTCTGAATGTGTCCTAACTCAGTGTCAGAGATAAGGCAGATACTGTACCGAAGCACATGCAAAATATCTTACAACTTCATTATTAAAGAATGAACAACCAGCATATTACACTTGTTATGTTGTTGAAGCTTTTTCCTCTCTACAACAGTTCAACCCTCTTTCTCTTTCTCCCTCCTCCCTCCCTTCCATTTTGCAGCTTGAAATGAATTATAGGTGTAAGCAACATTATGAACTGTAGTTTTTGGCAAATGCGGGGAAAAAATTAAAAAAATACATTTTGTTTGTTACATACGTTTCTGTTTGATACAGGGCATAACGACAGTCACATACTGCCTGATACAGGGAGTCCATAAATTAATAACCTGAAACCTATACGAGGTATTAACAAATGATTATCATTATGTGGTTAGATAAGTCACAGTGTTTTGTTTCCTCATTCATACACATCAGCGAGTGCACTTTTAAACGCATGGATAATGGCTAGTTGGAATTTCATTTCTCTCCAAGTATGGTTCAGGATCTCCACGGTCATATGTTCAAATGCATTGCGAATACATGTCTTCATGTCTTGTAGTTCTCTAACCTTGGTTCGGTACAACAAATCATTTACAGGTATGCGTCAGACATAATATGTTAGTATTCTTGGTAGGCTTCTCTTCTACGTGACGAAGTACGACCTTTTCAAAGTGGAGAGTGCGACACGACCGCGGAGACCACAGTCAACCCAACTAGTTGCGAACGTACCAGTTTCTCGCAGCAGTTGATTTAGTGATAAAAAAGACGGGCACTAACTTGGACGACCTCCTCTCGGTTTGTGTGCGCACAGTGAAGTGGGAGAACTGAAAAAGATCCGATCTTCAAAGTTTTTTCTTCTTTAAGTCTTCGTGTGACATGGGTTCCTTCTCAAAACTTTATCTACCAAGTCTCCTGTACAATCCGTAGAACCTATAATAGGAACTGTGAAACAGCCTGTATATGTATACAGTATGTGTTTGGTGCCAATAAAACAGTAGCCCAAGAGCTTTTCAACTGAAGGAGATCAGCATCTCGATTCTGTTTCGATACGCCATTCAGACAGTTCGAAAAACGTTGGATTCACATTCGATAACCGATGTTCCCCATAGACGAACGCCAAACTATCAGCTCCCAGAGAATATGTAGGCGCGATTTCATAGTACAGTTTGGCTGCAAGCCACCATTCGTATTATCAACTGGAAATTACATGTACATCCAAAGGTTTGTATGAAGGGGTCCTGTAATTTGTGCTCTATCTATTCACCATGCAATAAGGCGCTACTTTTTAAAACAGAAATTCCTTGTTGAAATTTGTAGTCCATAGTTCACGCTATGTGCAGAAACGGTAGTGTAGGTTTAAGGATAAGCGTCCTCATCTTTCAAATCTCTCTAGGCAGTCGCGTATGGGCTCCCTCTATGGTGTACTATCGGTCGCGCTAATGAATCCGCCGCATCTTCATGACCAGTCGACGAGTGCGCGATCTTTGTTTGCACCACTTTCCCAGCTTCGATAACGTCCTACGCTATCGTGAACAGCAAGAGCCAGCGGATCTCTTTCGCGAAGTCACTCATCTGGTCGTAAAAAGATGACACGATGTTCTCCGAAAAAATTATCTTCATGCTTGCAAGGAAGTCGCCTTTTGTGTTCCGAGGATGACATGAAGGTAACTAATGACTGACGGCAAAACTGGGTGTGTGTTGTCCAGGGTCGTAAGCAACAGACTGCATTTACTTGGGCTCCCAAAGGTGAAGCGCGACAGAGTGGGAATGTTATTCATTATCGAAATTGACTATCCTGATACCTTAAGGGGACGCGTGCTACGCAGTCACAAACTGTTCTTTGTTCTAATTAATTAGATACAAAATAAAACAAATGTTCTATGTTACATTTTGGAATGCTTGTTGAGGTAACAGACTGATCTGTAACATAGATTGAGGTGACAGAAGTCACTGGATGCCTCCTAATATCGTGTCGGACCTCCTCCAGCCTGGCATAGTGCAGCAACTCACATGACATAGACTCAATAAGTCGTCGTAAGTCCCCTGCAGAAATAAAGCGCCGTGCTGCTCCTATAGCTGTCCACAATTCCGTAAATGTTTCGGTGAAAGATTTTGTGCACGAACTGACCTATCGAGTATGTCCCATAAATGTTCGAGGGGACTCATCTTGGGCTATCTGGGTGGCGAAATCATTCACTCGAATTGCCCACAGTGTTCTCCAAAAACCAATAGCCAACGTAAACCATCCCGCTCTGTGGCCATTGTGAAGCAACTGTTATATACACTCCTGGAAATTGAAATAAGAACACCGTGAGTTCATTGTCCCAGGAAGGGGAAACTTTATTGACACATTCCTGGGGTCAGATACATCACATGATCACACTGACAGAACCACAGGCACATAGACAAAGGCAACAGAGCATGCACAATGTCGGCACTAGTACAGTGTATATCCACCTTTCGCAGCAATGCAGGCTGCTATTCTCCCATGGAGACGGTCGTAGAGATGCTGGATGTAGTCCTGTGGAACGGCTTGCCATGCCATTTCCACCTGGCGCCTCAGTTGGACCAGCGTTCGTGCTGGACGTGCAGACCGCGTGAGACGACGCTTCATCCAGTCCCAAACATGCTCAATGGGGGACAGATCCGGAGATCTTGCTGGCCAGGGTAGTTGACTTACACCTTCTAGAGCACGTTGGGTGGCACGGGATACATGCGGGCGTGCGTTGTCCTGTTGGAACAGCAAGTTCCCTTGCCGGTCTAGGAATGGTAGAACGATGGGTTCGATGACGGTTTGGATGTACCGTGCACTATTCAGTGTCCCCTCGATGATCACCAGTGGTGTACGGCCAGTGTAGGAGATCGCTCCCCACACCATGATGCCGGGTGTTGGCCCTGTGTGCCTCGGTCGTATGCAGTCCTGATTGTGGCGCTCACCTGCACGGCGCCAAACACGCATACGACCATCATTGGCACCAAGGCAGAAGCGACTCTCATCGCTGAAGACGACACGTCTCCATTCGTCCCTCCATTCACGCCTGTCGCGACACCACTGGAGGCGGGTTGCACGATGTTGGGGCGTGAGCGGAAGACGGCCTAACGGTGTGCGGGACCGTAGCCCAGCTTCATGGAGACGGTTGCGAATGGTCCTCGCCGATACCCCAGGAGCAACAGTGTCCCTAATTTGCTGGGAAGTGGCGGTGCGGTCCCCTACGGCACTGCGTAGGATCCTACGGTCTTGGCGTGCATCCATGCGTCGCTGCGGTCCGGTCCCAGGTCGACGGGCACGTGCACCTTCCGCCGACCACTGGCGACAACATCGATGTACTGTGGAGACCTCACGCCCCACGTGTTGAGCAATTCGGCGGTACGTCCACCCGGCCTCCCGCATGCCCACTATACGCCCTCGCTCAAAGTCCGTCAACTGCACATACGGTTCACGTCCACGCTGTCGCGGCATGCTACCAGTGTTAAAGACTGCGATGGAGCTCCGTATGCCACGGCAAACTGGCTGACACTGACGGCGGCGGTGCACAAATGCTGCGCAGCTAGCGCCATTCGACGGCGAACACCGCGGTTCCTGGTGTGTCCGCTGTGCCGTGCGTGTGATCATTGCTTGTACAGCCCTCTCGCAGTGTCCGGAGCAAGTATGGTGGGTCTGACACACCGGTGTCAATGTGTTCTTTTTTCCATTTCCAGGAGTGTATTTTCAGTGGGAAAATGTCCAGATTGCAAAACGGCATAGGCTTTGTTGACACGTTCCGCCTTTTTGAGGCATCTTCAGAATGCGTATAGCAACTACGGGTAACGCATTAGTCATAAGAAGTCGGTATTTCCACTACTTACGACAAATGTGTTACCCGCAGTTCCTTTACAAATTCTGAAGATGCGTCAAAAAAAGCGAAACGCGTCAGTAAAAGTTGTGTTGTTTTTGCAACCTAGACTATTTTTCCTACTGACTGTAGCGAACAATTGTGGACCAGTAATATGGCGCATTGAAATCCATAAAAATTCTTTTTCTGATTGGGAACATGAAATCGATGAATAGGTGCAAAAGGTCACTAGGTAGCTTAAATGGTTGAAATTGCTCTGAGCACTGTGGGACTTAACATCTGAGGTCATCAGTCCCCTAGAACTTACAACTGCTTAAATCTAACCAAGCTAAGGACATCACAAACATCCATGCCCGAGGCAGGATTCGAACATGCGACCGTATCGGTCGCACGGTTCCAGACTGAGGCACCTAGAACCGCTCGGCCACAGCGGCCAGCCACTAGGTAGCCGAACATAATGATTTCTAGTCAATGATCGATTCAGTTGGATCAGAGGATCCAGTACATTCCATGTAGACGCAACCCACACCATCGTGGAGCCACCATCAGCTTGCACAGTCCCTTGTTGACAGCTTATGTCTATCAGTTAATAGGGTCTGCCCTACCATGAGCTCTTACCAGCTGAAATCGAGACTCATCTTACCACGCCACAGTTTTCCAGTCGTGTAGGGTCCAAAAGATATGGTCAGGAGCCCAGGAGATGCGTTGCAAGCAATGTTCGTGTTGCTAACAAGATCACTCTTGTCGTTCGTCTGCTGCAGCAGCGCATGAACCCCAAATTTCACCGCACTGTCGTAAAAGATACGTCCATTACGCATTGATTTTAGAGGTTATTTCATTGTTGCTTGTCTGTTAGCACTGACAACTCTGCTCACTCGCCGCTGCCATCGGCCACTGCGTTGTTAACAGCGAGAAGAAATGCCCGAAACGTGGTATTCTCGACACACTCTTGGCACTGTTGATCTCAAAATATTGAATTCGCTATCGATTTCTGAAATGGAATGTCTCATGCTAATAGCTCCAACAACCATTCCGCGTTCAAAGTCTGTTAATTCCCGTCTTGCACCCATAATCACCTTGGAAGCCCTTTCACATGAATCACCTGATTACAAATAACAGCTCCATCACTGCGCTGCCCTTTTATAACTTGTGTACGCGATTCTACCGCATCCTATATATGAGCGTATCGTTATCCCATGACCTCCGCCTCCTCAGTCTAGTCAGAGTTCTAGGTTGGGTTGAAAAGTGTCAGTTTGCTTATGAGTTGACGAAACCGACGATTTGATGTTACGAGGATAACATAAGCTTCTATTACACAGGAATTTTTTATGCATAATGGAGCTCAGTGAGTGTTTAACGTCCGTCATTTTGGCGATATCGTGTTTCAGAGCAGACATGTGGTATCGGTAGGTTCAGTATTTCCGTATTTGTATAGTGAAGTTTAATCATTCTCACTCCTACTCCGTTTTCACTGTACCTTCTCTTACTTTCTCGATCCTTACGTGAATCACCATGGGTTTCTTTTTATAAGTTTTAGCAAGGCGAGACCATAATTCGATGGTTTTAACTTTCAGAGGCGGTCGAATAGTCTGGACGATAATACACTCTGCTTGCATAAGGTCCATAGATGGGCCAAAGCGTTACTGAACGTCTCAATTTGTGAAGCTCATTTTGCTGAATAAAATGTTCAAATGTGTGTGAAATTTTATGGGACTTAACTGCTAAGGTCATTAGTCCCTATGCTTACACACTACTTAACCTAAATTATCCTAAGGACAAACACACACACCCATGCCCGAAGGAGGACTCGAACCTCCGCAGGGACCAGCCGTTTCCTGAATAAATCACCCAGTTTTCCTGAAGTTGTTATAATTTGTTCGTCTGTTCATGTCTACATAACAGCTATCGAGTTCTCTTACATTCCGGTAATTCCTTCTCTATCTGCCTCTTTTTCCTTTCTTCTTCTTCCAGTATGTATAATAGAATCTCGGAACACGCTCAGTGGCAAGCTGTAGTTCTTGTACTGAATAACTTTTCTGTACAGAATTGCTCAACCTAACAAGACAGTCAAGTATCACTTGTTACAAGTAACTCAAAGTTTAGTATACTATTCTGACTAAAGACATTAACTGTCTGCTGGATATGAGCTGCGCTGCGCTCTGACGAAGTGGGCTTCCAGCAGCGGTGGCGTACGGAACCTCTTAAGGGTGTGTCTTCGTCGACGTCTCTCGTTCGTGGATACGTTTGGCAGGGACTGTCTTCAGCTTGCGGTTCTGTCGTGAGGTACGAACTTTATCATGGAACCTCACTCTGCTGTCGACACCGCATTCCTTTCTGGACAGAAAGCGAGCAATCTCCTCAATAAAACTGTATCGACAGAAATTGCCTTCCCACGCTATCCGACAAATCATTTATACAAGCTATGGAACGACGAAAACAGTGAGTTTGGACAAGAAGAGAACAGAAGGTGTTTAAATGCGATGCTTCTGAAGAGTGATGAAGATTGGATAGATAGATCAGTGAAGTTATGCGAATACAGTTAGGGAGAAGTATCGAGTGCCGTAAGCGGGATAAAATGGATGTAGGTTGCTGTAGTTTGCCGTGAGGAAGGGGTCTACTGGGATAGAGTAGCACGAAGAGCCTTATCAAACCAGTCTTCAGACTGAAGACGACAACAACGACAATAATGATAAAATAATAATAATAATAATAATAATAATTCAAATCCTTTGACAATTGGAGTAAAGCCGAAATGAACACGAGAGATCAACAATGATCTGAAATTGGCAGGAATTACACCAGAAGATGTGCAAAACCGCGAAATCTTCGTCCCAAAAACTGATTAGTGGAACAAGAGTTAAACCCAAGAAGAAGACTGGAGTAACATGGTCTGCGAAGAGAAAGGAAGCCCCACAGGAAGAAACACGGATACAAAGGAACGAAAATGCCTACCTCTAAGTAATATTGTACTCCTAATGGGCTTATTCTCAAATAAATAATAATAATAATAATAATCATGAAAGCAAGGGGGCCAAGGAGTGATACTTCAGGAATACTGGACGTTATCTCCATTTGTAGTGGACAGTAATGTCACAGAAGTATGTATTGCACGGTACATTACTTAGTACAAACATACGTCTAGATCGCGGTAGAAACGCCTTTGATTTTGAGCGTTTGTCGCTAGAGTTCAGCCGAGCTACTTTTCCCGGCAGTCGCCTCGCACCCGCTCGCAGCAACTTTTCTTTTCCGCGAGAGGGCGATTTTCATTTCGCGGCTTCCCATACATCTCCTCTCTCCGCCATCCGTCAGAGGCGCCCGTTGCAGTTTCTAGATTAGACCTCGCTCCCAAGGGAACAAAAAAAAAAAAAAAAAAAAAAAAAAAAGGCCAGAAAATAATAATAAATATCAGCGGCACCGGCCGTCCCTCCCTCTTCTCCTCGCCTTCTTACTCCCATTTCCTCCGGTTTCCCCATAAGAATTCCCGTGGGCTCCTGCTGTACCTTGGTATGGACGTTCAAGGGCTCCAGAACTGTACTAGCGAACACTGCTATGTTGATTTTCTTCTGCACTCAAACGTGTTTTAAAAGTAACAGTTCTGATGTCGAAAAATTATGGCTTACAAAACTAACGCTTGTGGCTACAGACACGAAGGAAGGGACGAGGAAACATTGCTTTTGAACGTCCGGTCGACGACTGTGTAGCTAGAAACGGAGTGTACGCGCTGGTTGCGGAAGCATCGGGAAGAATATCGGTCTTGTTCTTTTGCAAGGAACCATCCAAGCATTTGATTTGAAGGCACTGTGGAAACCAAGGGAAAACAAAATCTTGGTTACCAGACGGAACTTCGAACTGGAGTTGTACCTGATGCTGCACACACGAGAGACATATAGTCATTGGTACCAAATGCTTAAGTTCACTATTACTCAAACCTAATTCTTTATCATCACTTATTGCTAAAGTTATTATTATCTTATTTTGTCCTCTCCTATGCCTAACTGTGCATCAGAGAGTAGTACTTGAACACACCATCATCAATTATTTATTGGACATGTTACAATTTCTGTCGTCTCCTACAGTTTTAGCTCTCAAGAGCTCTACTTAGTCACCTATGTGACATATGTCCACATAGGTCACATTATCCTATCTCTTCTTCTTGTCAGTGTTCACATTTTCTTCTCCTTGCCAGTTGTGCATAGATCTGATGTCTTGTCACCCTACCAGATTTTCTAAATCCTTCTGTAATACTGCATCTGAACTGCTTCGATTATCGCATTTCTCAGTTTTCCCGAAATCTATGATTTACCAGCATACAAAGCTGTGCTTCAAACGTATAGTCTTAGAAATTTCTTCCTCGAATCAAAGCCGATGTTTCATACCGAGACTAGCAGACATTTTTGCCTGTGTTAGTCTGATGCTTATACCCTCTTTGCTTCGTCAATCATGTGCTATTTTGCTTCCAATGTATCAGAGTTTTTTCGCTTAGTCTATTTCGTAGTCACCAATTTTGATGTTAATTCAATCGCCAATCTCGCTTTTGCTACTGCTAATTACTATCGTCTTTCTCGGTTTACTCTCAATCTGTAGTATACGTTCAGTAGACTGCTTATTCCGTTGCACAGTTTATAACGAAACCGGCTTTGAAGAGATTTAAATAATCGAATTCTGACCGTGAATGAGCGTAAATATGTAACTCAGAACCGTAATGAAGTTAAATATTAGTGATTTCAGATCTGGAAGAATGCATTTCGATACCAAAGTCAGTTTGAAATTCAGTTTGCGATCAGTAAACGAAACTCCAAAGAAATGCATATTACAAAATCACATGACTCTTTTGTAAACATAAGCCCAACAAATCTTATTGTTATCTGAGTCCTGCAGACTTTCGAGGCCGTTGTCACTGAAGGTAAAATCTGGGTTGTTAGGTCGCCCCATACGACGGGGACTGACAACCCAAAAGGTTTTATCTTCAAGTCCTAATATTGCCCAAAAGTAAACACACACATGTCTCCGGGAATGCTGTAATATGACCTATTGTATAACGTAAACGAAGTTCCTGGAAGGCGTAGTATACCGTTAGCAGAGCCTGTTATGTTCATGGTGCGAATGGAGCGGTCTACTGCCTCGTGAATCTCTGGAACAGTTCTGAAGCGAATGCCACGAAGTGGTTCCTTCATCTTTGGAATAAAATCAAAGTCACAAGGACTTGAGTCCGGGGAGTATGGTGGATGGTACAGGCCGGCCGGAGTGGCCGTGCGGTTCTAGGCGCTACAGTCTGGAACCAAGCGACCGCTACGGTCGCAGGTTCGAATCCTGCCTCGGGCATGGATGTGTGTGATGTCCTTAGGTTAGTTAGGTTTAAGTAGTTCTAAGTCCTAGGCGACTGATGACCTCAGAAGTTAAGTCACATGGTGCTCAGAGCCATTTGAACCATTTGGATGGTACAGTACTTCCCAGTCCCATCGACCGAGCAGAGGAGCCACAGCTTGCGTGCAAAATGATGGGTGGGCTGCACAGAAAGTGTCGCCGCTTCTTTCGCAAAGCTGGTCGCAGGTGATGCTCTAAAAACGAACAGTAATACTGTGCATTGATGGTCTGCCGTGGAGGAACTTAATGCGTTAGGATAACAGAATCACAGTCGTGCACGAGAATCACGGTAGCTTTAGACCCTCCATTCGCACCATCAACAGAACAGGCTCTGCTAACGGTATACTAGGCCTTCCACGTCGCTGGCAACGGGTTCTACTCAACGCTTGTGACTACTTTGAAGGACAGTAACGAGTGCAAACATGTAACTCTTTTGTATTGGTTGTGAATAAATAGTTGCCACTATTTAAGTTCCAACCTTCGTATATATATATATATATATATATATATATATATATATATATATATATATATATACACGGTCCGCTACGAATTTCCCTCTTGTGCCAATATTTTCTTCTCAGAGTAGCAATTGCAACACACGTCCTCAATTGTTTGTTGGATGTGTCTGTTTTCCTCTGCAGTTTTTACGCTCTACTGCTCCCCCAAGTACTATGGAAGTTATTCCCTGATGTCTTAACCCATGTCGTATCATCCTCTCTCTTCTTCTCTTGTCAATGTTTTCCATACATTCCTTTCCGCACCGATTCTGTGGAAAACAAGCTCTGCCGGCCGAAGTGGCCGTGCGGTTAAAGGCGCTGCAGTCTGGAACCGCAAGACCGCTACGGTCGCAGGTTCGAATCCTGCCTCGGGCATGGATGTTTGTGATGTCCTTAGGTTAGTTAGGTTTAAGTAGTTCTAAGTTCTAGGGGACTAATGACCTCGGCAGTTGAGTCCCATAGTACTCAGAGCCATTTGAACCATTTTTTTTTTTTAAAACAAGCTCATTCCTTACCTTAACATCATTGGATTGGCTGAAAAAAAGAAAAAAAAGTCAGAGTTTCTGATTTGCACAACTCACATTCTCAAATAAACAAAAGAAATGAAATGATCGTATGGCATTGTTGGCCGGGATGTCCCAGTCGGGGTCGGCCTCCAAGCGCAAGTCTTACTTCAGTCGGCGCCACATTGGGCCACTTGCGGCCGACGATGAGGATGAAATGATGATGACAACACAACACCAAGTCCCCGAGCCGAGAGAATCTCCAATCCGTCCGGGAATCGAACCCGGGCCCAGTGCATGGGAGGCTGGCACGTTACGAACCAGCTAAGCAGGCGGACAAATAAACAAGAGAAATAATCCAATGAACTTGGCATCCACATGGGACGAAGACTGAGTTAAACTGCGAGCCACTCAGAGTGAGAACTCTACAAATGAAAATAACAACTCAAGCTATGACGAAAAGTAAGACGTTCATCTTCCAACTGCACCATCAGGATGCGACGAAGGCCAGGAAACGAATCGTTCGAATTGATGAGAAGTGTATGATCAGAATACCAGGTTCTCTGTATTCAGCACAAACTGTCTTCTGAAGAGGGGTATTCAGGCGCTCAGTCCGGAATCGCGCGACTGCTACGGTCGCAGGTTCGAATCCTGCCTCGGGCATGGATGTGTGTGATGTCCTTAGGTTAGTTAGGTTTCACTAGTTATAAGTTCTAGGGGACTGATGATCTCAGATGTTAAGTCCCATAGTGCTCAGAGTCATTTGAACCATTTGAAGGATTGAGACACTTTTCCCCAAACTTCAAAGCTCAGCTTCGCAATGGTGGAAAAGATGGGGTTTCAAAAAATTGACCTTTTATTTCATTTGCGCTGTGTATTTATTCGTTGTTCGCATCCGTTATCATTTTTGCTCTTAAATGGTCCTTAAAGTGGAATACAATTACCTCAGGTTAATATTTAGGTATTGTCAAATTATAATCATTTGCTAGCTTATTGGAGAAACAAATCGCTCTCTGTAATTTATCTTCCGAGTTCTCTAACTTTTATTTGATTACCTGTAGCAGGAGTGATTTATATAATTTCATTATTAAGTTTATAATGGAGAGCTACTTTGTTCTGCCATGTTTTTATGTTGTCTATATCTGTATTAATTAATATGAGGGAAAAGGGGCACCTTTGCCTCACTACTTGAGAAATTGTTCTCGCAAACGGGGTTCGCCTTTATACTTTCATTTTATCTATCTACATACTTTAAAGTAAACTTATTAGATGCTGATATATTCCTTTCTCCTCTAAAATTTGCCATCATTTACGTAATTTAATCTTATCAAAGGCTTTCTCACTGTCGATAAAGACCATGTTTGCCGCGGTGCATCGTAATGCATCTGCAGCAGCGATTTGACCAGCAGTTGGCACCACAGTGACGTCTACATCTACAGGGATACTCTGCACGTCACACTTAAGTGCCTGGCAGAGGGTTCATCGAACCACCTTCACAATTCTCTATTATTCCAATCTCGTATAGCGCGCGGAAAGAATGAACACTTATATATTTCCGTACGAACTTAGATTTCCCTAATTTTGTCGTGGTGATAGTTCCTCTCTATGTAGGTGGTGTCAACAAAATATTTTCGCATTAGGAGGAGAAATTTGGTGATTGGAATTTCTTGAGAAGATTCTGTCGCGACGAAAAACGCCTTTCTTTTAATGATGTCCAGCCCAAATCCTGTATCATTTCTGGGACACTCTCTCCCATATTTCGCGATAATACAAAACGTTCTGCCTTTCTTTGAACCTTTTCGATGTATTCCGTCAGTCCCACCTGGTAAGGATCCCATACCGTGCAGCAGTATTCTAAAAGAGGACGGACAAGTGTAGTGTAGGCAGTCTCCTTAGTGGGTCTGCTACAGTTTCTAAGTGTCCTGTCAATAAAAGGCAGTCTTTGCCTTCCCCATAACATTTTCTATGTGTTCCTTCCAGTTTAAGTTGTTCGTAATTGTAATACCTAGGTATTTAGTTTAATTTACGGGTTTTAGATTAGACTGATTTATCGTGTAACTGAAGTTTAACGAGTTCCTTTTAGCAATCATGTGGATGACCTCACACCTTTCGTTATTTAGGGTCAACTGCCACTTTTCGCACCATTCAGATATCTTTTCTAAATCGTTTTTCGGTTTGTTTTGATCTTCTGATGACTTTATTAGTCCATAAACGACAGCGTCATCTGCAAACAAGTGAAGACGGGTGCTCCGATTGTCTCGCAAATCGTTTATATAGTTAAGGAACACCAAAGGGCCTATAACACTACCTTGGGGGACACCAGAAATCACTTCTGTTTTATTCCATGACGTTCCGTCAGTTACTACGACCTGTCACCTCTCTGACACGAAATCACATATCCAGTCACATAACTGAGACGATATTCCTTAAGCACTCAATTTCACTACGAGCCGCTTGTGTGGTACCGTATCAAAAGCATCCCGGAAATCCAGAAATACGGAATCGATCTGTAATCCCTTGTCAATAGCACAATCAACACTTCATCTGAATAAAGAGCAATTTGTGTCTCATAGGAGCGATGTTTTCTAAAACCATGTTGACTGTGTGTCAATAGAACGTTTTCTTCGAGGTAATTCATGATGTTCGAACACAATATATCTTCCAAAATCCAGCTGCATATCGACGTTAACGATATGGGCCTCCAATTTAGCGGATTATCCTACTACCTTTCTTGAATATTGGTGTGACTTGTCCAACTTTCCAGTCTTTGGTTACGGATCTTTCGTCGTTCGAACGCTTGTATATGATTGTTAAGTATGGAGCTAATGCATCAGCATACTCCGAAAGAAACCTAATTGGTATTCAGTCTGGGCCAGAAGACTTGCTTTTATTAAGTGATTTAAGCTGCTTCATTTCTCTGAGGATATTAACTTCTGCGTCACTTATGCTGGCAGCTGTTCTCGATTCGAATTCTGGAATATTTACTTCGTTCACAACGGACTGTTTCAAATCGGTTACTTCAAGGACAACTTTGAGGCAGACACCCTGTAGCGTGCATTCCAATGACGTGTCAAGTGAGAGCCCATTAGATGGCAACGTGAAGGTCTGTTGTGTTTTACTATGAAACCCGGTTTGGTCTCGTTGCCACTAATTGCCATCAGTTGGTTTGGAGGAGGCCAGGTAATCGTTTGCTCCCAACCCTTCTTTGTGATACTCGCGCTGGAACTATCTGTTCGTCAGTCTGGTGATTCGGCCTACTCGGCTGCCATTCATGAACGGTACTCCAGGGGGTATTTTCCAGCTGGATAACGCTCGCCCACATACCGCTGTTCTAACCCAACGTGCTTTACAGAATGTCGACATGTTGCCTCTATCACCAGATCTGTCTTCGACCGAGCATATTTGGAACATTATTTGACGACAACCTCAGCGTCATCCACAAACAGCAGTAACCGTCTCTGCGTTGACCGATGAACTGCAACGGTCATGAAACTCCACCCCACAAAGTGATATCCGGTACCTCTACAACACAATGCTTGCACATTTGTATGCTTACATTGAATATTCTGGCGGTTACACCAGTTATTAATGTACTGGCGTTTCACGCTCCCATTGACTTACCTCGCACTTACATTAACCGGTGATCTTGCAATATTAATCAATACGAGGGGTGTTTTTTAAGTAAGTACCGTTCTGAAATTAAAAAAACGTGCTAAGATATCTCAATAATTTTATTTTTATATGAAAGGCTGTACCTTACTCTACTTTTTTACATAATTTCCGTCAATATTGAGGCACTTGTCATAACGTTGTACCAATTTTTGAATACCCTCGTCAATAGAAGTCTGCCGCCTGACTCGATAACCACTGCATCACCACTGTTTTGACTTCGTCATCGTCTCGAAGATGGTGACCACCCAGGTGTTTCTGCAAGTGCAGGAACAGATGATAGTCACTGGGCGCAATATCGAGGCTGTACGGAGGATGATCTAGAGTTTCCCATCAAAAAGATGTGATGAGATCTTTGGTCTGATTCGCCACATGCGGACAGCCATTGTCTAGCAGGAAAACTATGGCCTTGCTCAACTTCCATGGACTGTTGCTTTGATTCTGGTGTGACGTAGGCCACCCATGTTCCATTTCCCGTAACAATTTGACTTAAGAAATCATCACCGTCATTGTGGTACCGTTCAAGGAAAGTCAATGCACTGTCTAAACGTTTGGTTTTGTGCACATCCGTCAACATTTTCGGTACCCAACGTGCGCACGATTTTCGGTAATTCAAGTGCTCGGTCACAATGCCATGCAAAACACTACGAGAAACATTAGGAAAGTCATCCCGCAAGGAGGAAATCGTAAATCATCTGTTTTCTGTCACCTTATTGTCCAGTTCCTGCACCAAACTTTCATTAACGACCGAAGGACGCCCGCTCCGTTGTTCATCATGCACATTTTGCGAGGTGCCGGGGCTAGCAGTGTATTTAACACTAAATTCTTCTAGAATCTACATATGTAAATGATGCTCTAAGCCCCCCCCCCCTATTGTAACTCCGACTTTTGCTGTGGCACAAGGATTAAAAAAAATACGCGAACTGACTCTAATCAACCCTGCCAGTGGAGTAGAAGAGAGTTTGGCACCTGCAATAATTTAATTTGATAAATAAGTTAAATAAACGAAGGTTTCATTAACATAGTGAGGAATGATAAGGTTGCTCTACCGATTAACAGAATGAAAGTTCTGTCCAAAATAACAATATGATTTATTAAGACTAAACACAAAATAATAAACAAAAACACATGAAACATTTACAATACATCAAATTGGCTCAAATTGGATACTCAAACAAACGCTGTGTATGTGAAGTTGTCCCTAAACTAGATTGTGAGGATTATGACGAAGTGGTATGTGGAGCCAATTCCTTGCAACTCAAATCTTAAGAGAAAACACATAGCCAACCCAACATTAATTGCTGCTACCCAAGACAGAACAAAGTTAGAAAAAGACGAACAGGCGCGCTCTGCTGAGCTCTGATTATCACCTAGGAAAATCCCTGTCTGCCGGTGCTACGGACATACCTTACCAATCTGTCTTCTTAACTGCAAGAACACGATTTGGCGTACCGGAGGCGATGGCTGGTTGCTTCGACGTCCTCGACCGAAAGGCGAGAGCCGACTACCTAGAGCACCCGTACAGGCCGAACACACAACATTCCCGCCCCCACGACAGTGGCCGTGGTTAAACGTTCCAATCAGCAACTCGAAAACGGCCGGAAAATTCCACTCTATTGCCGGAACACTACCATTCCACCAATGGAGATTCTTGGCGCCAATTTCTGCGCTGAAATTGCTACGTCACGGAGCTATGCCCTGAGCAAGCCAATCACAGTTACTATTTTGCAGAAAGTGCGGGAATTTTCCCGCCACAACTGCCTGGGTACACAAGTCATTCCCACGCCTCGCTGGTAGCCCGTCAGAAAGTGTTTTCACTAAGTTTCTGCGAAGTAACGAAACCTCTAGCCCAGCCGCTACTTCAGACCCCTCCGGGCATGTCTTTTGACAATGTCGGCGTCTGCAGAGGATTCACTCGACTTCCTCACACCCGTCGGCTTAACCCTTTCCAGATCAGCAGAGCCCGCCTGTCACCGGACCACCCGGGTGACGAGAGACGCTGCGTGGGAAGTCCGCGTGTGAAGGAATAGCGACTTTTCACTGCATGCAATTAGAGAGGAAAATCGTAAGATAGAAATATGAGAGGGGGCTCATGCCACCTCTCAATTTGTGCGGCCATCTTTAAATGCCCTCACCCACTTTCTTACCATTTCATCACTCATAATGTTTTCTCCGTAAACTGCACAGATTCACGATGAATATCCATCGCTTTTAGGCCTTTAGCACTAAGAAATCTTATAACATCCCGTACTTCACAGTCGGCGGTACTCACGGTTATCGGAGGCATCTTAAACACTCAGTGCACGACGTAAACAAGGAAGAATCAGACTGTAATGGCCTCAGTGCGTAGATTAAGGTACAGGCTTTCATGTAAAAATAAAATTATTGAGATATCTTAACACGTCTTTTTTTAATTTCAAAACGGCATTTACTTAAAAAACACGCCTCGTATATAATCCAGATAAGTGTATCTCTGAATTTTCATCACTCGACATTAGATTTTTTTGTTTCGCAGCTTTTTCTCCGTTAATTTATTAATAGGGTGGCCTATTGAAAATGTGCTGATTCCCGTGGACCACCCTGTACGTATTTGTTCTTAAGCTTCAGTTGTTTCGACCTGTAATATGGTGACTGTCTTATAGACTTGCTGCAGTGTGTGGACAAACAGGAGTCCACCAAACAGCTGAGGCAGAATACACTAAGAATACACTAAGAAGCGTATCTGGTGCGGCTGTTGCTCTTCGCAGGACAGATCTGGCGTGCCTTTTTATGTCGGCAAGTCGTTAGGCAGTTTCTGCTCGTGCCCCGCCCACCACCACCACCACCACCACCACCACAGCGACCGCCTAATGGAAATATACGCGGGCGATATCGCGCAGCCGACGAGTTTCTTGCGAGCGCGGTTTCCGCGGAGTTTCTTCTTCTTTTCTGCGCCAGACGGCGGCCGTGCGGAGTGCGGGGGAGGCGGGCAATGAGTCCGCAGGAATAAATAAGCAGCCGAGGAGCGACGCGAAAAAAACACGAATGCGGAATGTTTTCCTCGCTGAGATCTATCGGCGGAAGCAGCGCCGGCGACTTCCTGTTGATACACTCCAGTCGCTGGAAGGGCTGGAGAGAAAGAGAGAGAGACAGGAGCGCACGGGCCTGCCCGGTGGCTGGAGGGTGGGAGGCAGCGAGGGGTGGAAGCGGACATCGAGGACTCGCTCGGGGGATATTTTGTCCCGCGGCGCTCGTCTCGTCCGGCCGTATCTGTCCCGGCGGTGTTTGCTCGCTTCTACGTCGGCTGCTCGGCTCGTAGGAGCAAATAAACGCCGGAACTGAAAGGAAACAGAGATGATGTAGTTGCCTGCAGTTATTCTGCAGTGAATTTCTTGGCTGCCATGTGGACGTCCTGGGTTCGAATTCCAATAGTAGCAAGGATTTTTACTCCGTGGGAGGACTCGTACAGGGTGCAATCAACCTCACGATGCCATTTGAGGAGCTACCTGATATCTCAGTAGCGGCTCCGCGGTTTCGAAAGACTGCTAAACGCCCGTGAGAGCGTTCTGTGGTGAGGAAGAGCAGATGAATTTGCGCCAGTGTGCATGCCTTTATACGTCAGCTCGTCAAATAAGTTCAAATAACTTACGGGATTGCTGCCGGGTGACGTCGTCGAACACCGTCGATATTTCGACAGGAGCACACCCTGCCATTCTCAAAGCGCAAATGCAAGGAAGAAAAAATGTGCAAGCAAAGGAAGACTGATGGTACGTTGGGACATTGTTTATAGGAAGCCCACCCACTCTGACTTGTATCTGCGAGCTGATAGTTGTCACCATCCAGCTCAGCGTGAAGGGGTACTTTGCACCTTGGTTCACAGGGCCCACGTTATATCAGACCCTGAAAGTTTGGCAGCTGAGCTAGCACATCTCGAAGTCACCTTTCGTCAGAATGGTTATAGTGAGAGGCAGATCAAACGTGCGTTGCGCCATCAGCCTACTGTGCAACGGGTGAGTAACGAGAGCAACGAAGTGGCACATAAGTCTATGGCCTTTTTGCCTTACGCAGTAAGCATTTCCAACAGGATTGGCCGTATTTTGCGGAAATATGATGTGAAATGTGTTTTTCGACCACCATCTAAGATTAAGGCCCTGTTGGCGTCCGTAAAAGATGATCTTGGTTTGCGTAAGGCTGGAGTCTACCGTATTCCTTGCAGTTGTGGCATGTCATAGATTGGCCAGGCAATCAGGACTGTGGAAGACCGGTGTATTGAACATAAGCGTTACACACGCATACAACAGCTGAGCAAATCCGCTATTGCAGAACATTGCCTTGACACCGGTCATCCGATGGAATACAACAACACGGAGATTCTGGCTTGCACGTCCAGCTGTTGGGATAGAGTTATTAACGAAGCTGTTGAAATCAGACTATCAAGCAACCTTATTAACAGAGATGACGGATTTTGTTTAAATGCAGCTTGGAATCCGGCTCTGTCTCTCATCAAAAAACAGAGGGACAGAATAAGTGCTACCTCACCTGTTGATTAATAGTAACTATCGATATTTCTGATGTTGGTTATCTTTGGTTGTGTTGACACTTGTTCTGTGTGTGGTGTCTTCCTTGTTTCTCCTCTGTGAACCGAGGTATTCAATTTACTTGCACATTCTTTCTTCCTTGCATTTGTGCCTTGAGAATGGCAGGGTGTGCTCCTGTCGATATATCGGCGGTGATCGACGACGTCACCCGGCAGCAAACCCGTAAGTTATTTGAACATTCGATTCGCCGGGAAAAGTTAAGGTCTCACTCGTCAAATAAGGCTTCGCATGTCACTTACTAGCTTGTAAGATAGTAGTTGTTTGTCCGTGTGGGAAATTTTACATTTTTTTTTTCCTGTGTGACTACCTCGTACTTGATGTTCTAATTTCATCTGAGCTCGGATGTTCTGTTCTCGCTATGTCCGAAAAAACTAAGGGCAGATACACGTTCAGGTGGCGCGAGCAGACGATAATAAAGCGGCTGACCCTCTGCAGTTCGACTGAGGTGCATCACGGCGAAAAAGAAACAAATGAAGAACAATCTTTTTACTGTGTAAAGCCTGTGAGTGTGTGGGTTTTATTCTGTCAAGTTGCGCAATGGACTGATCCAACAGTGCCCTTTGGCTCCTACAGAAGTCAGACAGACGCTCCTAATGTACCAACAAGAACTGCTTGAAAAACGTTCAGCAACAAATATCTTCCGGAGTCGTCCGCTGTAAGGAAAAGACACAAAAGTATTCTATATTCTTACGTAACTAGTGGAATACTTGGGTACTGGAGTATTGCTAGTTAGTGTAAGAAAAACGGTAAACGAACGAAAAATATTTATTCCAAAAATTCTGAGAAATAAAATGAAACTTACTCTTATATAAAAAATAATAAACTTCCGGGTTCTTTTCGGAACAGTAGATTGCCTCTTACGGATAGGAATGCTAGTATTTTACAAAGTATGCAAAGGTTCTTTTCTACCTTTTCTTTAGGAATGTTACTTGGCAGAATGGCTGAGAGCCGCGCCTACACAACTTGAATAACTTTTCTAGGTACGGTGAAGGCTGTCACGTGAAAAATGTATTGGAGTGTACTGTTATGGAGGACGGATGGGGCTCGCATACACTGTAGTGCACAATACAGTGAGCTGCAACGACTGCTGCCTGCGTCACTCGCTGCTGACAAATAAAGCAACTATCTGTCCTATCTGGATTGACCTTCGCCAGTCAAACTCTCCCTACGCCTTGATGAAGTCAAGGACTCCTATCCGCCCCTAGTCTAACTATTGGTATGGTACACTGGTCAGATAACCAGTCCACTGCAATGCCACTCGATATTCGCTTGCAGGCGTTTAACTAGTAGTCTGTGCGTGTTCACACTGCACAATAAGTGTGGCGCCCAACACAGTGCACAATGCTTCATCGCGAGCAACTCAATATAGTGTGTCACTCCAATTCGCTAACGACAGAGTTGCTCTACCAGTGAAGTACTGAGGAGAGACTTTGTTCCTCGCTCTTTGCGTACACGTACGAGCGCACTCGCTCTCGTTACGTGTTCCCGCTCCAAGAGCGACAACGGAACGGCTCCTTTTTCTGAAAAAGCTACAAGGGCATATCATTCGCTGCCTTCCCTCACTCCTCTGACTCTTTGCATCAGAAATATTCCGCCAATCAGCGTTGCTCTTTTAAATGGGAGAATGACGTTTCGTTTAAGTCGACCAATGCGGAAATCTGTAGCATCTCCATTAGGCATATACTGTCCTCCTGTGAGAACTCCATAACTACGCAGTCGGTCCATGAAAAAATGTGTCTTCTGGGCGCTCCCACACAATGTAGCGGAATATACTTTTAAGTCGAACGTGGGGGTCGTTATCCCTTCGCTCCGGCAAAAGCTATCTTTTCTCTGGGCAGTCGCTTCGGCCGAAGTAGGTATGTTGTTGACCCAGCCCTCTGAAGGGACAGTCTTCCCAGCAGGCTGGTTTCCTCTTTAGAACAAAAATTCCTGTGGCCGTCATGTTGTGTACGCTAGCCTCGAATTTTTTCAATGTCGGTGCGCACTTGCGATTTACTTACTAGATTTGCATATCGCTTACGTGAGTTCATACAAAATTGAGTCTAACTTATCGAGTTTGGGTTCGAATGAAGCGTCTTGATGTGCAGAATACGATTGTGAGGACGGAATATGTAAGAAATGAAGGTAGGGAGACCACGCCACCTTACAAGCCGTAATGAGAACAGCATGGGTGTGTGTGTGTGTGTTGTTCTTAGCATAAGTTAATTTATGTAGTGTGTAAGACTAGGGACGACGACCGAAGCAGTTTGGTCCCTTAGGAATTCACACACAATTGAACAACTGAGCACAGCAGCGCCGCAAAGTAGTACGCTGCATAAACTGACAGCAGATACAAGCAGTACTATACGCTGCGAACTTCAAAATTCTTTCTGTTCGGTGGAGACCGGGAGGGGGGTGGTGGTGGTTGAGACATCAATGGGATGAAACTATAACTCTCATTGACTTAATTTGCTGGCCACAAATACCGCACAGAAAGTAATCAGCATGGGTGATATGCTTTTTTTGTCAACCATCCATTAACTCAGTGGATGTAATGTTATTGAGGAGTGTTAAATTCGGAGCAGGCACGTCTTGCCGCAGGCAGCGCCGTTGACAAACGAGCGCTATTAGCAGAGAGGTGGAGGAACAACTGCTGGCTGACAGCGCCTGTGGGCAAGGAGTGCGGGAGTTCACGGGCACACGGGTCCGCTTTAGCATATTTGCCGACCCCGGTGTGGATACTGCATCTGCACAATACGTAAAATTTCGTTACTTCGAAACCTATCTGGTGCAGTAATGTTAACAGCCAGTAGTGTATATCAGCTGCCATGCAGAACAATCAGTTCACCTTCGTGCTGCTGTGTGCAGCGGCGGACAGGGATGCCGCGTGAGGAGGGCCTATGGAGAACAGACGCTGCCTTCCCACAGTACTTCACGCGCTCCGCGCAGGCAGCGGCTATTAATCATGCGGCCAGGTCCGGACGGCCAGGGTCCTGCGTCGCGTGAAGCCGGCGCTACGAGAGACCCAGCCTTTGTCGGGGGCGGCGGAGGCGGAGGAAGCGCCGCATCTCCGGCGGGGGCGGCGTCCATTGTCGCCGAGGCCGGGTCATCCCGCCCGGCGCACCGCGCGCCAGATACATCACGCGCGCTCAATTTCCCACTTTCCTCCTGCGCCGCACCACGCTTCCCTCCAGCTGAAGGGGGACCACGTGGATAGTGCCCGGCGGCCGGTGTCATGTGTGCGCTTCTGTCGCTACGTCTCCTGGAGAAAGAGCAGATACGTTTCTTGCACGCAAGTTGGCGGTTGAGGCTAAGGGAAACCAGTATTCTTATCACATAATGAAGACTTTTACGACTGGATACCTTACAGGGTGACAGTTATTGAACTATACGAAAAACGTTAATTAATTACCTCAGGAAGCCTAGCATTTGTTTCCTCGGTATGGGATTCCTGAAACAGAGATTTCTGAGCTGGGGACTGGTGAGCGGGACTGTTCAGTACTGCTGAAGTGAAATGAAATGTCGTAAGGCGAGGGCCTCCCGTCGGGTAGACGGGTTGCCTGGTGCGAGTCGTTTTAGTTGACGCCACTTCGGCAACTTGCGAGTCGATGAGGATGAAATGATGACGAAGGCAACACAACTCGCCGTCCCCCAGTGGACAAAATCTCCGACCCAAGCGTCAATCATGGCATTCTGTCTCGCTGACCACTCAGCTATGTAGGCTGACTGAGCGCCGCTAGTTCTCTGTAAGCTCTGGGCGAGCTTCACAACCACCGCGCGGTGCGGTGGCGGAACGTTGTATCTTATAGGGATCGGGATCGTGGCTTAAGAGGATGTTTACTATCTTTTTGTTCGAAATATCGATTTTTTTAAATTGCATGTTTGGATCCATAAAAGTGTTTAGAATCCAGTCCTGAAACCCTTTTTCCGAATACAGAACGGAAATGTTTGTTATTCGCGGTTTAACAAAAAAATGCACCAGTCTGAAATCGGCCTTTTTCACGCACCAGTTTTATTCTTTCGGAGGACGAGTTATTGTACCGGTGCTTGGGAGGAAACACAAAAAATTCAAACGAAGGTTTGAAGGCGTGTGTTTGGAAGTTAGTCCATAAGCATTTGCATTCTGGTGCGTAGACTGTGGAGATTGCAACTTTCCTGGCAGTGAGCAGCTTCAACGAAGGGTATTAAGCAATTACGAAAACCATGACAACGATGGACGTCACCCTGGGACTCTACTCGACGCAGTTCGCCAAGCATTCGGACGACCACCGGATTCATGGCCGAAATCCGCTTGTCACCGGCCATACGAGCGGCTCTGGAGCAGCGCAGGATGGCCCAGATTGAGAAGAACGCCCTCTATGAGGAAGAGGAAGGAGTAGTTTCGGACCCGGAATAGCAGATTGAACGTAAGTTGCATAATGTTGCATTTATATGTGATCAAAACTTCAAACGCGTTTTTCTCGAATTGACGTTTTCTTATCGCACGGTATGGTAACTTCAAATCTACTGAACCGATGGGCATGATTCTTTGTTTCCGACGAAGCTAACTAAATTCTCGAGGAGTTGTACCACATTTAATAAATAAATATTTTTACTTGCCCGACGAAGTCGAAAAATCGATGAAAAATCCCTATTTTTTTCAAATGGCCGCCATTTTGTTTCCTATTTTCCAAATAACTTAAGCGAGGTAAAACTCCTAAAGAGTCTTATATACTTCGCTAACGTCAACTCAATTCTGATTTCAGACGAGCCAGCTGACCTGTGACATACCTCCCGTTCCGACGACACTTCCGCCTTTTCTCTTCGACATTTCCGGTCAAAAAAATTCCAATTTGTAGAGGAAATATCAATAAACATTTTGACCAGATTTGACTCTGACATCTATAACACATCCCGAGAAAACAAATCTCAAAGAACGTCCTCTTTTCGGGCCACAGTTATAGTAAACCTCCCTTAAACACTCAAACAGCATACATGGTCCAAACTGCTACACAAAAAACCTCAGTCTCAAGGTGTGCTGCGTGTCGATGAGATGTATGGCTTTTTCACTTTAACAGTCATTAGGGGGCAACATCTGGGGAAGCTGCTGCATCTCTGTTGTGTAAGTCTTACCCAAGCATGCAGGACTAAGTCTGGCTGGACCCTTATATTCCTAGCTGATCGTGTGACCTACGTGGAACCCTCGAACTTAACCATTTCACCTCCCAGTGGTATGGTGGTACCGCGGCTGGGCATGAACAACCAACATCACAGGAGGATTCATGTATCCAATCCTCCTGACGCAGGACTAATTCCTCTGTTTGTAGTAACAGAAGACGTGCTGCTGGACAAGCTGTGTTTTTAGTAGTTAAATGAAGGAGGACAGAATTGGAAAGTTTCATCTTTCTCCATTCAAAGGGTTTAGAGGACATTTTCGATTCCCGGCGGGGTCAGGGATTTTCTCTGCTTCGTGATGGCTGGGTGTTGTGTGATGTCCTTAGGTTAGTTAGGTTTAAGTAGTTCTAACTTCTAGGGGACTGATGACCATAGATGTTAAGTCCCATAGTGCTCAGAGACATTTGAACCATTTTTTAGAGGACATTGCTGGCTGGCACTTTAAAATCTGTAACGGAGTTACGAAATGGGACTCAGTGGGTTAAACTTTCAAGTTCCCAATAAGCGACAGACGTCCATAAAGGTAAATGCTGCATGGAATATGGAACTGAAACGGCGCTACACAACACCTTGAACTACAGCACAGTCGCGGAGTCATGCAGAGATATTGTTGATATTTCCAAAGAGGAACAGAAAGGCGAATTGGCTCAAGAATGTGTCGTTGATGTGCAAAATATAATGAAGTGGCTAGAAGGTAAGCTGGTCAGATCAGCACTTTGGACACGCCACTTTAGTGTGTAACGGATAAGTCACTTCTGGAAAATATGGTAAGGCCACCTATGAAGGCGTCGTTTGTTCGTGTCCTCTGCAGTGTGTCAACTGGTCTGGGGATCACCCTGTCGAGAGTAGAGAAAGGACGATACAGGAGCTCAAAACAACGAAGTGATCTGTGTGCTCCTGCAGATTCCTACTTTCGCTACATTCTTCGCTTGAGCTCTTAAAACCTCTATTTCGAAAGCTGATGCCCCCACATAAATGCAGGTTATTCGTGTCAGTACTAGTACCTGCATTTGTCAGTGCTGTTATTCCA
Organism: Schistocerca americana; assembly: GCF_021461395.2. Classification (NCBI taxonomy): domain Eukaryota; kingdom Metazoa; phylum Arthropoda; class Insecta; order Orthoptera; family Acrididae; genus Schistocerca; species Schistocerca americana. The sequence goes on from NC_060128.1 coordinate 131,573,341, forward strand.
GAGTCCAAACATTCTCCATAGAACACCAGATAAGGCCGTAGCTACCTATACTGAAAATCTTCTGGCTCCTAAAACGGTAGATGCCAGTGGATACGCCACCACTGTTATTACCACTACTGGAACCGTTGCTTCAGAGCCTCCTCAGGCAAACAACCCAAATGGAAGGCGTCAGCTGCAGAAGAAGACCAAGTGCAAACCATCAAATCATGTATTGTCTCTAACGGTTCTAATGATTAGGTTTTAGAGGCAATGGAACACAAAATCTACCTGGGTCAACCATCTAGCCCCCAGACTAAGTCTCCATCCATCTCAGGACAGGAGCGTCCTGTCTCCTTGTCTTCCCAGGAAAGACATTGTAAACCTCGTGACACCCCTGTGCTACAAGGCTGTGCCCTTCATCGCAACGACGACCTGAAGACAGAAAGGCCCAACTGAAGGGTAGCTGTGTTTTGTGAGTAGCACTTACCACTGTTGTACTCTGTCGCTTATTACTAACCTGCAAGCAGGTACCATTTAAATTCATATGGATCAAAAGCTCACTGCATGCTCTTCCTATTTATCACCAGAGAAAGCGATGGAATTTGAGATTTTCGTAGATCTTATGACCCAACTCCTTCGACCATTTCACCTATTGAGGGACCTAGATACCTGTAACGTGTTATGCTCCTCACATTCAGTTTGCCATAGGGGTTGAGTTTGCGAGACACTCACCAAGTCTCAGGAGTTGTATGTCCTCAACATGGGCAGCCCAACTCATTTCTCTGCTGTTACTGTGTTGCGCAGAGCCTTAAACCTAAATTTTTGCTATTCAGCCTCATCGCGCATCATTTCCATAAAAGAATCACTCAAATGATTTATGGAATATGTAACTGACTAATTAAATGGGCCGCGCTGAGTGGCCGTGTGGTTTGAGGCGTCATGTCACGGATTGCGCAGCCCCTCCCGCCGGAGGTTCGAGTCCTCCCTCGGGCATGGGTGTGTCTGTTGTTCTTAGCACAAGTTAGTTTCAGGAGTATGTAAATCTAGGGACCGATGACATCAGCAGTTTGGTCTCTTAGGAATTCATACACATTTTAATTAACTGGCTGCTCTGTCGTTTCTCCTGACAGTGTCCCCAACATCCGGTTACCTCAGGAATTAACTGTGTTCGATATCGTGTTACATGCTGTCTTGAGGGCACTGGGGCATATGAGATGTGCAACAAATGCTAAAGTCCTCGTTTGTTCCGACTCCCTGAGAGTCATTACATCTCTACAACACGAGTACTCTGAGGGTAAAATAGTCCAAAACATCCAGAACGCCCTTCACTTACAAAGGCTGGAGAATCAGGTGTCCTTTGTTCTGGGTGGCGCAGTGGTTAGCACACTGGACTCGCATTCGGGAGGACGACGGTTCAATCCCGCGTCCGGCCATCCTGATTTAGGTTTTCCGTGATTTCCCTAAATCGCTCCAGGCAAATGCCGGGATGGTTCCTTTGAAAGGGCACGGCCGACTTCCTTCCCCGTCCTTCCCTAATCCAATGAGACCGATGACCTCGCTGTCTGGTCTTCCCCAAACAACCCAACCCCCCCTTTGTTCTGGGTATCAGGAAATATGTTTATTAAGTGGAAAGAAGTGACAAATTTAGAATCCAAGGAGCCAATGGCCTTACTGCAGTGGTAACACCGGTTCCCGTCATATCAGCGAAGTAGAGCGCTGTCGGGCTGGGCTAGCACTTGGATGGATGACCATCCGGTCTGCCGACCACTGTTGGCAACTGGGGTGCCCTCAGCTCTTGTGACACAAACTGAAAAGGTAGTTGATTGAGTAGTAGTGGCTGCGGTCTCTTAAACTGACATAAGGGCGGGAGACCTGTATGCTGACCACGTGCTCCTCCATATCCGCATCCAGTGATGCCTAAGGGCTGAGGATGACACGGCGGCCAGTCGGTACCACTGGGCTTTCATAGCCTGGTCGGGCGGAGTTTTGTTTAGTTGTTTTAGAATCCAAGGAGGCATGTCACGGTAATCAGATAGTTTAGTGTGCTATCCACTAACTATTGATGTACAGAGGCTCTCGTGTATGGGACTAAGACAGACGCAAATAGTAATGTTCGCATCGTGGCCGTGGCGTACTTCCTTCCCGTTCCGAAAGATCCTTTTCAATTGTCGTCGCGTAGGGCATACCCTCTGAGTCATACCTTCTTGCTCCGGTGAGAGGACCCTCTCCCAATTTGCAGTGCTTGTGGCTTACGGATTACACGTTATAATTGACTGTATTTCGTATTCGGCCGATAGGGCAGCAGCTAATTATCGGACGGATTTTCCCTCTATTTTAACTGGCAGTCAAACGTAAGTGGCACGCATTTCATGGTTTGTGAAATGTCCAACTTGTCCCCTAAAATTTTTGGAAGAAATTTTTAATATGCTAGCAGCGTGGATGACTCACCCGCGTTTTACTTTAAATGGTCAGCCAGTCATGTATTACTGTGTATCTGTTTTAATTTTCCTCTTCTCTCACAAATGTTTTAGAACATCTGACCATTTACAGCTATGCTGCGGGATGTTGACTGTTGTTATTGTGCGTTTGATCATGAGCGTGATGTGCCTGATTGAACTATTTGATGCAATCAGTATGCGTACAAATTTAAATTTTCGTGGACTTCGGGTATTCGGTTAATGTAACTGGAGCAACTTCGTAAAAGTACCTCTGTGTGTGTGTGTGTGTGTGTGTGTGTGTGTGTGTGTGTGTGTGTGAGTGAGTGAGTGTGCGCGTGACCAAAATTTGCGCACTTGGGAACGGTGCGATTCCTTGCATGCCAACAGTACAAAAAGTTCCGGAACAAAATTTTGTCCTAGGCTTATTTTTAATAGAAATGAAAATCAAAGAAAGACAACTTGACGGCACTGTAATCACTTGTACGACAAGTATCTTCTTTCAATGCTGTGTAGCAGTGGTGCACACTTGATGCAGTGGCTGGAGATTTTCATGTGAAAATAATTCGACTCTGGTCCTAGTCCTAATTTTTATTTTATAATGTTTCTAATTTTAACTGCAAAAAGGAAAGTAATGCTGTCAGTAGACCGGAAAACAAGGAAGGGTGGCGTGGTTCGAAGAGAACAGAGTACATTAGATATTTAAAGGACAAATACGTTCTTAACTGTCGAATAACAAGACGATTATGCTCTCGTCTATATGCTAATATCGAATAATTGCACGTATTTTTGTACAAGATATTGCTGCAGTTGTTGTATAGCGCTTAATAAGGCAGATACAGTACCACCCAGTTGAAAATTAGAAGATTAAAAAAATTACTGTTAGACTTGATAATGAACTCTCGAACTCCACTATTGTAACGCAGAACTCCACCATCAGCATTAACTGCAGTGCACGGCAACACAGTATCGAACGACGATACCTGTTGTAAATGTGATTTCCGTGTCGCCAAACTGCCTGTCAATTCTGTCCATTTTGCACCAACAACATGCGTGGGACTAAGTTTTGTTAGAGAGGTTTGTGTGCTGGGAATCGCCCTGTAGTGTCCGGCGGCGCGCATTTTGATTCGTCCTTCGTGTTCTAACATTCTGCGTAGTGTCTGTTGTTCTATGTCGTGTCTCCCTACCACTTTCGCGCAACGACGCTCTGAGCGTGTTTTTTAGGGAATTGACTAGTTTGAACCTGGGACCTGTTGCTGGTAAGGAGACGCCAGACCACACATGACATGTAGAGTTCAGAAGAGTTCAGTGAGACTAGCGATGATATAACCAAATACTTAATGATTTCAGCGTCAGCTCCACTGCACTCCCTGTAAAAGAATCTTAATACTAACTAAATTTAGTGGAAGGGGTTCAAGGCTTTCCTATTTTTAGTTAGCTGGTAAAATAACGTCGAAAAAGCAGTTAAGTTTACCATTGGAATTTTTATTCTACTCACAAAACATTGTTTATAAATTGCGCTATTGATAAAAGGAAATGTTTTAATACAGGATGATAAAAACCAACTGCGTTCAACAAAAATGTGAACGAATATTCCCTGAGTGGGTTTCCAAGTTCTGCAATGGATCGAAGGATGACCTATGCCATATCACATCTATAATCTAGGTTTAAATTAAGTTTCACAAAAGAGAAAACTATCAAAATGGTCTAGAGTGACCCTCAATTATCTTTAATTACTTATCTAACTTGTAAATTGCAGTTGCTGATGTGGCTTCTCAATAATTATACAGCAGAAAAATCATCGCCTTTCAGATTTTAACTTAAGTAGCAAATGAGAATACCATGAGCTTCAATTGACGATCGACACTAGTATTACGTAAAAAGGGGATGTAGCAGATGAAACTTCTGCAGTTCTGAGTGAAGCTTTATGCGCGCTTATGCGGCATCGCGTGCGTTCATTACCTTGTCGGTGGTTAGTCAGCGTCAGGGAGCGGCGGTCGGCACAGCTCCACGCATCTCGCCGTCTCGGAAGCAACTCCCTTCTAACTTCTCCTTACTACAATTTACCGAACTTGGTTTAAAAAAAAAACTATGTGACTGTGTTTTCATCTGACCAATCAGGGTCTCAATGTTAACCTTAAGCTCCGCCTACAAAAATTCTATCTGTCCAATGAGAAACGTTACACTTTTCGTGGTGGGGCAATGTTTTTAACGTTTGCAACATAACAGAGACGCGAAAAAGTCTCACGCTAAAACTTGCGGCTGGTGTGACCCTTTTAGTGTTATCGTAAGATCTATGCTATTCTTCTCGATGGCTCTAGCTTTTAACATGGGCTGGGGGGTGGTCCTGGTGGTTAGCTGGCGACGTGGGTGTCCGTCCCTTATCGTAGGGCCTTCTGGCTTAACACGGTTCTGCTCTCGGCCTCTGTTCTCGGTTCTCCCCTCGGAACTGCGTCTGTCTCACGGTGGGAAGGTATGACATGCATTTAGGCATTCTTGTGTTAGTCTGTGGTATTCCATTTGCTCACTCGTTACTCGTATTACTTTGGTTAATTTAATATCACGATTTATTCGGAGCTATGTGACATACTACTGGATTTGCTTATCATGTCAGGGTTTTCATGGAAGGTGTTGGATTTGCCTGACACCTTACAGTGTACTGACGTCAGGTACCCAGTAGTGATCGCTTTTGTTTACTTATTGCCCGACAAGTATCTGGCGCACGTGTCCATCAGCAGCGGCTTCTGCTTCACAAGGAATATCTTTCGAAATACATTTATTTCTAGAGTATAATTTTTCGTATTGGTTAATTTAACTGCTGTTTTTAGAGCTTCGTGACTCAGTCGGTAAAAACTCAACCCTGATAGGGTCGTTTGTTGCCCGTCTGCTTGTCCGTCTCTTTAGGCACCTTTGTCTCAGGAATGGGAACAGATATCAAGTAGCAAGTTGTGGTAAATACTAATATCTGCGGTCTCATGGTGGTGTAAAAAATTTAAGCTCCCAAGCCAGTGCAGTCAATAGATACGGTCATGTATGTCACATATTTTAATATTCGTAAGAACACTCACCAAAAGCTTTAGATGAAGTATCTACACGGTGGTCGTAAATTGCCCTTAATTGTAGAGGGGAATGAATAGATAATATTTTGTACCGGAAACCATGTCCGAAAACAGAACTGTTCCGTACTACAGCCATTTGAAAACATGTTGGTAACTCGACCACTGTTACAAGTACATAATAGGGCGTGACCAAGTACATTACTTGTTTTATTAATAGCTAGAGAAGTTGCTCGTTTACTCGTTGACAGGTTCCCTTCAACAAGATGCAGTACGGCCTCTTCCAAATCGGGTGTGCGGCGTCTCCTTGGAGAACCACGGTCACGCCTGGTGATGGTGAAGGTACCCTATCTCGAAGCCATTGCGTAACTGGGTATGCGATGGAGACGATCTTGATAAGGGCGACGAGCGGTTCTTCCATTGCCGTTAGCTTCGCCATACAGAAGGGTTATGTCGGCGTATTGTGTAAATATATAGTCTGCCATGTTGTTGTGACACTTAACCCGCCAGGTTAGCCGAGAGCGCGAATGCGCTGCTTGCTGGACTCGGGTAGGCGCGCCCGCCCCGGATCGAATCGGCCCGGCGGATTACCGACGAGGGCCGGTATGCCGGCCAGCCTGGATGTGGTTTTTAGGCGGTTTTCCACATCCAGCTAGGTGAATACCGGGCTGGTCCCCAAGTTTCGCCTCAGTTACACGACTCACAGACATTTGAAAACGTTCGCACTGGGCATCCGGCCACCCTCTGCAATTAACACAGCCAATTCCGTAATAACAAAGCCAACCCCGCGCTGGAGAGGGACAAAGGCCCCGAGAAAGAGATAAAAGAAGAAATTTGTTGTGACACTCACAGACGCGTGAGTAGGTCTCGAACGAGGTCAGAGAGGTAGGACAGATGTCGAATTACGTCAGCTGATCCGGCGTAACTACTCTCCGACATGACTACCCTGTTGCATACCTACCTAGCAAACATATTTTCAAACGGCTGTAGCACGGAAACGGACATAGGCTCCTGTTCAAAATATTATGTACTCACTCCACTCTACAAGTCGTAGAAGTTTGTAACGGGAATTTCCGAATATCCCGTTTAGATGGAACCCTCACCGCTCAAGTCTTACTCGCATTTGTCCGATTTTAATCATATACGGTAACTTGCCTTACATGATGGTTCCTTAGCGTTTTATACTATTGAGTAAGAGGCATTCAGCCCTCCTTTCATTCGCGCTGTCTTGGTTGCATTTGGAAAATCTGTCTGATACTCGTAGTAGATTGTGCAGTGCAGCGCTCCCATCTCTCCCCGCCTGCAGTGTTTACGTGTGGACAGTCGGCAGTGCGCCCCCCTTCTCCAGTCCGTCCATTCCACACTCAGCCGCACCCCTCAACCACCCTCGCAAACTCCCCTGCTTGGCTCATGTCCGGTCACAGCGCGCTGCTAATTGCGGCAGCTTCGTCGCAGCTGTTGCCCGCCCTCGGTCAGAAGGGTTGAAGGGACTCCCGCGCGGCCTGCACGCTGGGATTGGCGTCAGCTCTGCGACGCGCGATTGGTCGCGCTCGCGGCGCGTCAGCCCTGCAGGGCGTCACGCGTGCGGCCCTTGTATCCGAAGGGGGAATCCCATAAGCGTGGCCGCACACGGCTGGACGACGGACGGGCTGATCAGATTAAGGCGCTCAAGCCCTGTCTCACGAGGAACGAAACTTCGTGTTTGGCTTATGGAAACTGTGTTCCTACTTGTTGCTTGCATAGCTCTGGAAATTGTGGACTTCAGCTTTGAGATATTTTGCTATGAAAACCAGCTTATATTGTGCACAGTGCACAGTTCCCTGGATCGATTCCCGGCGGGGTCAGGGATTTTCTCTGCTTCGTGATGACTGGGTGTTGTGTGATGTCCTTAGGTTAGTTAGGTTTAAGTAGTTCTAAGTTCTAGGGGACTGATGACCATAGATGTTAAGTCCCATAGTGCTCAGAACCATTTGAAGCATTTTACACAGTGCGATATCCGAGTTGCAGGTCATGTGTTATTTTGATTCCAAGGTACCACGAATCCACTTCTTCTACAATGTAGTCAAGACGACCATTTTGCTTGTACACAAATTTAAATAAGAAACCACGAAAACAACGCTAACTTCAAATGGTCGAACTAGAGAGGATATAAAATGTAGACTTGTAATGGTAAAAAAAGCGTTTCAGAAAGAGTAATTTCGTAACATACGAGGGCAGTTCAATAAGTAATGCAACACATTTTTTTTCTCGGCCAATTTTGGTTGAAAAAACCGGAAATTTCTTTTGGAATATTTTCAAACATTTCCGCTTCGTCTCGTATAGTTTCATTGACTTCCGACAGGTGGCAGCGCTGTAAGGAGCTGTTAAAATGGCGTCTGAAACGGATGTGCGTTGCAAACAACGGGCAGTGATCGAGTTTCTTTTGGCGGAAAACCAGGGCATCTCAGATATTCATAGGCGTTTGCAGAATGTCTACGGTGATCTGGCAGTGGACAAAAGCACGGTGAGTCGTTGGGCAAAGCGTGTGTCATCATCGCCGCAAGGTCAAGCAAGACTGTCTGATCTCCCGCGTGCGGGCCGGCCGTGCGCAGCTGTGACTCCTGCAATGGTGGAGCGTGCGAACACACTCGTTCGAGATGATCGACGGATCACCATCAAACAACTCAGTGCTCAACTTGACATCTCTGTTGGTAGTGCTGTCACAATTGTTCACCAGTTGGGATATTCAAAGGTTTGTTCCCGCTGGGTCCCTCGTTGTCTGACCGAACACCATAAAGAGCAAAGGAGAACCATCTGTGCGGAATTGCTTGCTCGTCATGTGGCTGAGAGTGACAATTTCTTGTCAAAGATTGTTACAGGCGATGAAACATGGGTTCATCACTTCGAACCTGAAACAAAACGGCAATCAATGGAGTGGCGCCACACCCACTCCCCTACCAAGAAAAAGTTTAAAGCCATACCCTCAGCCGGTAAAGTCATGGTTACAGTCTTCTGGGACGCTGAAGGGGTTATTCTGTTCGATGTCCTTCTCCATGGTCAAACGATCAACTCTGAAGTGTATTGTGCTACTCTTCAGAAATTGAAGAAACGACTTCAGTGTGTTCGTAGGCACAAAAATCTGAACGAACTTCTCCTTCTTCATGACAACGCAAGACCTCACACAAGTCTTCGCACCCGAGAGGAGCTCACAAAACTTCAGTGGAATGTTCTTCCTCATGCACCCTACAGCCCCGATCTCGCACCGTCGGATTTCCATATGTTTGGCCCAATAAAGGACGCAATCCGTGGGAGGCACTACGCGGATGATGAAGTTATTGATGCAGTACGACGTTGGCTCCGACATCGACCAGTGGAATGGTACCGTGCAGGCATACAGGCTCTCATTTCAAGGTGGCGTAAGGCCGTAGCATTGAATGAAGATTACGTTGAAAAATAGTGTTGTGTAGCTAAAAGATTGGGGAATAACCTGGTGTATTTGAATGCTGAATAAAACAACCCCTGTTTCAGAAAAAAATGTGTTGCATTACTTATTGAACTGCCCTCGTAGAATATAAAGTATTTGAAAGTCTTTCCTGAAGGCTTTTGTCTGGAGTGTAGCCATTTATGAAAGTGAAACATTGACGGTAGACAGTTTAGATAAGAAGAAAAAAATGGTTCAAATGGCTCTGAGCACTATGGGACTTAACATCTTAGGTCATCACTCCCCTAGAACTTAGAACTACTTAAAACTAACTAACCTAAGGACATCACACACATCCATGCCCGAAGCAGGATTCGAACATGCGACCGTAGCGGTCGCGCGGTTCCAGACTGAAGCTCCTAGAACCGCTCGGCCACATCGGCCGGCAGATGAGAAGAGAGTAGAGGCTAATGAAAAGTGGTGCTACAGAAGAATGCTGAAAATTAGATAGGTAGATCGCACAACTAATGAGCGGGTACTGAAGAGAATTCGGAGAAATGAAATTTGTTGCAAAACCTGACTAGAAGAAATGCTCGATTGATAAGACACATTCTCAGACATCAATGGCTTACTTATTTATTATTAGTGATAACTGTGGGGAGGGGGGAGGAGGGTAAGAATCGTGGAGGAAGACCAAGAAATGAATATACGAGGGTGAGTCAAATGAAAACCTTAAATTTGTAATACCAAATCCAAATTCCACGCCGTTATCCTGTAATTAGGTAAGCGTGCTACAAACAGGGTGCAGAATGGCCTGTAGGTGGCAACATAGTGCAGATGCACACACACCGTCGCAGTATCAGTATAAAGTTGGCCGTCCCACTTGCGACTTGCACCAGGGAAGAACAGCGTTCTGTTATTCGATTTTTGCGTAGTGAAGGTGTGAAACCTACTGAAATTCATCGACGAGTGAAGGTTCAGTACGGTGATGCACGTTTGTCACAGCATCAAGTCTACAAATGGAGTAGGAAGTTCGCAAATGGTGTGACTTCAGTGGAAGATGCTCCTCGTGCAGGTCAGACACAACGAGTTGTGACTCCACAGATCATTGCAGCAGTTGAAGCCATAGTTGAGGAAAACCGCCGAGTGACACTGAATGACATTGCAACATGTTTACAGAATAGTCATGGGTCAGCACACCACATTGTGCATGATGTGCTCCAGTTTCGCAAAGTGTCTGCGAGATGGGTGGCATGGCAGCTGACTCCTGAAATGAGCGAACGACGTGTTAATGCTTGTGAAGAATTACTTCGGCGCTTTGAACGAAAAGGTGACGTCTTCCTTGCAAGAATCGTTACTGGGGACGAAATCTGGGTTCACTTCCACCAACCGGAAAAGAAGAGAGCGAGCAAGGAATTGCGCCATTCCCTATCACCAAAACCAAAGAAGTTTCGAACAGAACCATCAGCAGGGAAGGTTATGCTGACTCTCTTTTGGGGCGAAATAGTCGTCATTTTGGCGCATTACATGCCTAGAGGGACCACTGTCACCAGTGAATCATACACAGATCTCCTAAAAAATCAGCTACGGCCTGCAAACAAATCAAAGCGACGTGGATTGCTGTCAGCAGATGTTCTTTTGCATCATGACAATGCAAGGCCCCACACTGCCCGTACAATTTTTGCAACAATCACAGACCTGCATTTTGAGTGTCTTCCTCATCCACCATACTCACCAGACCTTGCCCCCAAGTGATTTCCATATGTTTGGGCCACTCAAAGACGCAATGGGAGGAAAGAAGATTCGTTCTGACGGAGAGGTACGCCACGCGCTGCATGAGTGGTTGCGCGGACTACCAAAAGAATTTTTTTCTAAGGGAATTTGTAAGCGCTGGAGGACTTGCATTGAGCGTTGGGGAAATTATGTTGAAAAGTGATACAGCTTTCTACCACTTCTGCACAATAAATAATATTAAAAAAATATTTAAGGTTTTCATTTGACTCACCCTCGCAGTAAGCAGAGTCAGAAGGACGTAGGTAGCAGTGGTTATTGAGATATGAAGAGGGTCGCACACGTTACATTAGCATGGAGAGCTGCATCAAACCAGTCTTCGGACTGAAGCTCACATTAACAGCAGCTTCAAAGAGACTTCACTGATCATGATGCCTATTAGCATTGCTCCTTTCTATTATGATGCAGGGAGGTGGTTTTGTTCATCAACATGCTTGAATTTTCAGTTTACGGTAAAATCGTAATCTTCATAAAAAATGTTACCTCACCCACCAGAGTAGCAATTGAAAATGAATATTTAGTTACAGACCAAGGCTTGCTCAATAAAGGCTGAATGCAAAAGTAATAAAAGAATATTTAAATACAGGGTGACAGAAACAGCCCCAAAAGATAAAAATAGTAATAACCATAACATCAAAAATAAGACAGTTAATTTGCATTAGAGAAAACCACGGAAATAGACAATTCAGATAGAATATACAAGATTCATAATACATTCAAGCAAGTGTAACCAGAGGGTTAAATGAAATCACAGTACACAAGAAACACGAAACACAAAATGCAAAATTAAAATAGAAGTTGGTTTAAATGGCTCTGAGCACTATGGGACTTAACATCTATGGTCATCAGTCCCCTAGAACTTAGAACTACTTAAACCTAACTAACCTAAGGACATCACACAACACCCAGTCATCACGAGGCAGAGAAAATCCCTGACCCCGCCGGGAATCGAACCCGGGAACCCGGGCGTGGGAAGCGAGAACGCTACCGCACGACCACGAGCTGCGGACAAAATAGAAGTTGGTCTCCTTAATGGGGCCAACTGGTGGTGCCAAATTATAGAACGACATTAATCACACATGCACTTTGGTACATTGATTACTGCTGTACGCATTGTCAGAAATAATCTTAGCCCATGTATTCAGGAGCAGGCCTGATCTGTTAATCCAAAGATCGGTTAACAACTGTATAATAATCGTAGCCTCGACATTCACAAGAAATACCGAGCCATATACACCACACAACAGTAATGTTTGCTGTTTCTTGTAAATAGAATACCGCCTGTATTGTAGGCTTAACAGTAACTATCTCTGTACCAAGAAAAGAGCTGTAAGAGGTGTATGGAAAAAGTAATGAGACTGACATCAATGCGAGCGATCTGACAACGCTGACTTTTCCCTCCCAGACACTCAGTTCTCTGTTAAACTTGGCGGTATAGCCATGCTCTAAATTCCACTGATCCATTTTCGTAAGACACAAGAAAACCACAGCTACACTGGAAGTCGAAACAGGCGTATGGGGAACTTTACTTGTCAAGAGAACAAGTATTTCGCTGGCAGAAATCATTTTGGAAGTTCGAGAACACTCTGAAGAACCTCCTTCAGTGAGACCTTCATTTTAAAAAACATACGAAAACGTCTAATGTATGCATGCTTCTGTGAGATCAGATCTGCGTTTAACGATAAGGATGATAAGTGACCTATTAAAGACTTTCACCATACATCAAATTTTGACCGAACTTCTGCACGTGCGAAAGGTTTGTGGCAGATTTTTTTCGGGTGAATCTCGCGTCTGAGCGGAAGGACAATCGAAGAAAGGTGTGGTTTGAGCTTCTGGAGAGGACTAAAATGAGCACTGACTGTTTAGTCGGATCACAGGTAATGAATCCTGTATTTTTGAGTTTGATCTTGAGACAAAGTGAGAAGTGACACATTGAGACCTCTCTCGACCTAAAAAAGCTCGAATGAGCTAATCAAAGACTGAAGCAATGCTGATTTGCTTTTTTGACAGTGGGGGTATCGTGCATAAAGAGTTTGTTCCTCCAGAACCAACTGTCAGCCAAGTGTTTTACACATGTCCTTGAGAGGCTCAGGAAAAGGGTGAACTGCGTGAGACCGGACATTGCAGACAAGTGGATGCTGCATCAAGACAACGCCCCGTATTATACGGCAGCCTCTGTCGTGCAGTTTTGGTTCTCGAAAGGCGTTCTCGTTCTTCCACAGCCCCTGTGTGACTGAACTGAGTCTCTATGATATTTTTTTGTTTCCCGAAATTGAAAAATGTCTGATAAGGACGTCATTTTGGGACTCAGGGAAACATGCAAAACAATGTGGCGGATGTGTTAACGACAGTACAAGTTGCAGCTCTTCAATGGTGCTACCAACACTGGGAACACAGACTCCACCGGTGTACAGCTGCCGAAGCGAATTAATTTGGAGGGGACAATACTGTTGTTTGAAAAAAAAAGTATAAAAGCTTTGGTAGATAAAAATCGGCCTCATTACTTTCCTCACATTGTATTGTATGTTAACCGGGGGCCTAGAAACGACGGAGAGGCTCCGTCCCCGCCGCAGCCGCAGTGGTCCACAACCCCACGACGACTACCGGAGTCCACTTCACCCCTCCGCCGCCCCACACCGAACCCTGGGTTATTGTGTGGTTCGGCCCCCGGTGGACCTCACAGGGAACGTCTCACACCAGACGAGTGTAACCCCTATGTTTGCGTGGTAGAGTAAGAACGGTGTACGCGTACGTGGAGAACTTGTTTGCTCAGCAATCGTCGACATAGTGTAACTGAGGCGGAATAAGAGGAACCAGCCCGCATTCGCCGAGGTAGATGGAAAACCGCGTAAAAACCATCCACAGACTGGCCGGCTCACCGGACCTGGACACAAGTCCGCCGGGCGGATTCGTGCCGGGGACCAGGCGCTCCTTCCCAATTCTGAAAGCCGTGCGTTAGACCGCGCGGCTAAGCGAGAGGGCTTCCTCACATACCTCGTTTCTAAAACACACACACACACACACACACACACACACACACACACACACACACACACACAAAAAAAAAGCCTGCGCGCGCGCGTGCGCTCCTCAATACGCTGCCACCAGTTCGTGCTCTCCAGGAACTGTCCGACACCACAACAGTTCTGGACGTCCCGTACTTCCAGTCTTTGAGACCACGTACACCCGTATAGTCCGCCGCCAACTTACCAATACCTACCCACGCGACTCTTCTACAAGGTCCATCCTACCGAGCTCCTCCAGTATTCACCCTTGCAGCTCCAGAGTATTGAGTCTTAACGTTCACAGCGGCGCTGCCGTGTTGCGTCTGGACGCCGCTGGAGCTGCGCGGCTGGCAATAGCAGCGCCCTCCAGTGCAGGGCGAGAGAACTGCAACACCTTCGGCGCCGCCACCTAACTCCACGGCGTTCTGAACTTACACAGGCAATGCACTTCAAAAACCTAGTAGGAACCTTACAGTGTAATGTGACAGGGCGGGCCGCCTCTTGACGGCACACTGTCAGCCAGCCACAGCGCAGGACGTGTGAAGTCACGTAGTCGTGTTTCTGCCGGTAGTCTGCAACAGAACGCCAAGAATGTTTACTGCAATACTTCTTCAAAATTATTTTCACTGCTTTTGAATATACACTAATGGCCATTAACATTGCTACACCAAGAAGAAATGCAGATGATAAATGGATATTCATTCGACAAACTTATTATACTAGAACTGTCATGTGATTACATTATCAAGCAATTTGGGTGCATAGATCCAGAGAAATCAGTAACCTGAACAACCACCTCTGGCCGTAATAACGGCCTTGATACGCGTAGGCATTGAGTCAAACAGAGCTTGGATGGCGTGTACAGGTACACACGATACAAGAGTTCATCAAGAGTAATGACTGACGTATTGTGACGAGCCAGTTGCTCGGCCATCATTGACCAGATGTTTTCAGTTGGTGAGAGATCTGGAGAATGTGCTGGCCAGGGCAGCAGTCGAACATTTTCTGTATCCAGAAAGGCCCGTACGGGACGTGCAACATGCGGTCGTTCATTATCCTGCTGAAATATACGGTTTCGAAGGAACGAATGAAGGATAGAGCCACGGGTCGTAACACATCTGAAACGTAACGTCCACTGTTCAAAGCGTCGTCAATGCGAACAAGAGCTGACCGAGACGTGTAACCAATGGCACCCCATACCTTCACGCCGGGTGATACGCCAGTACGGCGATGACGAATACACGCTTCCAATGTGCGTTCACCGCGATGTCGCCAAACACGGATGCGACCATCATGATGCTGTAAACAGAACCTGGATTCATCCGAATAAATGACGTTTTGCTATTCGTGCACCCAGGTTCGTCGTTGAGTACACCGTCGCAGGCGCTGCTGTCTGTGAAGCAGCGTCAAGGGTAACCGCAGCCGTGGTCTCCGAGCTGATAGTCCATGCTGCTGCAAACGTCGTCGAACTGTTCGTGCAGATGGTTGTTGTCTTGCAAACATCCCCATCTGTTGACTCAGGGATCGAGACGTGGCTGCTCGATCCGTTACAGCCATGCGGATAAGATGCCTGTCATCTCGCTGCTAGCCATACGAGGCCGTTGGGATCCAGCACGGCGTTCCGTATTACTCTCCTGAACCCACCGATTCCATATTCTGCTAACAGTCATTGGATCTCGTTCAACGCGAGCACCAATGTCGCGATACGATGAACCGCAATCGCGATAAGCTACAATCCGACCTTTATCAAAGTCGGAAACGTGATGGTAAGCATTTCTCCTCCTCAAACGAGGCATCACAACAACGTTTAACTAGGCAACGCCGGTCAACTGCTGTTTGCGTATGAGAAATCGGTTGGAACCTTTCCTCATCTCAGCACGTTGTAGGTGTCGCCACCGGCGCCAACCTTGTGTGAATGCTCTGAAAAGCTAATCAATTGCACATTATGGCATCTTCTTCCTGTCTGTTAAATTTCACGTCTGCAGCACGCCATCTTCGTGGTGTAGCAATTTTAATGGCCAGCAGTGTATGTTTGTCGTAAGTTCCAGCTTAAGATGAAAACGTGGTAATTTGGTTGTCACTTTGTGAACTTAAGGGATGTAATACGATATGAAAATGTTGTCGGAATTAAGATTCTGTTCACACTTGTCTGTAGAGTAGTCCTAGGTCTAGGCTCGGAGGGAAGGTGATATTATTAATTCGGGTGTGAGATGGCGAAGCAAACGAATGTTAGTCCATAAGTACCTGTTACGCTACTCGCTCACCATGAGCCAACTGCACTGTCCCGCTCTGCCACATTACATTGTACAATCCCGTCTCCAGCCATCCTGATTTAGGTTTTCCGTGATTTCCCTAAATCGTTTCAGGCAAATGCCGGGATGGTTCCTTTGAAAGGGCACGGCCGATTTCCTTCCCAATCCTTCCCTAACCCGAGCTTGCGCTCCGTCTCTAATGACCTCGTTGTCGACGGGACGTTAAACACTACCCACCACCACCATTACATTGTAAGGTTCCTACTAGGTTTTGGAAGTGTATTGCTTATGTACGTTCAGAATGTGGCCTCCATTAAAAAATGTACTCTCTTTTGTACAATGTTAGGGGTAAAGCGATCTACCTGCAAAATTTGTAGAATATTACCTAGGCAGGGGACAATTACTTTGTGTAAAGGTTTACAGTGGGTATACCAAAAGATACTTGAATTTACGTGAACCTGAGTGCGCTCACTTTACATGAAGATGGATAAACAACGATGATTGCAGCCCCGTGGAGTGCAACGTTCATGTGGAGAGAGGCTGTTAGGATAGCTAACAAACACAAGACATGAAATTATCATACCTCATATGAAAATAGCGAAGTCGGCAATACGTCGCAATCGCTAAATATGTATGGAAATTGCCTATGCATACTACATCCCTTGCCCCTCCTCTCTCTGCCCATGTTCTCATCGCCCCTCTCTCTGCGTACATCCCCTCCAGCCGCATCTCTCGGTGCATAACCTCCTCCGCCCCTCCCCCCTCTTCATGACCATTTCCCCCTGAAAGTTAAGCAGAGTATCGGGTAAAGAGTTGAAGTAAATCGGTCAAGAAGTTTTCGAGATTTGTTGTCACTACGCTTTCCCAAATGTTTTACAAAAGTATATAACCTTTGTCCGTTCAAACGTTCATTACAATGTCATGCAAAAATCGGTCAAGAACTTTTCGAAATTTTTGGTAACTACTTTTCCCGTATGTGTATTAAATTTTTATTTATATTTCACTGTTCGCCACGAGTCACGGGCTTGAACCTGACTGACTCGTGCGACCGCAAATGCAGTGAGTCCTTCCGACCTCTTTACAGAACTAAGTTTGTGGAAATCGATAGCTTTGCACAGAATTTATCTTTGCAGTGAAAAAAAGGCTTAGCACCAGCCGAAATAATTTATTAGTGAGAGTTGCAACCGTGACAGACAACTTTCCACATGTAACGCTATTACCTCACACCTATTTGGAAAGTTACGTCTTCAAATAGTTTGCCCTTTGGAAGTAAATCGGAATTGTGAAAGTGGGGAATACAGCCCCATACCTCAAAAGTACAGATTTTCCGTTAATTCTCTATACCGGTAGGTTCAATTGATCCTAAGTGAAAAGCGGCACTGCCGATTTCATCTCCTCGTCCTTGACCTACCCGAGTTTGGCATCTGTCTTCAGTGACAGGATGTGAGACTTCCATTTTTGTCTTTCTCGCTGGAATAGGATTCTAGTGAGTTAACCAGTGCAATGCGTATCTCAGTGTAGTGGCTGTACCTTACACGTTTGCGCGGCATGCCATCGGCGACCTCACAGGTGGTAGCACCGAGCACGAGATACAGTACTCCCCTCCCCTAGCCTTCCCGTTAGGTTTCGCTGACGGCCATAAACTCTGCCGCCGCCGGCGCCCCATAACAGGGCGTGTATAACACGGCCGGGTCAGGGCTGAGCTGCCAGATAGGGCGTATCGAGGCGCGCATCACCGCATTAGCGGCTGCCTCCTCCGGGGCAGGCGCAGCTCTTGCAGTGTCTGCTCGCCGGGTGCCTCCGGGGCTAGGCGCTATCTGCTCCTTCAAATACCGCCGCGGTCCTGGGGAAAGAACTGCCGAGGCGGGTGTGGTCGCTTTCGAGCCGAAGCGCACCAGGACAGTGCTACAGCACGTGCGCCGTTCAGCTCCATCCTTCATATCGCCCAGACCAGGGAATTCTTCGTTAACACCGATAACTGAAAATAGGAGGCGGAAGTGCGAGCCTCCTATAGAAGCAATAGTAACATGCACAGACCAGCCATCCTCCGGCTTCCCACGTTCTGGATGTGGTGTGAACGCCCAACACGTTGTCACCTGCTCGTGATTTTACCATCCTTTGACGGCTATTCAGGGGCGCTCACGGCATCAGCAAATGAAAAGCCGTCCATATTCGCCATTTGCGATATGTTTGTCCCAGGCGCCATTTGTGAGAGTCACTTGTTGTTGTTGTTGTTGTTGTTGTTGTGGTCTTCAGTCCAGAGGCTGGTTTGATGCAGCTCTCCATGCTACTTTATCCTGTGCAAGCTTCTTCATCTCCCAGTACCTACTGCAACCTACATCCTTCTGAATCTGCTTAGTGTATTCATCTCTTGGTCTCCCTCTACGATTTTTACCCTCTACGCTGCCCTCCAATACTAATTTGGTGATCCCTTGATGCCTCAGAACATGTCCTACCAACCGGTCCCTTCTTCTTGTCAAGTTGTGCCACAAACTCCGCTTCTCCCCAATTCTATTCAGTACCTCCTCATTAGTTATGTGATCTACCCATCTAATCTTCAGCATTCGTCTGTAGCACCACATTTCGAAAGCATCTATTCTCTTCTTGTCCATACTAGTTATCGTCCGTGTTTCACTTCCATACATGGCTACACTCCAAACAAATACTTTCAGAATCGACTTCCTGACACTTAAATCAATACTCGATGTTAACAAATTTCTCTTCTTGAGAAACGCTTTCCTTGCCATTGCCAGTCTACATTTTATATCCTCTCTACTTCGACCATCATCAGTTATTTTGCTCCCCAAATAGCAAAACTCCTTTACTACTTTAAGTGTCTCATTTCCTAATCTAATTCCTTCAACATAACCCGATTTAATTCGACTAAATTCCATTATCCTCGTTTTGCTTTTGTTGATGTTCATCTTACACCCTCCTTTCAAGACACTGTCCATTCCGTTCAACTGCTCTTCCAAGTCCTTTGCTGTCTCTGACAGAATTACAGTGTCATCGGCAAACCTCAAATTTTTATTTCTTCTCCGTGGATTTTAACTCCTACTCCGAATTCTTCTTTTGTTTCCTTTACTGTTTGCTCAATATACAGATTTAATAACATCGGGGACGGGCTACAACCTTGTCTCACTCTCTTCCCAACCGCTGCTTCCCTTTCATGCCCCTCGACTCTTATAACTGCAATCTGGTTTCTGTACAAATTGTAAATAGCCATTCGCTCCCTGTATTTTAGCCCTGCCACCTTCAGAATTTGAAAGAGAGTATTCCAGTCAACATTGTCAAAAGCTTTCTCTAACTCTACAAATGCTAGCAACGTGGGTTTGCCTTTCCTTAATCTATTTTCTAAGATAAGTCGTAGGGTCAATATTGCCTCACGTGTTCCAACATCTCTACGGAATCCAAACTCATCTTCACCGAGGTCGGCTTCTACCAGTTTTTCCATTCGTCTGTAAAGAATTCGGGTTAGTATTTTGCAGCCTTGCCTTATTAAACTGATATTTCGATAATTTTCACATCTGTCAACACCTGCTTTCTTTGGGATTGGAATTATTATATTCTTCTTTAAGTCTGAGGGTATTTCGCCTGTCTCATACATCTTGCTCACCAGATGGTAGAGTTTTGTGAGGGCTGGCTCTCCCAAGGCTATCAGTAGTTCTAATGGAATGTTGTCTACTCCTGGGGCCTTGTTTCTACTTCGATCTTTCAGTGCTCTGTCAAACTCTTCACGCAGTATCATATCTCCCACTTCATCTTCATCTACATCCTCTTCCATTTCCATGATATTGTCCTCAAGTACATCGCCCTGGTATAGACCCTCTATATACTCCTTCCACCTTTCTGCTTTCCCTTGTTTGCTTAGTACTGGGTTTCCATCTGAGCTCTTGATATTCATACAAGTCTTTCTCCAAAGGTCTCCCACGGAAATGGATGGCTAACAGTCGCTGTTGTACGTGGTGGAACAGGCGTACCCAATGTATCCGGACTGGAAAGCTTTGTTGATCGTGACATCATAGCATACCGAACATATCATGTTACTGAAAATGCTAATAAAGACTTTGGCAAATCAACATATATGTCACCCTCACCCTTTTTGCCTGCTTCATTTACTGCGCTTTTGTATTTCCTCCTTTCATCAATTACATTCAGTGTCTCTTCTGCTACCCAGGGATTTCTATTAGCCCTTGTCTTTTTACCTACTTGACCCTCTGCTGCCTTCACTATTTCATCTCTCAAAGCTACCCATTCTCGTTCTACTGTATTTCTTTTCCCCATTCTTGTCAATTGTTCCCTAATGCTCTCCCTGAAAGTCTCAACAACCTCTTATGTGAGTCTATTTCCCCATCTCTGGTCCGTATCGTCGCTCGCTAGATTGATTCCCCGTTTATCTTTGGTCCGCTCATATACACTGTCTGTAAAAAGAGAGAGAGAGTGAGAGTGAGTGAGAGAGAGAGAGAGAGAGAGAGAGAGAGAGAGAGAGAGAGAGCAGCCCCTTCAAGGACAAGGGCATTTTATTGACGACTCAGTTAATCACTGTAGGAGTATATGCTAACACACATGTCACACTAAAGAATGGCCAAGTAGTCGCAACAATACATACTGTATCACCCTCTGGCGGGAACTCAGGAGTGTATTCTCTAGTCAAACCATCATAAAGGAGCTGAGTGGCATCCGGCGATGGGCTGTGTAAGCATTTTGCACCTTTTATTGTAATTCAGCAATGATTCCTGCAGGCTCTGGAAAACGAGAAAGATCCCGCTTCAACATGTCCCATACGTTTTCTATGGGCGACGGATCTAACAGTCTTTCTGGCTACGGCAGTAGTTGTACACGGCGAAGAGCACGGTGCGTCGCAGGAGCCCTATGAATACGTGTTTTGTCCTGCAAAGTCACATGGCATTCCAGTAAAAAAAAATGGAAACAAACATGTGATATGTAGCGGGTACTGGGACTCTGCAGAAGCGCCAAATGTGACAGTGAGTTTTTAACTTGTGGCCTCGTGTGTCATGAAGCCTGGGGTCGGACTTGTTTGTCGTGCGTGAATCCTTTCTGGAATAGGCCGCTCGCCAAGTCCGTTTCATACACATGCACGTCCACTACTCACATTCAGACGGAACCTACTCTGATCACTGAAAACAACACCATCAGGTCGACTTTATCACGATACCAAAGTAACCATAGTTTGAGACGTATTCTTAGTGGTAGCCTGGGCAGAGCCACAGGTGGTCTAAACACTGCTACAAGCAGACGGTTCCGAATGGTCCCTGGTTACACACGACGACTAGCAAGTGCCCGTATTTCGTCCCTGGATGATGATCGGTCGGACACCGTATAACGCACGTATACTTACCGGTATATAAACAGGTTTTTGTGACATGTGGACCTAACGTTCCATAATTAACGGAAAGAAGACATTGAATCCGAAGATCACTGATCACCGACAGAATATAGTTACAACTTGATCGTTACCGTGCGACTGTTTACTGTGTACTACCATAGAAATGAAGGAAAAGGTAATTGTTGTGACTGTAGTGACCTGTAGCCGGTCGGGGTGGCCGATCGGTTCTAGGCGCTAGAGACTGGAACCGCGCGACCGCTACGGTCGCAGGTTCGAATCCCGCCTCGGGCATGGATGTGTGTGATGTCCTTAGGTTAGCTAGGTTTAATAGTTCTAAGTTCTAGGGGACTGACGACCTCAGGAGTTAAGTCCTGTAGTACTCAGAGCCATTTGAACCATTTTTTGTAGTAACATGTAATTTTGTACACCAAAATTGTTTGAATGGGTTTAGGCTCCAGAATAGAAACGGCCACCATGTGCAAAACCAGCAAAAGTTAAACTTGGTAAGTGGCAGTAATGACTTCAAAATCATTCACATACTAGGCAAAAGCGATAATGCTGCAACCGAACAAAATGCATTTGCACGACCTTAAATGTAGCAAAGACGTGTAACATCCACACGGAAGATGTTAGTTTGGAACACAACGATGTTCATTCTAATTATGACAACCAATAATATGCAACACTTCATAGATACTGTACTGTATTACGTGACTCACGGTAACGATGCCTATTTGGGCGTTTGCCTAATTGTGACCAAATTTACTGTTCTGTATTGATTGCTTTTCAAATGATGCCCAAAAAGCTTTCATATGTGGCAGGAACGGTTTTTCAGTACTGACGTTGCGTAAAAATATGAACAAATATCATTTGCGGAACACAACATAAAATCATAAAATTACTTCAACTACAAGGGAGCCCACATACTTTCGCCTTAATAATATAAATTGCATTTAAACCACTTTCGGTTTCAATTGACCATCAGCGGTAGTAGTGCAACACCATACTAACAACTATGGTTACTATTGCTCTATATTAAAACAATTACTTGATTGAAAATCAGCTGTAAGTTTAACTGTTTCTTTTAGATATTTATTTCATTCCTAACTTTGTCAGAAGTTGTAGTGGGGACGCTAGGACCTTGCTGATAGTTCACGACTTGGGTCAATAAAGTTTCACTCGCAAAATTCAGGCTTTGAGTAACCCCATGTGTGAACAAATGTTCCAGAGAAGTTACTATTCGCTGGCATGCCAACTACACAGTTGCAGAAATACTGGCTGGATCTTATTTTGCCATGAGTTGCTTATGGTGCGATGTAATGCTTTTTCTGAAATTCATTATTGGCAGTAGGCTCTTCCCGATTAGCGAACAACTTGAATAAAATTTGGACCACACAACATACTTCATTATTTCCAAAATCGTCTTGCGACGATGTGCTTTGCCCATAAACGTTCTCGTTCTCCTATGTTTTGCCTTGCTACATGTTCTAACACCATTTCCAGTACAACCTCCGTCTGCCATTATCCAGCACACACACCACTGACGCTTCGCAGATGCTCTCCCTGTCCGCACTTCCAGGACTGTGCGCTCTAACGCCAACGATGTTATTGTTACATGAAAGATATCCTTTGTATTTCATAGAACATAATGTACCCGGCATTGCAAAAGTTCTTACTGCTCGTAGCTGCAAAAATGGTTTTAAAGTCATCAAAACAAGTAGCTGAGAAACGCGTCAGGGATTGGGTTGTAGTGTTACACCGCTGCTTGCACGATGTGTCGATCCTGACATGCGTCTGTACTACACGGACGTCCAGAGTCTGGTCTGCAGGTATGAAAATGATTCACAGACCACTGTCGAAAGCACCTGTATAGTTCGCCGCTAAGAGAGAACTCCAGGCTGTGACGAGACTCATTTCATTTCATGTAGACTTCCCCATACCAGGAAGTCTGCTACATACCTGAACGATGCTTATTGGCATGTGGAGTGAATCGCTTAGGGTGCTGTTGGACATAATGGTATCATGGTATCATGCTCCTTCCCCGTACTTAGAGTATACAGTTGCAGTGTCGCTACATCATCCTGATCACTGTAATCTGTGGTGCGCGATGAAGTTGGTTGGTTGATTCGGGGAGCGGACCAAACAGCGAGGTCATCGGCCCCATCGGATTAGGGAAGGATGTGGAAGGAAGTCGGCCGTGCCCTTTCAAAGGAAACATTTCTGCATTTGCCTGAAGTTATTTAGGTAAATCGTGGAGAACCTAAATCAGGATACCCTGACGCCGGTTTGAACCGTCGTCCTCCCGAATGCGAGTCCAACGTGCTAACCACTGTGTGTGTACAGTAGGGGGAAGTACAGTTGTGGCAGGTGGCTTCTGTATGTCTTAGTAAGGAGATAGTTCCACATGACGTAACTCGGTGGTGGCGGGCTAAGAGCGCAGTTTATTATTATCCCTTGCACGGCGTATGCACGACCTGGCAGCAATAAGCACTCTGATACCGCACGTCTTGTCCATCCAGCGTTAGTGTGCCAGAATCTTTCAACACAGTGCACTCAACGGCCAGTGTTATTCTAACAGTGTACCCCATCCCAAAGTACGTCTTCTAAGGGGTGATTTCCGTGCTGACTTTATTCTTATGGACAACAGCACGTGGACAAGCTCTTCGAACGTGAAGATATTCGGCCTTCCCGTTGGCCCCAGCACGTGTGGGATGTTTTAGGGAGACTATTGCGAGTACGTTCCAAACACCAGGTGCCATAAAGCAGTTCTTAACAGCGATTATGAGGGGCAGTATGGGAGCACGCTGAAGATAGTGTGTTGCTGTCCATTGTGATCACAGGGGACGAATATAAACATCGGTAACTTCAGAGTAATTATTGTCTTCAAATGAAAGTGTCATTTCTGTTCATCTCATTTCGTATTGACACTACTGGCCATTAAAATTGCTACACCACCAAGATGACGTGCTACAGACGCGAAATTTAACCGACAGGAAGAAGATGCTGTAATGTGCAAATGATTAGCTTTTCAGAGCATTCACACAAGGTTGGCGCCGGTGGCGACACCTACAACGTGCTGACATGAGGAAAGTTTCCAATCTATTTCTCACACACAAACAGCAGTTCACCGGCGTTGCCTGGTGAAACGTTGTTGTGGTGCCTCGTGTAAGGAGGAGAAATGCGTACCATCACGTTTCCGACTTTGATGAAGGTCGGATTGTAGCCTATCGCGATTGCGGTTTATCGTATCGCGACACTGCTGCTCGCGTTGGTCGAGATCCAGTGACTGTTTGCAGAATATGGAATCGGTGTGTTCAGGAGGGTAACACGGAACGCCGTGCTGGATCCCAACGGCCTCGTATCACTTGGAATCGAGATGACAGGCGTTTTATCCGCATGGCTGTAACGGATCGTGCAGCCACGTCTCGATCCCTGAGTCAACAGATGGGGACGTTCACAACACAACAACCATCTGCACGAACAGTTCGACGACGTTTGCAGCAGCAGGGACTATCAGCTCGGAGACCGTGGCTGCGGCTACCCTTGACGCTGCATCAGAGACAGGAGTGCCTGCGACGGTGTACTCAACGACGAACCTAGGTGCACGAATGGCAAAACTTCATTTTGTCGCATGAATCCAGGTTCTGTTTACAGCATCATGATGGTCGCATCTATGTTTGGTGACATCGCGGTGAACTCTCATTGGAAGCGTGTATTCGTCATCGCCATACTGGCGTATCACCCGGCGTGATGATATGGGGTGGCATTGGTTACACGTCTCGGTCACCTCTTGTTCGTATTGACGGCACTTTGAACAGTGAACGTTACATTTCAGATGTGTTGCGACCCGTGGATCTACCCTTCATTCGATCCGTGCGAAACTCTACATTTCAGCAGGATAATGCACGACCGCATGTTGCAGGTCCTGTACGGGCCTTTCTGGATAGAGAAAATGTTCGACTGCTGCCCTGGCCAGCACATTCTCCAGATCTCTCACCAATTGAAAACGTCTGGTCAATGGTGGCCGAGCAACTGGCTCGTCGCAATACGCTAGTCTCTACTCTTGATGAACTGTGGTATCGTGTTGAAGCTGCATGGGCAGCTGTACCTCTACACGCAATCCGAGCTCTGTTTGACTCAATGCCCTGGCGTATGAAGGCCGTTATTGCGGCCAGAGGTGGTTGTTTTGGGTACTGATTTCTCAGGATCTATGCGCCCAAATTGCGTGAATATGTAATCACATTCCAGTTCTAGTATAATATATTTGTCCAATGAATACCCGTTTATCATTTGCATTTCTTGTTGGTGTAGCAATTTTAATGGCCAGTAGTGTATTTCAGTTATACTCTGTACTGTACTCTACAGTACTGTACTGTGCTGTAGCAGTTATTCTGCCTTTAAAGTCAGCTGCCTTTGCTGAAAAGGAAATTCTGTGTAGTTGTTTCTGAATTACCTCACGATCCTGTCACAACTTGGTTTTCCTGAGGTCTCCATCGTCAGCGAACGACGTGAGAGTCCTACTGACTCTGTCTAAAACATCATTATGTACGCTGACGATGTTACCAGTCCTATTCCGTTTTCCAAAGGCACACTGGATGTTGCTTTCGTATCTGTGAACATTCACAGTCAGATATAAAGTACTGGGTTCTGTTAGTCATATGTTCGGCGATTCAGTCGCAGACCTCTGAAAATATTCCATTTAATTATGTCTTTGTTATTAGTGAATGCGTCGAACCTCTTTTGGAAATCTGGGAAGACTGAATTGATGCTTATTGAAATTCCCGACCATGTCTTTCCGTCTGTATGTCACGGCCGCTCTCAAAATCTGCTGTCGGATTTTGCTTCGGTGCTCACTAACATATAGATTGATTGGCAAGGAAGTTTTTTGTGTATAATTTATTTCTGCCATGTCGGTCAAGTTGCCTTGTCGTTCATACTTCGTACTACTTTTGAGAAGGTGGCTATAGTGGTGTCACCGCAAGGCACCACACTTGCTAGGTTGTAGGCTTCAAATCGGCCGCGGTCCGTCAGTACACATCGGACCCGCGAGTCGCCACTGTCGACGCTAGCAGACCGAGCGCCGCCACTCGGCTGGTCTTCACGAGACAAGCTAGCGCACTGGCCAGTTCGGCAGCCGGCGTTAATAGGAATGGTTCACTCGTTACAGCTTCAGAGATCTCACCTGCAGAGACGCTAGTTAGCATAGCGTTCAGCTAAGTCAGTAGCTACGACCTAGCCAGGCGCCACATCCAGTTTATGCATTGACAATTGATCTATATATGTGAAGCAATCAGAATTGTAAAGAAGTATTCGCAGTTCAGTCTATAAGTGCACTTGTAAATATTCTTGTATAAACTCAAGATAGATGTTCATCGCTGATGCTGAATTAAAGCTAAGTATTTAATTGTATTCCTATTTACTAACTTCTAATAACCTAAGACGTTGCAGATACATCCCGTCAGCCTACATCACGTCAGCCTACGCGATCAACGCGTGCAATAATGGCCACACCTCGTGATCAGACTGAGTCAAATTGCGTGACTCAGGCGGGTCACCATTTTTCCATGAGGACTTTAGTTCCGCCCCATACATAAGTTATTCTGAAATAAACTGGCATTTTAGTTTTTCGCTATTACGATCTAGCTGTTCAGGTTATTAGACTGTCATAAGATGACGTAATAAGCCGAAAACCTGTCTGTAATAATAAAACAAATTGCAGCTCCTTTGGTTACCAACCTTAAGAATGTAATCTGGACAGCCTCGTGGAAGCAAGGTCTCGGAGGAGGCCAGAATTCTATGGACGCAAAGCGAGTCATAAAGAGTCGCATGGCTTCCCCTCTCCTGTCTTCAGTAACCTTGCAGGCAATTTCTGTGATCCCCGCTGCGCCACCCGGATCGGATTTTTTTTATTTCATCCCCAGAAGATCGGCGGCTTCCAGCGAGATCGCACCCTCCGAAAATGACCCGGCAGCTCACGTTCACCTTCTGCCCGTAACCTGCGCCTGCACCCTGCCTCCTCCTCCCCATACACACAGACACCTAACCACCACCTCCTGCTTCCCTAAAGACACACCCAAACCCTGCCATTACGCGACCCCGGCATCACGAGGTATATCATCGCGCTCCCCGGGCTCCAGCAGAGTGCATGGCGGGCAGCATAGCTGCGGCGTGTAGGGGAACTGGCGCTTTCTCCGTTTGTGCTGCAGAGATACAGCGGCTGTATCACAAATGTTAGACAAAGGGGCGATATACAGGGAGGTTAGAAAACCCATTTAAACGTGAATTTATTTCATTTTGTCTGTAATAACACTTACAGTTATTTGTCCATAACGTCCTTATGTGCACCGGCATTATACCTGCACAGACAGCACGTTCTCCTGCTCATGCACTTTAAAAGCAAAGACTGTTTCCACGTTGAGCAGCATTGTGCTCCTATTAATTTCAAGTTTTTCAGTGCGCTTTAAGATCGACTTGCAGGTTGTACGTTTCGCAATAGAATAAGTCTAACAATGGAAAATGCAGGATGGGATATGAATTCGGTTGCCAGAGACTGGAGTCACGTGGATGTGAGTTGCGTTTGCGTGCGCGCGAGTGTGTGTGTGTGTGTGTGTGTGTGTGTGTGTGTGTGTGTGGTCGATTTTTGAAGAAGGCCTTGCTGGCCGAAAGCTTAACTCTGACGCTTTTTTGTTGTGTATGTCTGCGACTGAGCATCTACGCTATATGGCAGTGGCAACTTTCCTTTCATAATAAAATAAGTCTTGTAGACTTGCATTAAAAGGTTTCCTCAACATAAATTTCCAGGACTTAATTTTGTAGCTATCATTATGCCGATATTTTCATCTACAAACTCGTGTGAGCAACCTTTTACCGCAATGAAAGAACAAAATCTACCCACAGAAGATCACCGACAAACTTCAACATAAAATATTATTTTCTAAATAACAATCTTCAGAAAGTGGTATCAGACAGTGATGCTTTAGTGAATAGCAAAATTATCAGTATTCATTGACACCCGGTGTTTTATATTTAATGTGTGACTAAAATAATCACGAAATCACGTTGATTTCAATTTAAATATCGTCTGAAAACGACAGTCGTGGTACGGCTGCATTAGCCGTAACGAATATCACGTTTCGTTCCTAGTCGCCCCGAGTTTTTCTCTTCGTCAATCAAAAGAAATCTGAGTTTCATTTCATCGTCATTTCCCGTCAGTGCAGTAGCCCTAAAAAATAATAATTATTCAATAAAAATACGCTTCACTTGCTGGTAATTTTCTAAATTTCGTCTACAACCGGTTACGAAGGTTAAAGCTTCATCTTCAGATGCCACCAAATAATTAAGAAAACATAAACGTGTTGATGCCGGATCAGCCAGTCATTAGAGATCACATCCACGTACAACAAACGCATCGGAGGCATAGGATCAGCAAGCACAACGCTAGTCTGGACAGCACGACAGTAATTCAGATATGCGGCGTCGAATCGCCGAAACGTGCAACGACATATGATCCAACGTAATTTCACCTGTCCATCTGTCTCTCGAACGGCGACCGCAGTCGATGGTAAACAATCTGAGCAGACACAGAAGTGTAAAACTACCTATTGCCAAGAAAAATTATTTCTTTTATGGGTGACGGGTCGTAAGTCATTCTGAATAAAGTGTTCAGTTTAACATGCATCCGTCTGATTGCAGTTTCGAGTAGTACCTATAGACACGTTTGTCCGAGAACAGATGGTTTACTTTAAGAAACATTCAGTCGTTTCTAGCCACAGAGAGGTCATGTCTTATTGTTTTCTTTTTAGTTTTAAGAAAGTTAATGTACTTGATTCTTTTTTTCACTTGAATAGGACTGTTTGTCATTGCGAAGTGTGGAGAACCGACGTTTCCGATTCGGCTTCGTCAGTTAAGCAGCAACGGGGAGGCTTTAAATGGAAAACTGCCTGACGAAACTGTCGTTGCTTCTGCAAATACCTGTACACGTGCGTAGGTTTGAAATAGTTTTCCTGAACCCCATCCGATGAGCCAGAAGCTAATATGTGTCGCAGTTCCACGCTGAAAAGTCATAGCTGACCCTGTATCTACGTCGTATAGGAAATGAGGTTTTGTCTTAGTAACGTAGGTTTGTCTCGCTGCATATAACCTCGGAGCCTCGCAAGAGTGCTATGCTTGGCGATGTTAGCAGCGCAATAGCTTGATTTCCAATTTTAGAACATATTTCGCTATCTTTTGTGAAGGGTTTCGACCTCAACGTTAGTAAGCATTACATCACGTGCTCTACTTCTCAAACGCTTTCGGATGCCTCTAAAAGAACTGTACCATTCTATTTAAAAAAAAAAAAATCATACTTGCTTCAATATCTCGATTGATATAAGAGTTGGGACACTTTATCACGTTTCAAATTATATTCTCTTTAGCGCATTATCGTTTGCCGAAAACTTCGTCTCAATATCCGAAACCACAAAATAAAAGGTTCCGTTTCTGTGTTTCCGGAGTCACCTCAAGCAATTACAGCTCGTCACGTCTTTCAAGCGACGCTCAGTGTCAACATAAAGCGTCGGTTTTGTTTCTCATTACCAACAAAGTTATATTTAAATGCCCTTTCTATATAGAGCACTTATTCATTTTGTCGGTATGTATTAAAAGGAACAGAAAAAATGTGAAGAACAAAGAGCAATCTAGCAGCGAGTGAGTAGCGCCGCATGCTTGGCGGTAGCAGTCAGCGCGCACCAGGGCGGCGCTGTCGCTGCTGGAGAACTTGTTATTCTTCGTGTTTCATCGTCGCTGTTAATACATGTCGATAAAACGAATATCGCACTAGACTAATCTAGAACCACTCTATCGTATGACCACGTAAATATCCGTTAAAAAAAAAATTGTTCGTAACGGGAAGCAAACTGACGCGTTCCGTCGACACTAGTAGTCGCCTGAAAGATGTGATGGGCACTATTTGTTTGAGCTGACTCCAATTGCACAATGTGGAAAGAAAACTGCTGATACCTGCTCATATATACTTTCTGGTATTTCCTTGTTTTAATAGCTATGAAATAGCACACGGGTCAGAATATATATACAGGTGGAGAAACATTATGTCACAAAATTTTATCCATGGATAGCTAATGCCAGTTGGAACCAAAATTACTAATGCTGTGTAGGTCGACAACGAACCCATTACTAAACTACGGAAACTTGGCGCCACACGCTCCGATTGCCCGTGGGATTGCCCTGTTGCCGTCGTCGGCTGACGGGCAGCGCTATGGTTGTCGGTCCTACGTGCATCTGCATCTACGTGATTACCCCGCTATTCACAATCAAGTGCCTGGCAAAGGATTCAATGAACCACCTTCAAGCTGTCTCTCTACTGTTTCTCTCTCGATCGGTGCGCGGAAAAACGAGCACTTAAATTTTTCTGTGCGAGCCCTGATTTCTCTGATTTTATCGTGATGATCATTTCTCCCTATGCAGATAGGTGCCAACAGAATGTTTTCGCAATCGGAGGATAAAGCTGATGATTGATATTTCATGAGAAGATCCCGTGGCAACGAAAAACGCCGTTGCTTTAATGATTGCCACTCCAATTCACGTATCATTTCTGTGACACTATCTCCCCTACTTCGCGATAATACAAAACGAGCGGCCCTTCTTTCTACTTTTTCGATGTCATCCGTCAGTCCCACCTGATGCGGATCCCTCACCGCACAGCAATACCTCAGAATAGGGTGGACAAGCGTAGCGTTCACACAAACAAACGTCCCTCGCCCGATCACTGCCATAACGTGAAACGCACACGTGTCGAATAGGATTCGCTGTTCGTCTCTGTCTCACGTCAGAGGCATTCACACGTAAGCTTCGCTTCGGAGCAAACATACGTCACCTTCGATTTAGTCATAGAGTAAACGTGGCGGCACAGTGTTCGTTTGAAGGACAACGAAGTATGGTTTTTGTTTATGGACTAGCCGACGGTAAGGCGCATGTAGCTCGACGGTTGTATGAGGAACGGTACCCAGCAAGACGCCACCCACACCCGAAAACGTTTACAGCAATTCACCGGCGACTTGGCGAAACAGGCTCGTTAGCGGGATATGATGGGGACGCTGGAAGGCCTCGAACACGACAGGATGTTGCATTTGAAGAGACTGCTTTCGAGCGCTTTGAGGAAGCACCTACGACATGTACTCGAGTGGTTGGACACATGGGGGGTCACTCATTGGTTAGTCTGGGAGGTTTTGAGGGATGACGACCAGCATCCCTTTATGAAACTTCCTATCAGGAAGTTTCATATCAGCGCACGCTCCACTGCAGCGAGAAAATCGCATTCTGGAAGCATCCCTTTAGTTTCCACCCTGTCCAAGACCTAAAGCTTGTGGCGGACTACAAACACAATCTAGGATTTTGCCGGTGGTTTCTGCGACGTGTTGGACGAGATGCCGACTTCCCCGCCATTGTGTTCAAATGGTTCAAATGGCTCTGAGCACTATGGGACTTAACATCTATGGTCATCAGTCCCCTCGAACTTAGAACTACTTAAACCTAACTAACCTAAGGACAACACACACATCCATGCCCGAGGCAGGATTCGAACCTGCGACCGTAGCAGTCGCGCGGCTCCGGACTGAGCGCCTAGAACCGCTAGGCCATTGTGTGTTTACCGACGAATGCACCTTCTATCGGAATGGCTTTCACAACAGTCGAGATGTTCTTTGCTGAGCAAGGAGAAATTCTCACGTCACGTTCGTCCACGTACACCAGGAACGATTTTCGCTCGACATTTGGGAAGGAATTGTGGGTGACCATCTGATTGGGCCGGTCCGTCTACCTTCTCGACTCAGCGGAGCAAATTACCTTCACTTTTTGCAGGAAACTCTACCCGCCCTGCTGGAAGATGTTCCCCTGGACATATAGCTACGCACGTGGTTTAGCATGACGGGGCGCCTGCACATAACAGTCGTGCTGTGAACTCTTCGACGGCCGGGTAATTGGCAGAGGCGCTCGTAGGACATGGCTCCCGCGATCACGACACCTCACGAACGAAGAGAAATTAATGGATCGCACAACGCGCCATCAATCACATCAGGGAAATGCCAGGGATCTTTGAAGGAGTTCGTCAAAATACCGTTCGGCGTTAACAAGCTTGTGTCGTGTCAGAGGGTCTCCAGTTCGAGCACCTGCCTTAAGTAAACAATGTCCTAGCTACAAAGAAGGCCCTTTTCAGGGCCGACACGATTTGTAAAAGGCTTTCTGTACCCGAACTGTTGGCGGGTTTCTTCCCCTCACGTCTTACCGTGAACTACAGTGGATGTGTCGGGATCCCGGCGGATTCGTCCCCAGAGTGGAATGCTGGCGCGCTACCACCGAGTGTGCGGGCCGCCTTGGACACATCGCGATCTCCCACAAGCAAAGCATTCGCTTTCATGCGTTGTCCAGAGCATCCGGCAACAGGGCAATCCAGCGGCCAATCTGAACGCTGGGTGCCAAGTTTCCATAGTTTAAAAATTGTGCGTTGACGGCCTACAAAACATTAGTAGTTTTGATCCCTACTGGCATCAGATACAAAAAAAGCACTCCGTCTTCAATCCACGAGTGGCCTACCGGGACCATCCGACCGCCGTGTCATCACCAGAGGAGGATGTGGATAGGAGGGGCGTGGGGTCAGCACACCGCTCTCCCGGCTGTTATGATGGTATTCTTGACCGAAGCCGCTACTATTAGGTCGAGTAGCTCCTCAATTGGCATCACGAGGCTGAGTGCACCAAGAAAAATGGCAACAGAGCATGGCGGCTTGATGGTCACCCATCCAGGCTCCGGCCACGCCCGACAGCGCTTAACTTAGGTGATCTCACGGGAACCGATGTATCCACTGCGATAAGACCGTTGCCTCTAGCATCAGCTATACAGGGTTAAAATTTCTTGACACAGTTCCTCTCCCTTCCTCTCTCTCTCTCTCTCTCTCTCTCTCTATATATATATATATATATATATATATATATATAAAATGGGGTGTGGGCATCGGTTAATACTAATTTCTCACTCTGCTAGCTTTGCCTTCATAATGTGGTCGTAGTCATAAGTTCCGGTATGCATATTTGAATTATGCGCTAATTGACAGCGAGTAAAAAAAAGAAATACCATCATTACTCTATGTGTGAAGGAAGAGCCTGAGCAGCGTCATATAGTACAAAATAAGGTCCTTCCTCCTCCTCCTCCTCTTCCCCCTTCTGTCTCCTCCACTTTTCCGTTGCATCTCCCCCCTCCCCCGCCCCCCTTTATTCCACCCAGCCGAGAGTGGCGCCCACTGGGGATGGAGCTTCATAAATATCCCGCACGCGGCGCTAATGCAGTTTTTGCGGCGTTTTTATCAAACTGCGCAATCACCGTTCGGCCGTTTATTTGGGAGCGATTTATTCGCGGCCCCCACGCCACTGGCCGCCCCATTCCTCTTTCTTACTTCTCTGCCGCCGCACTATCGCCCCCAGGACGCGACGACCAGCCCCCTGCGTGGCTTACTTCCCCTCCCTGGTGGTTGTTTTAGTCCGGTCTGCGCGCGATATTAAGGAAAGCCTCTCCGTGCGGCCGAGCCAGGGAGGCGTTGCTATCTCGAAATGTCGAGGGGCTCTTGGGGTGGAGGGCTACCATACGTGAAGCGGCGTAGTATTTGTGGTTGTATGTCTCCTCGTATGGTGGTCGGTTGAGAAAGAGACGCATGTCCATTAATACCACTCTTGAAATGTGGTTGATCACGACTGCAAAAAAGTATCTGTACACAATGAAAAATTCAATTACGTAACTTGACTTCCTGATTTTCGCGAGGCGTTCATTAAAACTTTACGGCTATCGTTTGTTTTCTCAACCCCTCAAGTGTTGCAGCATTTCACCAGCTAGGGTATGTCGCCAACGACCGCAAGATTGAAATCCTCCAAAAATGAATTACCGCCGTGGGCCATTATTTTCTCTGGTGATGTTTTCCACCGTAAGCAGATGGAGCATAACTCAAGTCGCTGACTACCGGAAATAAATTCGAACTAAATCCGCAGCCTTATTAATGTATCACGGGGCTGCTCCCCCCAGCGATGCATTATGTATGTGCTGTACGCTACTCCAGGAGCCAGGAATCTTGTGTCCTCGGCCGCTGCTGGTACGTCGCTCGCAACTTCCCTTCCGTGCGCCGGCAGGGGAATGACGGCTTCTTGCCGGTGACATTTTAAAATGGCTCACGCGACCGCCCCCTTCGTCTTGCTCCCCTGATGCATCCCCCACTTCCCCCCAATGCCCCCTCCAACCCTGCCCTCGAATGGACAAATTCGGATAATCCTTCATATCCTTCCTCCTCCCCCACGTCACTGCAATGCTAATTCGACGTACATATATTTCTCTTTATTTCCATATTTATGGGAGAGGAACCTCGCGGAGAACTGGGGCTACGGAGAAAAGCTAGAGCAGAGGCAAGCACAAAAGTAAAGGGCAGGAAGGCAGGGAAAAAGAAGAATGCAGACTGAGGAAGAGACGTAAATCAGGGAGTCACATCTTTCGGTGAATATCGCTAAGTCAGCCTAGGGTGCGGTGGTGATATACGCGGTCGGGGAAAAGCGTGCCTGCTTCGTGTACGAGGGATGCATCGTGAGGTCGCCGCGTCCGACATAAGGATCTGTGACCCCGAGCTGAAGACACTGCACTCACAATCGGGAGATAATTCGTGCTACCATCGCTTAAACAGCACATTTCGTATGGCGAGTCGTGAGTTATTAAGCGAACGAAATACACTGAGGTGATAAAAGTCATTGCATACCTCGATATTAGGACTGACCTGCTTTTGCCCGGCGTAGTGCACCATCTCGACGTGGCATGGACTCAAGTCTTTGGCAGTCCCCTGCAGGAATATCGAGCCGTGCTGCCTCTGTAGCCGTCCGTAGTTGCGAAAGTGTTGCCGGTGCAGGATTTTGTGCACGAACTGACGTATCGATTATGTCCCGTACATGTTCGACGGGATTCATGTCACCCGATCAGGGTGGCCAAATCATTCGCTCGAACTGTCCACAAATTTCTTCAAACCAACGGCTAACATTTGTGTCCCAGTCACATGGACCATTGTCGTCCATAAAATTTTCATCGTTGAATGACTGCAAATGGTCTCCAAGTAGCCGAACATAACCATTTCCAGTAGTGATCGGTTCAGTTGTCCTGGAGAACCCAGTCTGTTCCATGTAAACACAGCCCACACCATTATGAAGCCACCTCCAGTTTGAACAGCGTCTTGTTGGCAACTTGGGTCCATGGCTTCATGTGGTCTGCACTCCACTCGAACCCTACCTGAAATCAGGGGGCATATGGCGAGGCCATGGTTTCCCAATCGTGTAGGGTCCAACCGATGAACGCAGGAGAGGTGATGCAGTCGATGTCGTACTGTTAGCAAAGCCACTCGCGTCACTCGTCTTCCGCCGCAGCCCGTTAACGCCAAATTTCGCCGCACTGTGCTACCGCATACGTTCGTTGTACGTCACACATTGGTTTCTTCACGCAATGTTGCTTGTCTGTTAGCACTGACAACTCTACGTAAACGCTGCTCCTCTCTGTTGTTAAGTGAAGGTCGTCGGCCACTGCGTTATCCGTGGTGAGAGGTAATGCCTGAAATTTGCTATTCTCGGTACACCCTTGACTCTGTGGATCTAGCAATATTGAGTTTCCTAACGATTTCCGAAATGGAATGTCTCATGCGTCTAGCTCCAACTACCATTCGCTATCAAAGTCGGTTAATTCCCATTGTGCAGTCATAATCACCTCAGAGACATTATCACAAATGGTTCAAATGGCTCTAAGCACTGCGTGACTTCACATCTGAGGTCTTCATTCCCATAGAACTTAGAACTACTTAAACCTGACTAACCTAAGGACAGCACACACTTCCATGCCCGAGGCAGGATTCGAACCTGCGACCGTAGCAGCAGCGCGGTTCCAGACTGAAGCGCCTAGAACCACTCATCCACAACGGCGGTGACATTATCACAGGAATCGAGTGAGTGCTAATGAAAGTTCCTCCAGTGCACTGCCCTTTTATGCCTTGTGTACACAATAGTACCGCATCTGTTTATGTGCATATCGCTGTCCCATGACTTTAGTTCCCCCTGTGGGCCCGGAGGTTAGAACAGGCCTGAAGTATCCCTGCCTGTAGTAAGATGTGACTAAGACTCACACCTTTCGGCCTTTATGTGATGGTCCCCTGTAGGGTCTGACCTACATTTTTCAAAATTTCCCTCAAGAGCGAGCCAATAGGGGAAGGGCGCCTTGTATGGTGCATCGTGTCCATCATGCATTGAGATTTTTAGCTCACTTTCTCGTCGAGGTATTGGAGTCGCCCTCATCCTCCATCTCTTGGGCAAGGACACATTCCTGGTTGCCTTTTCCTCCACCCACTATGCAGTGTCGTTTTGTGCGCCGACGGTGACCACGGAATTCTTTGCACCTCATACCCAGCACGCTAGCCAGTCTGTTGTGGTGGGGCCGCCATATACCATGTTGGTTGTGGCCCCAAGACTACACAGGGATTGCTCTGCTGATGCCTGCGCCGTTAACTCATGTATGCCAAGGAGCAGATGCCCGTCATCCTGGGACATCGGGACTCCTGGCAATGGCCATCCCGGCACCCATGGGGAGGGTCCCTGGCCAGAGTTGGTGGCATCAGGGAAGATGATGCGCGATGTAGCGTACCATGTCGTCACTTTCTGGTGATCAAAATATTCCAGGTCTCAGTATAATGCAAGGAAATATGAACCTAGATCGTTCCCCTCCCTGACCATACCATTGGAGGAATGCCAGGCTAAGGATGGCAGCAAACCTAATTTGCACCAGTACCTCATATATACGGGAGCTGATGGGGATTCCTTTGTCTTGATGAAGCCTCACTGCTTTGTAGAGCATTTAGAGGACGAGTTTGAGGAGGTGGAAGGCTTGTCCAAAATGTGGTCAGGGTCAGTCTTGATAAAACCGGCATCCTCTGCCCAGACACAGGCATTACTCGCTTGTGACAGGCTGAGGCATGTTTCCATTACCATCACGCCCAATAAGTTCTTAAATTGATCCAGGGTATTATATTCCACAGAGACATTCTTTTGCAGTCTGACGAAGAGCTGCATGTCAACTTACAGCAACAAGGAGTTCATTTCGTCTGGCGCGTCCATTGGGGTCCAAGGAATACAGAGGTTGCTACCGGTGCCTTCATCTTGGACTTCGAGGGGGAAACATTATCCAAAAAGGTCAGGGTGATGGTCTACTGCTGTGATGTCAAGCCATATATCCCTCAACCAATGCAGTGCATTTAGGGCTGGAAGTTCGGCCATATGTCTTCCCACTGTACTTCCAACATCACATGTCGAGTTTGTGGATGTCCATCCCATCCCAATACTCCATGTGCCCCACCACTCATCTGTGTTAACTGCAGAGAGCATCATTCCCCTTGCTCAGCAGAGTGCTAGATTTTACAGTGAGAAAGGAAAATCACGGAATACAAAACCCTGGACCGACTGGCCTACAGTGAGGCTAAGAGGAAGTTCGAGCCCCTACATGCTGTGGCTATGACCACCTCTTATGCTCCTGCTATGAGAACAGTTATAACCCGATCAGTTCCGTGAATTCCAGTCAGCTCCCAGAGCCACAAGACTACATCTGCGCCCTTGATGGTGCGGGACACTTCCCTCCCTGTAGGTCCCACACCACCTTCCTCGGGAGCACTGCCCCTCCAACCATCGGGGACACCAATCCCCACTTCTCAACTGGAGAAGTGTAAGTCTTCTTCGGCTCCTCTCTCTAAGAAGGGATCCCTTAGATCACTCCCTTCCTAGGTTTCTGCTAGTGGGAAAGATGGCACCCACCAGTGGCTTAAGTACCCAAAAGCAGCTGGTCATAGGGCTTCACGATTATCCTCTGTACTGGAGATGGAATCAGTGATGCTCTCTCAGCCAGATAAACCCAAGGGGCACCGAGAGAAATCCACAAAGAAGACCCCAAAGATCAAGGGAATTGCGATGGCACCCACACCAGTGCTACCTACAAGCTCTGCATCTGAGGATGAGGTGAAGATTCTGGCATCCACTGAGGACCTAGATCTCGCCAGACCCTCTGACACAATGGATATAGACTGCTCAGGCAATACGTCGGTGGCAGCAGGTGACCCTGAGGTGTAGAGTGCCTCATTGAGTGTTTCATGCCTTCACAGTCTCTCAAACACATCATCCTCCAGAAGAATTGCGACGGTTTTTTCCACCTCCTGGCTCAGATACGGCAACTGTTCAGCTTTACACCTGATTTCTGCATTGTCTTCCTGGAAACCTGGTTCCTGGCAATGCAGACCCCTGCCCTTCATGGCTATAAGGGATATTACAGGAGCTATAATAGTGTCAGTTGAAGTTTGAATTTATGTTCTGAACTCGGTATGTAGTGAAGCTGTGCCCCTATACAGCGATATAAACGGAACCCTTCCCTAGAGCACCTAATAGCCTTTAAGTGGCTCCGTGCCTGCAATCGCCAGCTTATAAAAAGATGGAAACAAGAGTGATGGGAGAGGTATGTGTCGATCATTGGGTGCCATACGTAACCTTCTCAAGTCTTGACAATGAACAGACGTCTTTTTGGGTACCAGACCCTAGCATTAACATCAATGGTGTCTTACCTACTGAGGCAGACGCTATTGCTGAGCTCTTTACTGAGCACTATGCTTGAGCCTCTACCCCCCTCCCCCCCCCCCCTCCCGCCAGCCTTTCGCACCCTCACAATGGCGGATGGGAAGGAAAAATCCTCTCATTCACTACACGCCACAGTGAACACTATAACGTCCCCTTTACAGAGTGGGAGCTCCTCAGTGCCCTTGCACATTGTCCT
The DNA here is from genome assembly GCF_021461395.2 of Schistocerca americana. Lineage (NCBI taxonomy): Eukaryota > Metazoa > Arthropoda > Insecta > Orthoptera > Acrididae > Schistocerca > Schistocerca americana. The sequence continues at coordinate 131,612,468 of NC_060128.1, forward strand.
GACATAGCTCTTGGGCCAGATCAGATCCACACGTACACAGATGATTTAACATTTTTCGTCTGACTACAAGCGACATCTCCTCTACATCTTCAACCGGGTATGGTGTTGTGGTGTCTTTCCATCGCAATGGCAGGAGATCACCATCGTTATGGTGCTAAAACCTGGTAAAAATCCGCTTGATGTAGACAGCTATCGGCCCATCAGCCTCACCAACGTTCTCTGTAAGCTGCTGGAACATATAGTGTGTCGGCGGTTGGGTTGGTTCCTGGAGTCTCGTGGCCTACTGGCTCCATGTCAGGGTCACTCTCTTACTGATAATCTTGTGTCCTCGAGTCTGCCATCCAAACACTCTTTTCCAGACACCAACACCCGTTTGCCATCTTTTTTGACTTACGTAAAGCATACAACATGACCTGGCAACATCATATCCCTGCCACATTACACGAGTGGGGACTCCGGGGCCTGCTCCCGCTTTTTATTCAAAACTTCCTGTCGCTGAGTACTTTCCATGTCCAAATTGGTGCCTCCCATAGTACCCCCTGTATTCAGGAGAATGGCGTTCTGCAGGGCTCCGTATTGAGTGTATCTCTATTTTCAGTGGCCATTAACGGCCTTGCAGCAGCTGTAGGGCCGTCTGTCTCCCCTTCTCTGCATGTGGATGACTTATGCATTTCATATTGCTCTTCCAGTACTGGTGTTGCTGGGCGGTGCCTACAGGGAGCCATTCGCATGGCGCAGTCATGGGCTCTAGCCCAAGGTTTCCAGTTTTCAGACGCAAAGTCGTGTGTCACACACTTCTGTCAGCCTCGTACCGTTCATCCGGAACCAGAACTTTATCTTAATTACGATCCACGCACTGTAGTGGAGACATGTCGATTCTTAGGACTGGTTTTCGACGCCCTATTGACTTGGCTACCTCACCCTCGTCAGCTTAAGAATAATTGCTGGCAGCACCTCAATGCCCTCCGCTGCCTGAGTAACACCAGCTGGGGTACAGATCGCTCTACGCTGCTGCAGCTCTACAGAGCTCTTTTATAATGTCGCCTTGACTATGGGCGTCTGGTTTATGGTTAGGCGGCAACCTCAGCGTTGCGTATACTCTACGCAGTGCACCACTGTGGTGTTCGCCTAAGGAGCTTTTAGGACGAGCCCTGGTGGAGGCCAGAGTCCCTCCATTGCAGGTTAGGCGTGCGCAGTTGCTCTTCAGTTACGTTGCACACGTTTCTAGTTCTCCTGCGCATCCTAATTACTGTCTTCTTTTCCCGCCCATGGCAGTTCATCTCCCTCATTGGCGGCAGTGCTCAGTTTGTGTGCGATCCCTTCTTTCCGAATTGGAGTGCTTGCATTTACCACCTCTACTTGAGGTTCATTTAAGAACACCTCCATGGTTTACACCTAAGCCGCGGCTTTGTCTCGACCTTTGAATTGCCCTAAGGACTTTGTTCAAATGGCTCTGAGCACTATGGGACTCAACTGCTGTGGTCATAAGTCCCCTAGAACTTAGAACTACTTAAACCTAACTAACCTAAGGACATCACACACATCCATGCCCGAGGCAGGATTCGAACCTGCGACCGTAGCGGTCGTGCGGTCCCAGACTGTAGCGCCTTTAACCGCTCGGCCACTCCGGCCGGCTAAGGACTTTGTTAACCTAGCGACTCTCCGCTGGCACTTCCACTCGATTCTCGACATGTACTGGGACCATGAAGTGGTTTACACCAATGGCTCGATGGCTGATGGTGACGTTGGCTTTGCTTGTGTTCATGGAGGACATATAGAACAGCACTCCTTACCAGATAGCTGCAGTGCTATGACTGCAGGGCTGGCGGCCATATCTTGTGCTCTTGAGCACATCCGGTCACGCCCATGCTAGTCATTTCTCCTGTGTACTGACTCCTTGAGCAGCCTACAAGCTATCGACCAGTACTACCCTCGTCATCCTTTGGTAGCGACCATCCATGAGTCCCTCTATGCCCTGGAACAGTCCAGTCATTCAGAGGTGTTTGTTTGGATCCCAGGTCACGTCGGAATCCCAGGCTGGCCAAACAGGCTATGCGGAATCCGCTTTTGGAGATCGGCTGCTCTGAAACTGACCTGCGTTCAGTATTACGCCGCAAGGTTTTGCGGCTTTGTGAGACGGAATGCCATAATCTCAGTACGCACAACAAGCTGCGTGCCGTTAAGGAAACTACTAATGTGTGGAAGACCTCTGTGCGCACCTCTCGCAGGGACTCTGCGGTTCTCTGTCGCGTCTGCATTGGCCATACGTGGCTGATGCATGGTTACCTCCTCCGTCGCGAGAACCCACCTAGGTGTCGCTGTGACTCACGAATGACGGTCGTCCACCTCTTGCTGGACTGCCCAATTTTAGCCACTCTGCGGCAGACTTTTAACTTTCCCAGCACCCTACTTTCGGTGTTGGGCAACAATGCCTCAACAGCAGCTTTCGTTAACGTTTTATTCATGAGGGTGAGTCTTATCATTTGCTCTAAGTATTAGCACATGTCCTTTGACCCTGTGTGTCCTCCACCCTAATGTTTCACGGTGGAGGTCTTAATGTGTTGCATAGTGGCTGGTTTTTACTTTTTATACTCATGGTCAGCCAGCTATTGTAACCTGATTTCTTGTTTTAACCTCTTTTACCTGCTTCTTGCGTCTTTGTGGTTTTCTAGTTCCCTTTTGTCCATTTAAGTGTTTATTGATCTTCAGTCGTTGTGGTTTCTCCTTTAATTCTGTCTTATTCTCACCCTTGTGTCATTGTTTCCTTTGGAACAAGGGACAGATGACCTTGCAGTTTGGTCCTTCCCCCCCCCCCCCCCCCCCCTCTTTTAAACCAACCAACCAACCATGACTCTTGTCTCCTCAGTGTAGTTCCTTCCTAAATCAATTGCTTCTGAGGCTTTCGAGTGCTCAGTAAAACTGCTGTAAACGTAGCCCCTAAAAGCAGGTCCATCTGGCCTGGCAGCAGATTGTTGCTATCGCGCAAGTCTCTGTTGTAAGCTTATCATATGTCCAGGATAATCGCAGAATGTCCTAGTTTTTCAATGCTGTCCAGGTTAATGTCTAGGATTGCAAAAATGTCCACAATTTAAGAATTTTCCACTTTTTTGAGAAGTTTGCACGTTTTGAGAAGTTTGCACATTTTGAGAAGTTTGCACGTTTTGAGAAGTTTGCACGTTTTGAGAAGTTTGCACGTTTTGAGAAGTTTGCACGTTTTGAGAAGTTTGCACGTTTTGACATTTTTATAAATTGCGAGGTTTTTTGAAAAAATTTTAGGTCTATATGTTCGACATCGCTTTTTATACAATCTCACACAGCCGTGCTTCTCTTAGCCTACTTTGCAGCAGCCTCTGACGTCGGTGAGGAGAGCATGGCGAACGGATTTTCCATAACTTTCTACTTAATCATTTGGTAACAGAACAGGAGTAATGTATTTGTTTCATTGTGTGAAGGACCTCGTCTACAAGTTGTAGCCACACTTTTATTTCGATAGTTCGATGAAAGATGCGGCGCAAAGATTCTTTGCGATTAGAAAACGTAAGGAAATGATATTATAAAAATATATATTTAAAAAATCGTGAGATGGAAAAGGTAAAAAAAAACTAGGGATAATGTAATGTAAGGAACATGAAGTTATCCTCTGTGCATTGTGTTTCGTGGAGGGGGGGGAGGAGGAATGTAACGCTTCATTTCACTCTCTGCTGTTAAGCTGTTAAGTCCTTCGACTGCTAAGCATCGACTCTATTTTCGTTATGTTCGTGTGTTGTGATAAGAAAGAAACATAACGGTTTTAAAGAAAAAGTTAATTTCTGCTCTGATTTATAAAAAATAAAAGTATTGTGAAATAGTTACAGAAACAGGAGTCCGGTGTATGAACAAAGTTAACTACTTCTGCAAGCAACAATTAATATCTCTGGTTGCATTTACGAGCTAGTCGGTAATTTACATTATTAATACTGGATTTTACGGAGTCCTCGTTCAGCTCGTGAGAAACTAACGTTTTCACACTTACGAAAGTGCATTTCAGTTGAAAGACTCAAAAACATGTGACTAAAATATTTTGAAAACTAATTGATCAGTGAAACACCCTGCTTAACCCGCAGGACAGAACAGATAGAATAAATTATGGAAAGGGGCCAAAATAAGGGGCTGTCAGTTACACTCGAACATATAAATTTATTATTTGATTAAACATTACAAGAGCCCCAAAAAATTTTTAAACACACAGCTTTAATCTTTGGGACTTAATTACCGGCTGAAAGCCACTTTAATTTAAAAACGACTGAAGGCCAATAACTTAAAACGCAAGCATTAATCAGAAATTTCAAAGGCAAGCTTTATCTTAAAAATGTTCTTTAGTTAGGAAGAAGTAAACAAGTTAAATTCAAATCTGCTGAAGGCCGAACACTTACAACTCCAGAACATTAATTTTTTAAAAATATTTAAGTCCTTACGTGAAACAGTTGTTTAATTTAGGCCGAAGGCCTTAAGAACAAACAACTGAAACTCAAACTGGCAGAAGGCCGAAGACTTAAAAATTCAAAAAATTTTTAAAATGCCAAAGGGCTTACGTGGAAAAGTACTTTAAACTAGGATGAAGACCATAAGAGTGAAACAACTCTAATTTAAAACACCAAACCGGCTAGAAGCCATACAAGTACCAACAACAAGAACAAATTAAAAAAAGAAAACTGAGGAAGTAAACACAAGGGCGCCCAGATGTTCAAGGCCGGGCTGTAATTCAAACACTAACGCTCACTTAGGTGAGACAGACAGTCGGCCAACCATTCACGATCAGACGACAACCCAGCCGACCGACAGTCAGTGGACCCACCAACAAGGTAACTTCCACTTCACCCGACCAGGAACAACGTAGAAGATATTGGCGCCCACAACCAATCATACACGGAGCTGTCAGACTACACACCGTGCTGGACAGCAACAACACGTTGAGGAAACTACACTGCCTAAAATTTACGTCAACGCCCAGGGCAGGTAACCAGAACGTTAACGGCCACAAGGCAGAAGATTCCGCTGGTCAAATAACCAAATACAGTGAAACTCCAGCAGAGGGTGGCTAGACTTTTCGAACTTGAAAACCACTTTGTTGCTCGCGGGAATATCCCAACAGCAGACAACCAACTCCAAACGACACAATGTGAACAGTCTTGACTTGCTGTTAGGTAAAATCAAAACTCAACTTTCGTGTCGATGGTCGGTGAACCACGGACCTCGTAGCAGTGGGAACAGCACCACACACTCCGACACCGCGTAGAGACCGCCGGCGGGCCCGGCCAAACTACGGCCCGCCGAGAATTCCTCACTGCTCCACGCCAAACGACCGACTCCTCAGAGTCAGTACGCCGACAACATTTAAAATAACCTGTCAGTCAAAATCACACCAACTACACACAGTTTCACGAATACTTGCACGAAGAGCTGGACAATGCTAGCGGCAGTGGCTGTACAATGAGAGGGACGAATCACGAGTCGGCACACACAGCCAACCCATAAGCGATCGCCGGCCAACCGACCGACGACCCCACCCCAATCATGTGTGTGGGCAACCGCCAGGCGAGTCACGACGGACCGGACCTCACTGCTGCCGCGCCCCGACTTAACTTGTGCCGCGTGCCAACTCAAATACCTGCCAGGTCCCAACTAACTCGCAACACACGACGACCCGGAAGTAATAGCAGTCCAGCAAAGATAATACAGGAGGTCCTGTATCGATAAGCGCTGCTGCTGCCGCTCACGGGCAGGCAAGGCAGCAACTCACTGACCCCAGTAATTGAAAATTAACATAACGAGGTGGCAGTACGGTTAAAAACATGCTAAATAAGAGATGTCACGAACACGAGCCACGAACGGCTCACTAACTTTTATTTCGGTGCAGCTTCTTCCATAGAACTGTTTACGTGTGTCTCATACTAAAATTAGGCTGGCTACGGAACTTTATAGTGACAAATTCATGCCGGCCGCGGTGGTCCAGCGGTTCTAGGCGCGCAGTCCGGAACCGCGCGACTGCTACGGCCGCAGGTTCGAATCCTGCCTCGGGCATGGATGTGTGTGATGTCCTTAGGTTAGTTAGGTTTACGTAGTTCTAAGTTCTAGGCGACTGATGACTTCAGAAGTTAAGTCCCATAGTGCTCAGAGCCATTTGAACCATTTCTTGACAAATTCATTTAAAGAGGTAAATAATAAGAGTCTCTACCGTTGGTGTGCTGTTCTGCTTGTTTGATACCAGAGATGCACTCGCCAGAGAAACAACGGACGTGACTAATTCGCACGCGCGCTCAACAACGAAGGAGACGCACAAAGTTTTTTATCATCTCTATGCGATTTTTACCTCATCGTTTAGCAGTGGGCAACAGCAACAACAATACACATTTTTGAAATTGTGCAATGACAGTAGCAATGGACATGTTTATTGCACACCGTTTATTGGAGAATTTTCTGTCGTACGTCAAGGAAATAGTGATATTAAAGACCACGTGAAAATAGCTGCACATGGGAGTGCTATTAATGCTACTGCACCGCCAAACGTGAGAATATTTTTTTAAAGCCAAATATGGAAATGAAGTGTACTGCTAAGGGTGCTATATTTTTATATCACACTCCTAGACACGTACACCATTTCTGAAAAAGTCGTGTCTAGTTCAAAATAAAACTGAATACACCAAGTTAATGTTCTAGTAAACTGATTTAACTAATTTCAAAAATATGTCCTGGGTGAGAGCAAAAAAAAAAAAAAAAAAAAAAAAAACGCAGTATGTCCTTGTTTGGACCCATAAACAGTATGGTAAGCGTACTGTGTTGTCTTTCAGAACTCGATCTCGAATGCTTGGGATGTTTGTCCCTCTGGACTCTATTTGAAGACTCTAATCTCCATGAACTAAAGTGGAGCAACTTTTTCTGACAACATTAACAGGGTCCTTTTTCAGTGACTTGTGAAGAAAACGCTTAGAGTTCATCCTGCAGTCGAGTAGCTGCACGTGAAAGCGGGCTTTCTGATAATGGGCTTCACTTTAAGGGACCAGAGAAAATTGCAAATAACATTGTCGAAATGTCAAGAGCTCCGAGAGACAAACCACATACCAGGATGATTAAGCGCGAACTCAGAACACTAAAAAAGAATACTCCAAATATGTAAAAGCTTTCCAGACCATTCACTGAGGATGATGTCATTACTGCCCTCAAGGATATGAAACCGGGCAAAGCCCCAGATTTTGACAACATACATCCAGAATTTCTAACCTACGCTGGAAAGAATGTAGTCAAATGGCTGGCAAATTTCTTTTCGAACATTCTGACTACAAACCATCTCCCTAGAGAATTCAAAAAGGCAAGAATAATAGCTTTGCTGAAACCAGGGAAATCAGCAGACCAACCGCTAAGCTACAGACCAATAGCACTTCTTAGCTGTGCATACAAACTTCTCGAACGACTTGTCCATAATCGAATTAGCGGCATTATTATGGAGAACTTACCTATAGAACAGGCAGGCTTCAGACCTGGCCGTAGTTGCTGTGACCAAGTTCTGGCATTAACATCCTACATAGAGGCTGGCTTTCAACAGAAATTGAAAACAAGTGCTGTATTTCTAGACTTAACATCTGCATATGATACTGTTTGGAGAGATGGAATAATTTACAAACTTTCAAGAGTCATTCCTTGCCAGATTCTAACATCCTTAATACATAATATGCTGAGTAACAGAACCTTCCAGGTCACCCTAAACGGAAAGACAAGCAAAACAAAACTTATTAACAACGGGCTTCCGCAAGGCTCCGTATTGGTCCCTCTTCTGTTTAACCTCTATATAGCAGATCTCCCAAACACGAAGTCAAGAAAATTTTGCTATGCGGATGACGTAGCACTGGCTACCAGAGACAAGTATCTCTTCAATACAGAGGAAGTCCTTAATAATGACGTTGAAATACTATACAATTATTTCAAGAAATGGGGACTCAAGCCAAACCCTAACAAAACTGAAGTATCTACATTCCATCTTAATAATAAAATGGCAAATGAAATTATTAACATAAAACTCGGAAACACCAACCTCAAACATAATAAGTTTCCAAAGTACTTAGGTATAACATTGGATCGCACTCTTTCTTACCGAAAACATCTGGAGACCACCACTGCAAAAATTGGAACACGGAATAACATCATTCAAAAACTTAGCGGTACTACTTGGGGAGCTAACGCAAAAACATTACACACCTCATCTATCGCCTTAGTGTTCTTTGTGGCTGAGTACTGCGCTCCAGTCTGGATTAATAGCTGTCACACCAAACTTATTGACAGGCAATTAAATAACACAATGAGGTTGATTTCTGGAACCGTTAAATCAACGCCCACGTACTGGTTACCGGTGCTAAGTAATGTCCTGCCCCCGGACCTGCGTAGAAAAGCGGCCCTACTGCACGAATTCAGAAAGATTGAGACAAAACCAGAACTACCAATTAAAGAAGAATTCTCACAACTGCGACACACTCGATTGAAATCAAGAAAGCCACCCATACGCACAGCTGAGCAGCTTCAAAGTAATAACTATGACCACATGAAACAATGGAGACTAGATTGGAACCAAAAGACAAATGACCAACTACAGACCTGGTTTGAGAGCTATAACTGCAACATCTCTGGAATGGAACTAACACGGAAAACATGGTTCGCATTAAATCGAATACGTACTGGACATGGCAGGTGTGCGGATTCACTACACAAATGGGGAAGAGCGATGTCACCAGAATGCGACTGCGGTGCCCCTAGACAGACGATCCAACACATCCATGGTGAATGCTCCTTGTGAGCATATGCAGGGAACTGGTCCGACTTCCTGGAGGCATCCCATCGGCGCTAGAATGGATCTCAAACCTCGATATAACCTTTTAACTGACCTATATAAACATAAATTATATTTATGATTGTTATAAGATTTTAATGTCTAACACTTGATGTATTGATGTTGTATGTATAGCCATACGCTAAATAAAATAAATAACTTTAAGGGAAATCGCCAACTTGGCGCAGATGGTTGTATATCAGTAGTTATCTCTGAGACAATATTGCTTAATTTGTGTTAACTGACGACGCTTACGTAATAACCGAAAGCTGCCACCAACTGAACCGAAGGCAATTCTAGTACACTCCGTGCACTGTAATCCTAGCTTCATCGTCTAACTTCAGGTTGTGTATCACATGCGACACGAAGAATGTCCTCTGTAGTAAACTCAGAGATGGTATCAAAGTTTCTCTTAAGATGCTTAAAGACTGATAAGTGTCGCATGTCAACATGGTGAAACAACGTCCACTTGATAAAAGAACTACACGGCTAATATTTAAGAGTACTTAACATTTGACGGCAGCTTGAAACCTGCCTTGATTTCAATTCCCAATGTTGAACAGACATTTTCCGCTGTAAATTTAAAAAAAAAACTTCGCTAATCACGACAAATCTGTAATATAAGAAGCGTTTAAGTGCCTCGTCCTGTAAGAATACTGGCGATAAGTACCGTGGTCTGTTGTTTCTCCATTGCTTTCCTGAACAGCTCTGCTCAATTAAAACCTTTCACTTAAGTTCTTAAGATAATCTCCTACACTCTGGATCACATTTGCCCTCAATATTTCGTCCCTTAAAGCGTTAACTGCAAGAGGTTGTATTTTTTGTTGAGCATTATACGACCAAAATATTATAGTTTTCTTCTTTTGATGGTACTGGAAATCCCGAAATCTTTGTTTATATACCACTGCGCCACAATATGTGTGACTCTATCTGTTCATAGTGTTGTTAAAGCCCTTCACTACACCCCCCTTTCAGTTTCGTACTCAGTACTGCGGTAACTGTCTAGGACTCAACTCCACTGAATAGGACCCTGAGTATGTAGCATGCAGATAGCCGAGTGAGGAGTGTAACATTGTCACGGCTACTCTCAAACCTTCCTTGTTTTTCTGGAACGACCGTCTGGGCTACTCAGTTCTGGAGTAAATTTCTTAAGTGAAGTACCGGTTTTCGTATTTGACGCCCCAAATATTTATATGATGAAAATCTTTCGACCTTACCTGTGCCAGGTGCAGGAGTACCCAGAATTTCTTCTCGGTTTCTGCTAACAGTCAACCACTTTGTCTTCTTGACGTTTAAACATAAAGTAGTGGTATTGCTTTGTCCAGGGGCAGTGTTTAGTAGTTCTCGCAAATCTTCCAGCCTGGTTTGCACGGATAATGGTACCATCAGTCGTGACAGATTGTCACAAAAAATGTTGTTCTAAACAGGTGATAAATGACTTAATTATTGCACGCGAAAAATGTAAGAATTAAAATATATGTGCAGTGAAAATGAGCACTTACCTTTGGTTGTACAACTGTGGGTTAGAGCGTAGGTATCTCATATGCATAGATATAACTAGTCTAACATTTCTACATTTACATCTGCACCTAAATTCACATCTACATCTATACTCTGCAAACCACCTGGAGGTGCATGGCAGAGAGTACGTCCCATTATACCAATTACAAGGGTTTCTTCTCCATTCACGCATGGAGCACGGGAGCAATTATTGTCTGAAATTCTGTGTGTGTGCAGTAATTATTATAATCTTATCCTCGCGATCCCTGTGTGGGCGACAAGAAAGGAGGTTCTAGTATATCTCTAGAGTAATCATTTAAAGTCAGTTCTTGAAACTTTGTGAGTAAACTTTCTCGTGATACTTCCCTCCTGTCTTAAAGAGTCTGCCAGTTCAGTTCCTTCATTCTGTCTGTGACATTCTCCAGCGGAATAAACGAACCTGTGACCATTCGTGCTGCCCTTCTCTGTATAGGTTCAGTATCCCCTGTCTATTACGGGTATCACACACTTGAGCAATATTCTAGGATGGGTTGCACGAGTACTTTGTAAGCAATCTCTTTTGTAGACTGATTGCATTTCCCCAGTATTCCACCAATAAACTGAAGTCTACCACCTGCTTTACCGACGACATTTTATATCCCTGCAAAGTGTTTGTATCAGTTGGCCGATTCTAGCAGTCTCATTGATATTATAGTCATCGATAGTAAAACTTGAAGCCCTGTTCAACAAAAACTTTCTCGTAGCAATTCTCAAAGACAGACTTCACAGACATGTGCCAGGACTTGCAGATTAACCTGAAGAGTCTAAACGGTTGTCGCTAACTCTGGTGTCACGGGACACGGTACTCATCTCGCTGCTTGCTGTGGACTAGCTGTTGATCGCAGCGTAGTCTGGGGTAGAAGTAATCTTGTAGCTATGTGTCGCTTTGTTTCAAGACAGGCAACCAACGGTGGTGCGGAGAACTTCTGTGGGCGTGTCTTGTTACTTCCGTCTCAGTTGTATGGCCTGCGATGCTCCGATAGCAAGAAGCATCTTTGTGGGGTCGACACAGACGCCAACTCTACGCCTATCGACTGTATCACAGCAGCAACATATTTTATGTTACGTGTGATAACTCCATTAACCATCACTCCTCAATACACTCATTCAAGAGCGTCTCGTTATATCTTTTCAGAATAGACGTTGAAAAGCAATGAGGAGAGAATGCAGCCATGCCGAAATCCTTTCATAATTGATGCTTCTTCTGACAACTGACCATCGACACGCACACCAACGCTTTGACTCTAGTACAGATTGTCGATCAATCAGATATTACAGTCATCTCGTCCTAGTCACAGTTCACGTAAGTACGCATCAGTTTGCGATACAAAACAGTATCAAAAGCTTTTTCATAAACGATGAAACAAACAGAAACATCGACATAAGCATTGAGACAGTGGTAGATGAAAGCGGAGTAACTTTTGCCGAGTCCCACAAGTAGTTCTGAATGCAAAGTGATGGTCTCCCACGCTCTGCTTGCATTCACGATGCAGCATTTTAAGGACTTGCACGACGACTTGAGTGTGATCATGATCGTTCTCTACATTCTCAGTCTACCTAACGTGAATTACGCCGGCCGCTCAGTCCGGAACCGCGCTGATGCTACGGTCGCAGGTTCGAATCCTGCCTCGGGCGTGGATGTGTGTGATGTCCTTAGGTTAGTTAGGTTTAAGTAGTTCTAAGTCTAGGGGTCTGATGACCTCAGATGTTAAGTCCCATAGTGCTTAGAGCCATTTGCATTTGGTAATGAGAATTACGAGGTCCACTTGAGCAGAAAAAAAATTCAGGCCAGGTGCAAGCGCGCCATCAGAGCTGCAGAGTAGCGAAAAACACTGAATGGTTTATAAAGTCCTAATATCCGCGGATGCGAATTAAAGACGCACCGATGCGGATATGGGCCTGGCGGGTGTGATAACATCTTTGCCCTTTCCGACCTTTAGTGATGGCATAGTAATACCGGGAGTAGAGTCTATGAGATGAGGTGCCTACGACGTGTTTAGAGAAAGTGGAAGGTGGCGAGATATGGTGGGAGTGGGTGGATGGCATACTTTACGTAGTTGTCAGAGGGTCGTCATGATTGTATTTTCGCTCATCGATGGTACACGTGGCGATCTGACCGACACTGGGATAGAATTCAGCCCTTACAGACGCGTGTAAATGAAGAGGTACGCTACCGAGGCATTCTTCTCGACGCCAACTGGGAGTGGAACCTTCGGACAAAGCGGCGATCTCTGCCGTCACAGCCTACGCGTCCGAGGCTGTTTTGGACAGAAACGTGCAAGCGCTCTCGCGTCTGCGTCCAAGTCGGGAAGCGACAACTCAGCGTCGACTGCTTCCGGCCGGAAACTTGTCCGAGACGGCAAAATACACAGCGCAGATAGTCGCGCCGCTCCTCCGGAAACGAAGGAGGAAACAGACGGGGTGAGCGGGATAGGGAAGGGAACGGTGCCCTGCGAAAAAAGAAAGGAGAAAGAATATACTGGTGCGCAGAGGGGAAGAAAAGGCTGCGAATTTTCGCGACGCCAGCAAGAAAATCCTTTGTGCCCAGAAGACCAAGACAGGGAAGAGGGTGGCGAGGAGAGGGGGGAGAGGCGGGGAGGGGTGGTACAGATACAGTGGGGGCGCGCCCCGTGCATCGCGAAGAAAAAGAAATGGTCCCAGACCTGAGCCGCGCGGAACAAAAAAATAAAATAAAATAGGAGGACGACGCGGAAGAGAGAGATATAGGGTGGGAGGAGTGGGAGTTGGAGTGGGGAGGGGGAGCGGTGGACATGAGGCGAGGCAGGAAGGCGGCCAGGAAGAGGCGACTGCCGACGCAAGCGGAAAATTCTAATCTTGATCAATTTATTTCGCCCGCGCGCCACGTCGCACTGGGCCGCGCCGAGCTGCGCCGAAGGGTCCCCGTAGCAGCCCCTCTCTCCTAGCCGGCCGCGGTGGTCTAGCGGTTCTAGGCGCTCAGTCCGGAACCGCGCGACTGCTACGGTCGCAGGTTCGAATCCTGCCTCGGGCATGGATGTGTGTGATGTCCTTAGGTTAGTTAGGTTTAAGTAGTTCTAAGTTCTAGGGGACTGATGACCACAGATGTTAAGTCCCATAGTGCTCAGAGCCATTTGAACCAACCCCTCTCTCCTAGCCTACCAAGTGCTTTCATGTGTAAGTCCAAGTCCGTCTGGCTGCCCGGATGTGTGTGTGTGTGTGTGTGTGTGTGTGTGTGTGTGTGTGTGTGTGTGTGTGTGTGCCTCTGACAAGAATTGAAAACCGAGTTACAGTCATTACGATGCAGCTCTACTGGTCGATGAAAACAGCGTAACTTCATCGACGTTAAAAGCTGAGGCATTAAGCCACGTCAAATGCCTGTTTAAAACATTCACCTCTCCTAGGACACGAGAAGACTCCTGAAGGGGATCTCGGCACAATGGTTTAGACTAGAAATAGTTTCGATCATGTCTAAATCAAAGGCACTCGGCTTGTCATGGTATTAAAATTTATTAACAAGGCTGCACTTTTTTTCGAGGCTGCATTCAGACAACTAGGCCCCACCATCTGATAAATTTTGTGCGGGCAGTTGTGCTCCATTCAGTCTACTTCGCCGGGACCAACGGTCGCTACGGCGTAACGAAAACTGATCACACAGTTGAAGCAGTGCTCTCCGTTGCCCATGCAACACTGCGTGGAGGTGGGCCTGAGTGGAGGTGGTCTTCCGTTCCTTGTGTAAGAGATACAGCTGTGGTTACTTCTTGAATTTCTAATACATGATTTTTCGAAACGAAAAACTATAAACATTTTACTTTAGAGAAGCTAAAAGGAAAGATGTGACGAAAGATATCTTCAACCTTTCGCGGCCCTGTTAGCAACTGTATAAATATTAATTTTAATAGTGAACAGCCTCAGTTGCAGATAAGTTTTACATCCTGACGATAATTTATGGATCTGTAGTTTTAGCTTGACGATGCCCACTATGGACAAACGATAGATACTGTTACTCTGAAGAAGGTTGGGTTATCCCGACCGAAACCTAGCTAAATTTCTAGGTAAACGGTGCAACTGAGGCTGTTCATTATTAAAATTAAAATTATTACGAAAGATAATTGTTGAAGATTGTTATCCCTTTACTGTTCAGGCTGGTGATTTCGGAAAGTGGGCCGGCCGTCGTGGTCGAGCGGTTCTAGGCGCTACAGTCAGGAACTGCGCGACCGCTGCGGTCACAGGTTCGAATCCTGCCTCGGGCATGGATTTGTGTGATGTCCTTAGCTTAGTTCGGTTTACGTAAGTTCAAGGGGACTGATGACCTCAGATATTAAGTCCCATAGTGCTCAGAGCCTCGGAACGTGTCATCGAGTCCTATGGGTGGCGCGTCCAATTATTACTTTGTTACACGAGTTAATTGACGTCTCGGATGCTACTAGCCGATCCATCAGTCTCATAAGAGTTCTAACTTTTGTTAGCGGCTTTATACTGTATGTCTGTTAATTGGCAGGATTACTTCGATACAGTTTTTCTATGTTAAAGTAGTCTGATTACATGTTTCACGCAGCGCCTGCTATAATAACCGGCCACAAAGTATCCTACTAATAGGCAAATAGATTTCCATTATAATTTGTCTGTGTGTTACGAGGACTGTTCGGGAAGAAAGGTCCGATCGGTCGCCACATGGAAACCACTGTGAAACAAAATTGTTTCATTTGCAGCAGCAGCTGCTCTACATATTCACTACTGCGACTTAGACATTTGAGGTAGTATTGTACCAACTTTCCAATACCCTCGAAGGCAACAACCTGTGCTTCGCGCCAATTCTCTACACTGGTCTACAGCTCGTTGTCTGTGTCAAAATGTTGTCTTCACAGCCAGCGGTTCATGTGAGCGGAGATAAAACTCAGGGACAGCTAGTTACGGGCTATATGGTGGGTGATCAAACACTTCCCGGTTGAGAATTTTCGTGAAGAAGAAACTCCATGCAAGTTACGTTACGTGGGCCGCACGACATCAGGCGAAATCACTCACCAGACCCTCATACGTGGCAGGAGACAGTATTTTCTAGGCATCTTTAAGTGCTCACTATGCGCTCGGAACTGAAGAGAGTTAAGCGACGCATGCCAGAGACACTGTCCAACACATCTGTGCAAAGCTTCTTCAGATTTCCCTCCCACTATTTCACCATTTAATATCATGTTTGTGTTACTCCATGTTACAATTCGTTTGTTTCGTCGACGGCGTTAAGTGTCGGAGGAGTCAGTTTTGCTGGACTTTTCATCTGAGCTAACCGATTCGTCTCCCTGTCGTCTAACTCGATGTTGATATGGTCTCATTCCTTCATAAATAGACTGAAGCGCCAAGGAATAGGTATGCGTATTCAAAAACAGAGATATGTAAACAGGCAGAATGCGGCGCTGCGGTCGGCAACGCCTATATAAGACAACAGATGTCTTGCGCAGTTGTTAGATCGGTCACTGCTGTTACAGTGGCAGGTTATCAAGATTTGAGTGTATCTGAACAATGGTGTTACACTGGGAGCACACAGCATCTCCGAGGCAGAGATCTAGTGGGGGTTTTCCCGTACGACCATTTCACGAGTGTACTGTGAATATCAGGAATTTGGTAAAACATCAAATCTCCGACATCGCAGAACCGAGCGAGGTGGCGCAGTGGTTAGACACTGGACTCGCATTCGGGAGGACGACGGTTCAATCCCGCGTCCGGCCATCCTGATTTAGGTTTTCCGTGATTTCCCTAAATCATTCCAGGCAACTGCCGGGATGGTTCCTCTGAAAGGGCACGGCCGACTTCCTTCCCTAATCCGATGAGACCGATGACCACGCTGTCTGGTCTCCTTCCCCAACCAACCAACCATCCGACATCGCAGAGGCCGGAAAAAAATCCTGCAAGAACGGGACCAACGACGACTCAAAGGAACCGTCCATTGTGACGGAAGTGCGACCTTTCCGCAGTTTGCTGCAGATTTAAATGCTAGGGCATCAAGTGTCAGCGTACGAACCATTCAACGAAGCAGCATCGATAGGGTCTTTCGGAGCCGACGCAAAGCTTTACGTCTCGCCTAGGCCCGTCAGCACCTACATTGGACTGTTGATTGTAAACATGTTGCCTGGTCGGACGAGTCTCGTTTCCCATTGTATCGAGCGGATGGACGTGTTCAGGTATGGAGACAACCTCATGAATCCACGGACCCTACATGTCAACAGGGAACTATTGAAGCTGATGGAGGCTCTGTAATGGTGTGCGACGTGTGTTGCATTGTGCAGTTGGGTTGATATGGGGCCCATGATACGTCTAGAAACGATTCTGACAGGTGACACGTACGTAAGCATCCTGTCTTATCATCTGCATCCATCCAAATCCATTGCTCGTTCCGACGGACAATACGACACCCCACACGTCCAGAACTGCTACAGAACTGCTACGATCTTCTGAGTTTAAACACGTCGGCTCGCCACCAAACTCCCCAGACTTGAACATCATTGAGCGTATCTGGGATGCCTTGCGAGGTGCTGTTCACAAGAGATCTCCACCCCCTCGTACTCTTACGGTTTTACGGACAGCCCTGCAGGATTCAAGGTGTCAGTTTCCTCCAGCACTACTTCAGACATTAGTGGAGCCCATGTCATGAAACGGGTGTATCAGTTTCTTTGGCTCTTTATGTAGAATGTTCCACTTTGGAGATTTGATCTGTATTTGTTAAATGGATCCTGTTTGTCTGCATACCTGTGGTGTTCTTGCAGTGTCACTGTGGTAATTTCTGGTATATTTCTGAGTAAACGGCTATACCGCTCACAGTACAGAGCTATATGTTCAGGAGATTCATATTCCCCACATCCTCAGTGGCCGCTGACGGCAGGCTAAATACACTGCAAATACAGAGGAAAAGGGCCTCGTCCAACTAGGAAGTAAGCGGTGCCACGGCTCAGGTTGGCATGTTCCATGCGTAAACGCTCCCTGATGTTGGAGAAACAGGTGTGCAGCCTAAGGCCGTTATCACTGATATCCGACCCTCGTTGCCAGATGTGCACCTGTCAAGAATTTAGTACCCGTTTCTGCTCGATACTTTCTCCTGTAATTTTTCTGACCTTATCACCTTTTTCCATCTTCAGGCAGTAGGATTCCGCTAGATATTTGGCGCTTATATGTACTCGAAAGACACTCAACACTACACTCAGTGCCTTTACTGAGGTAGTAATGAATGTCCATGATAGCCTCAGGAACTCACTCCTCTGTCCACACCTCACAATTACACATTCGTCGCAGGAACGAGCCTGTGTGTCCAAACACTTTCCGCAAAACGTACTACTGATTCATAGAGGGCGCAGTGGTATGATCTGATGTGCATGGTGATGGGTAGTCTGTATTTTGTGGTATTTAAACCTTCTAATTTTTGTAAAAAAAATTCTGCGTTACTTGCAGTTTTATGTATAGACCGAAGTTAAGTTTGCATCAGCATGTACTCTCAAGTGCCATCTGATTCCCTCTCTTTTGATGTCTTGTTGTTCATATTTATCGATTTATCGCTGGTTGTCTCTGTAGTGTACCTTTCGTTAGTTTGACATACCTGGGAGAGATTATAGAGTAAACAGAACTGAACGCAACATCCAATGAGCAAATGATTAGAAAACTACAAAAAGCATACAAACTTACATGGAACCATCACAACAAAGGAAGTATTTCTGTCAACGCCAAATTAACACACTACAGTACAGTAGTCTCACCAGGGGCCTTGCATGCCTGAATGCCTCAGAAACAACAGTAATCAAGGGAAGAACGAAAGTCAAGGACATAGAAAAGCAAGACAGGAAAATACCGAGATAAATCTACGGGCCTGTTCGGAGAGCGGCGATCTCGATAAAGAGACCAACAAACGAATTGTACCAACAGACAAAGACGATTAAAAACTACACCAGGAAAAGGACAAAGTTCTACGGACACATACATAGGATGAACGAAAATAGATTGACCAGGAAAATTTTTAACATAGTGACAAGTAACACAGTGAAAACCAACTGCGTAAAGGAAACGATGAAAGACCTCAACATCTCCACACAAGACAT
Organism: Schistocerca americana; assembly: GCF_021461395.2. Taxonomy (NCBI): domain Eukaryota; kingdom Metazoa; phylum Arthropoda; class Insecta; order Orthoptera; family Acrididae; genus Schistocerca; species Schistocerca americana. The sequence goes on from NC_060128.1 coordinate 131,630,915, forward strand.
GACAGACAGAGAAAAATACAGAGAAAAAATGAGAAAATAAAAATTTGAGTAAACGCTGAAATAGAAGAAAACAGGAAAGATGTGGTCAGAAGACAGGAATCAGAAACACAGTGAATATGTGAGAGGTTTTTGGAAAGAAAAAAGAAATGGACAGAAAAAATGCTATTAAAATCGACTGTGTTTTAGACGATTATGCAAAATAAGGTAATCATTGATACCAGACATAGCTCTGGTTGTAAGTGAAGATACCTACAACGTGGGTCAGTTCATGTCTTAAACTCACAAAAGTCAGGTTTCACAACTTGAAATGAGTGAAAATTAACTGTTACTACAAGAAATAGACATTACTACTCATGAAGTGAATTAAATACTGTATCTAAAATTCCTTGTGGGGAATTAGGACGATAAAAGAAGTTGGTGTTAATTCACAAACAAGATATCAAGAAGCTTAGTTGAGAATCATTTGCATTAGGTCCTTCGTACTTTATATAGACTTGGAAGCCGAACATCTGACTTGTTTAGCACAATTTGGCCTTTATTATGTTACTGATTTATTTTCCGGGGCGATCAGAAAAAAGTGTGCAGTGGGAATAATGTGTAATGTTGATTACAGCATCTCTGCAAATGTTTAGGAGCTTTACACTTCCTCCCTATACTGGTGGCAATATTCTCAATAAGCGAAATGCGACAGACTCACCGCGAAGTTTTCCAGCGATCCAAGAATATACTCACATATTTTATTCACGATAAGGGGGGCACTCCACCAAAAAATTGAATTTCCCTTCTTCTTTGCCGGTATCTACCGAATTTTAAAATTGTGTCTATGACGCAAAGATTTGAAGTGTAGACCCTCATTGGTTTTTGAGTTATAAATTTTTTAACAGATTTTTGCTACCAAGGCCTCAAATTTCATATTCAAGATTATTTAGGGACGTTCACAGGATATTTTTCAACACTCCCATATACACATTTCATTAACTTAGTGTCACTATTTTTTTCGGTTTCAAACATAAATTTTCTTTCATTATCGACACATAAATTTGATAAGAAAATAGACGAGCTACGTTGTCTTTAATAGACTAGTTCCTGCAAAAATGACGTTGGGTTCGTTAATTTTTATGATAAAAAAGCTGGCATCGAACTCAGAAAAACAAACATCCAGGAAAATAGGTTTTAAAATTTTATGAAAAAATTAATTCTAGTACGAGACACACACCTTTTTAAAATACATCAGCACCACACGTTTTCCCCTCATGCTCCTGTCGTTGCTTCTTGTCGTTGTAATTTCAAGACCACAATAGCATTGTTCTTGAATTTTTGTTTCTGCAGGCTGCACGTTGCGGACTGCTGAATCCGTCGCTTGTCTCTAGATAAGCAGATCATCTTCTGGGTGTGCTAGGACTAGTAATTTCTTCAGTGTTTAGACATTCCCTACTGGAATGATCAGCAGCTTCTACAAGACCCAAAAAGTATCTTACATTTATTTCGTTTTTTTCTCTGGGACACTTGGACCAAATGGCACTATGCTAACTTTCATTTGCGTTTTTTGTCTTTCCATCAGCGCACCTCTCTAGTAGTGCATTAGGTGCACCTGTGATGGACAGGTACTATCCTGACCTCTTTGACAGCTGTCAGTGTGCCACGGCTCCTCGCGCAGTCCCTACTTCAATATTTCGTAGACGTGCTTGTAATGTGAAAACATGAAAATCATATTTGGATCTAAGAGGAAATGCTCCAAAGTTGTGGAAATACCCATTAAATTTATTTTTTGAAAAATATTCAAGTTTTAGGGTGTAGTCTCCTCTTAAGGCCACAAAATCTTTTGAGACATCAGATAATTAATTTCAGTTCGTAACAATAATCTCCAGTTAAATAAGGCACAGAGGTAATATGACATACCGAATTACAAATTGAAGGCATCATAAGTCAATGCAAGCATAAACGACACAGTGAAATACCTGACCACACTGGTCGTTAATCATATCGAGTTGGAGTAAAGTAAAAGTCGTTCGGTCATTTCTGCATATAATGCACGGACTTAACCTGTCAGAAGAAAGGAAATGCAAGATAACACTCTTAAAATTTCCTTTGTTTTTCGTTAGCTTACTCGACGAAGGTGCTAGTGAAACGCAACCAGAAGAGGTGCGAAACACGATTCTTTAACACAGGGACTTAGTAAAGCAAAACACTGGATGGGGAGAACAGCGGACCTGCCATAACTACTGCACTACACGTGTCATTTCGTCAGGGACTCTGTCTGCGCCTTCGCGCAGTGGCCTGTGGGCACAAAACAGAGGCACGTGTCACTTTGGATCGATGCGTGCGCTTGCTTGCCTCTTTGTGCAACGATCGCATGCACCTAGTGCGCACGGAAAATGGCACAGGTGGTCACATTTGGAATAGCTACGAAAATGGACCCCATACTTACCAACGAAGCGGTATGTAGAAACACCGAAAGAATCTCTATAATAAAAAAAAATAGCTACAACTAACAAAAAATGTTCAAATGTGTGTGAAATCTTATGGTACTTAACTGCTAAGGTCATCAGTCCCTAAGCTTACACACTACTTAACCTAAGTTATCCTAAGGACAAACACACACACCCATGCCCGAGGGAGGACTCGAACCTCCGCCGGGACCAGCCGCACAGTCCATCACTGCAGCGCCTAAGACCGCTTGGTTAATCACACGCGGCTAGAACTAACAGTAAAAATGGATTCCAACAGATAAAATAAACCTATACCCACAACCACTTTACCTGAAGAACAGTATATAGAATTCAGTTACGCACAAACCAAATACCCGCTTCCATGAAAGATCATCAAACCCTCTATTATGACAACTAACACAGAAAACCGCCACGTTAAACGATGCAGATATAGACCCGTTAGGGGCTGAAACACGAGATAAAAGAAAAGTTTGAAAGAACTAAAACAAATTAGAGGAACAAAACTAAGAGAACCTTTCTGAGGTGTTACGGAGTTATCCCTCAACGCTAGGGCAAATCACACTATCAACAACCAAACTACCTTTCGTAAAAGAGTTGGCGTCCATAGATCATATAGAAAAAAGGTAGGAAAACGCATTGAGAGAGAGAGAGAGAGAGAAGAAAAAGTATAAGTCATCAAAGAGCAATAGGCTCACCATTTGTCCAACTTCCCATTCGTTGGCAGTAGTCAGAATCTTACACGCCCATTTAAAACTGTAGGAAGAGCTTGGAAAAAACCATTTGCGTGTCTCGCTGAGAAACACGTCTGATGTTTCTGATGTTTCGCGGACGAACATAACGCAGAACTTGTAAGACGAAGTATAATTTAGAAAAAAAATTACTTTGTAATGCCGCTACACTGCTGTAGGATGGCAGCTCGGAGAATCCATCGTGTACTCGCGCAGATTTAACTTTGTATTTGCTTGTGCATGTGCGTGTACGCGCGCGTGTGTGCGGGCGCGCTCGAGCCCGCTCTGAGAGATGGAAATTTGTACGTGGGCTCATCTGGCAAGTCAAGACGGATGAGGTGTCCCACGCCGCTTACACTCCACCATCTTTTCCTCGGCGGACGTGGAGATGCGCCGTGAGGAATGTGCCATCGTCTTGTAGCATCACCGGGGAGTTTATTTATCCACCTACCTAGTCTAACGCAATACGACAAGCGCGCATGAGGGCATCGCCGTTTTTCATCTTGCCACACACAGGCGGAGGTAGCCAAAGCTTAGTAGAAAAAGACAAAAGACTGAATGCAAAAGAAGGTGCAGAAGGGTGATGGGGAAGTAGTGGAGGACGGGAAAATCCCAAGCCAGTCAATGCAAAGAAAAACTGCCACTATTCATGACACTTGGAAACTCAGTTCTATTTTTCTACTAAATATGTCGTAGAATTCTATCAAGCAAACGCCGATCAGTACACCTATTAGTGGTTATTAATATGGGCTGTTCCAGCCTTCGCCTTTGTTGTGGTTTGAACTCACCTGGGGATAAAATGGTTCAAATGGCTCTGAGCACTATGGGACATAACTTCTGAGGCCATCAGTCCTCTAGAACTTAGAACTACTTAAACCTAACTAACCTAAGGACATCACACACATCCATGCCCGAGGCAGGATTCGAACCTGCGACCGTAGCGGTCACGCGATTCCAAACTGTAGCGCCTAGAACCACTCGTCCACTCAGGCCGGCACCTGGGGATACTTTCAGTGAGACGTCCGAACGTCTGTGGAGAAGGTAGTAGTTTTGGACCCTCGAGTCTGGAGCGAAGACGACGAACTCATCCAAAACGTGCTCGACTGGGTACAAGTCGGGGCTCTTGGCTGTCTAGTCCACTTCAGGAATGTAATCGTCCACATCCTTTGCCTAACAGATGTTGCTTAATGACAGTGTACACTGTCACCCCGACACAGTCAGTCAGTACCTCTGAACTGTTCCTCTCCTGTGTTCAACACATTCTTCCGCAAATAGGTTTTTCTTAAGCGCAATATGTAGACCACAGCCGAACAACGAAACCCAATCCCATACCTGGAAACAACCTCCACCGTCCTTCACTTTCGCCACTACACACGATGGCAGGTAACGTTCTCCAGACATTCGTCAAACCAAACCCCTTCAGTTGGGTTAATCTCTCCAAATCACTCGTTTCCACTCACCTGCTGTTCCGTGGCATTTCCTCTTTACACCGCCTCAAGTATCACTTTGCGTGGCCTGAGCAAATGTGTGGCTTATGAGAAGCTGCTCTGCGATTGACCCATTCATTTTGACCCCCCGCGTCGTCACTTGCTTTACTGCTGGAACTCGCGACTGATTCCATTCGCTGATGTTTCGCGATTTTTTTTTTTGCAAGCACCCTCCGTAATACTCGGCTGTTCGTGCCCGTCAATGCATGAGGTATGCCTGCGCTTATTTTAGCTGTGGTTGTTCCTTGGCGTTTATACTTCTCAGTTGTATCAACAACAGAAACCTTGAAGGAAGTAAAACAACTAGATCCGTACTTGAGTTTTCATTTATTGTGTAACTACAAGTTTCGGCTGTTCAGTGCACCATCTTCAGGCTTTAGCTGATCCTGAAGGGGTTATTACAATGCATCAGTAGCCTACAACTCGGTTACGCACACTATCTAACACTGTGGTGCTGTCTGTCCAACCACCAACTGTGAACTTACTGGAGAAACATTCAAAATAGAACATCCAAAGATAAGTGTCAACGAATACGAATGTTGTCATAGTGGGACAGACGGCTTCACAATTACAGGTAGTGTGTGTTAACCAGTGTAGGCCACTGCTACATAGTTTATATGGGTCGTGATAACTCCTTCAGCATCACCTAAGGCCCAAAGATGGTGTACTAAGGCGTCGAAACTGGTAGCTACACAATAAATGAAAACGTAAGTACAGTAGAAGAGGAATGGACATCTGTGAAAAGGGCCATCACGGAAGTTGGGAAGGAAAATGTAGGTGCAAAGTAGGTAACTGCGAAGAAACCATGGATAACAGAAGAAATACTTCAATTGATCTATGAAAGGAGGAAGTACAAAAATGTTCTGGGAAACTCAGGAATACAGAAATAAACGTCGAAAAATGTGAAGACATCGAAAAAGAAATGATTGTCGTAAGGACAGACTCAGCATACAGGAAAGCCAAAACAACCTTCATGAGCCATGTTGCGGCTCGCGTTGGTGCCGTTGGTAGGTTGGCATTGTCTAATAGGGATAGTCGCGTCTCGTTTTCTTCCCGTGTTTACTGGCGCCACTATGTTTGCTAACGTTGTCTGTCCACGAGTGGCAGCATCAGCGGTTATCGATATCTAGTACTCTACTACTATCTTTGGAAGGGCGACAAGTGTTTTCGGCGTCCGAGTGTGCCATGTAGTTCGGTTTGGACGCAGCAGCAGGGAGGTCCGGCAACGCTTGGCCATGCCGGGACTGCCGGCAGCACGCAGGCACTGCCGGATCGAGGGGCTGTAGTTGCGAGGGCGACAGCCTCGTTCTCCACTGGACCCAGGACGTTTGAGTTGAGTGAACATTAACCCAGCAGTGAAACCTCCGCTATTTTGAGATCACGCCGTTAGTTCGCGTGTTGCTGCTTGCAGGGCTGTTGAGACAGAGCAATGAGTTGAGTGTTTGGAGTTGGCGAAATTAAATAGCCATCCTCCTTCTTTTATTATTAATCATTGAATTCTTTGTGTATATTGATAAATTCAACGAGCGGTATTTTTATGCCTAGTGGACGCTAACACCCCAGTTACCTGCCATGGAGGTTAGTGTATTTTCAAGGCAGTGTCCCTTTCCTGGCCTTGCTGCTGCTGTCCGGTAAGGCGTGTAATTCGGCAGCCTCCTTGATTCTGCTTCGAATATTTGTTTCTTTTGGACTACTTTGGTCGTAGTGAGTCCTTCTGCCTCTGGATGTTCTAAACACCGGATGCTGAAGACGCAGTGCTGTCTGGTGGTTCCGCCTTGCTTGGGTTATTCCATCATTGTGTTGGTTATCAGACGTTAGGTAGATGTCGCAAGAGTGTTGGCCGGCGTTTAAACTATCACTAGTTTGAGTTGCATTCGGTTAAGTGAATACCACACTTGGCTTCCTGTCTCATCGTGTAAGAAGTTGAACGACTTTTCCAGGTCGATCCTTGGAGCACTGTCTGAGACTCACTTCTCTCTTGATTTGGTCAGACTGTGATGATTGTCAATAAGGCCTTCAGCCGTGAATGCAATTTGACTTTAGAATTTTTAATTAGATATTGTTTCTTAATAGTGAAAATTAGATGATTGTCCTTGTTATAATAATTTAGTATTTCTTCGAGAAGCTAACTCGTTCTTAAGAATTTGCGTGGCAAGAAAACGACTATTCCCGTTGGTATGTAGAATGTATGAGTCTGGCGACTTACCATCTGACTTTCGGAAAAGCATCATCCACATAATTTCGAAGCCAGGAGCTGACAAGTGCGAGAATAGTCGCTCAGTCAGCTTAACAACTCATGCATCCAAGTTACTTACAAGAATAACATTAAAAAGAATGGAAAAGGAAATAGAGGATGCGCTAGGTGACGAACAGTTTGGCTTTAGGAAAAGTAAAGGGACGAGAGATGCAATTCTGACGTTACAGCTAATAATGGAAGCAACGCTAAAGAAAAATCAAGACACTTTCATAGGATTTGTTGACCTGGAAAAAGCGTTCGACAATATAAAATGGTGCAAGTTGTTCGAGATTCTGAAAAAATTAGGGGTAAGCTATAGGGAGAGACGGGTCATATACAATATGTACAACAACCAAGAGGGAATAATAAGAGTGGACGATCAAGAACGAAGTGCTCGTATTAAGAAGGGTGTAAGACAAGGCTGTAGCCTTTCGCCCCTACTCTTCAATCTGTACATCGAGGAAGCAATGATGGAAATAAAAGAAAGGTTCAGGAGTGGAATAAAAGTACAAGGTGAAAGGATATCAATGATACGATTCGCTGATGGCATTGCTATCCTGAGTGAAAGTGAAGAAGAATTAAATGATCTGCTGAACGGAATGAACAGTCTAATGAGTACACAGTATGGTTTGAGAGTAAATCGGAGAAAGACGGAGGTAATGAGAAGTAGTAGAAATGAGAACAGCGAGAAACTTAACATCAGGATTGATGGTCACAAAGTCAATGAAGTTAAGAAATTCTGCTACCTAGGCAGTAAAATAACCAATGACGGACGGAGCAAGGAGGACATCAAAAGCAGACTAGCAGTGGCAAAAACGGCATTGATGGCCAAGAGAAGACTGCTAATATCAAATATCGGCCTTAATTTGAGGAAGAAATTTCTGAGAATGTGCGTCTGGAGTACACCATTGTACGGTAGTGGAACATGGACTGTGGGAAAACCGGAACAGAAGAGAATCTAAGCATTTGAGATGTGGTGCTACAGACGAATGTTGAAAATTTGGTGGACTGATAAGGTAAGCGATGAGGGGGTTCTGCGCAGAATCGGAGGAACATGTGAAAAACACTGATAAAGAGAAGGTACAAGATGACGTCTTTTAAGACATGAGGGAATGATTTCCATTGTGCTAGAGGGAGCTGTAGAGGGCGAAAACTGTAGAGGAAGACAGATTGGAATACATACAGCAAATAACTGAGGGCGTAGATTGCAAGTCCTACTCTGAGGTGAAGAGGTTAGCACAGGAGAAAAGAAAGAAGAATGGGATGGCTACAGGTGTTAAATTTTCTTACAATGGCGAACGACCGTAGTCCCCAAACCTCCTTCCACACGGATGGACATACACAAACGCTAAAGTGTCCCCCCCTGATTAATTTGTTACTCAGGTGACATCTAATGATTAGTTCATGTTCGAAGACGCTGAACTCTCCCGTCAGACCCTTTCTGCTGTTTCTACTTCCATACTGAGAACACAATACTCCTTGCCTGCTTTTTTAGTGGCGGGTCTACCTGTCGTAATGTCTGGTGGTCAATTCCGCGTTACGGATAGTTGCGATGAGACAATGTATTATTTGCAATTTTTCCATTTCACTTTATTTCCCAACTTTACTAGCACGAGTGTTACCGTTTTTAACGATTCCATTTCGTTTTATGTTTCAGGTGAGTTTGCTTGATATTTACCCGTCATCACCCACGACATATCGTCGACATCGCACCGTCGGACAACTGGAGCTGCACGGATAGAAGGCCAGTGTGAACTTCATCTTTCCTTTTAGTTTTTTTCAGTGTTTAAAGTCATTAAAATCAATATTTTCCCATAATCACAGTTGGTGCTACATGCTATTTCTGAACAGTAGGGAAGTCATAAAAGTATAACAACAGGGTTTGTGTACAACTGCGTGTGGAAGTGAGTGCTTTATTTTGAAACAGTGTATGTCAGTGTCTCCGTGTATTTACATAGGAGGAGAAAGTGCTGCGTGAACGTAAAATTTGTATCCTAGGCCTGTAAGTACGTACGTGTAAATACTACTCCATCTCATTCGCTGTATGCGCAGTAGTTAGTTTGCTTTGCGCGTAGAACTGCCTGATTTGAAAACGCTTTTTGTGTTCTTGCTTTCATCGAACTGTTCTTTATTCGGACGAAGTTTTCTAATCATCTTACTGCATCAGGTCACAAAGGCAATACTGCTCGTTTTAAAATAAGAAGAGAACCCAACATTTCTTAATTAGTCTGACGCAACTTTACGTGACTTGGAAACTGCGACTGATTATGATGTAAAAGATAAATTAAAACAATCGTAGAAAGCACGACATTTCATTAGGGACACACAGTGATTGATAGTTTTAAAAATATTTTGTTGTCCGTCACAGTCACACAAATTTCAAACGAAATGACCGGTTTAATCCGACATCGGCCACTCTCAGACCATAAAGCACTCGCCGTGCTTCCATCCCACCACTGAAGAAACCACCTTGATAATTGTCAGACAGTATGGTTTCCTTAGTGGTGAGATGGAACCACAGCATGTGTTCTATTGGTTGAGGATGGCTGATGTCAGGCGATGCCAGTAATTAAATTTGAAATTAATGAGATTGCGACGGGGAGTAAGTTATTTTAAAACAGTTGTCTACGTCAGTGATTTTTATTTTCTGCCACGACTCGTTTCGAAGGTTTATCCTCTCATTTTCAGGTGGATGGAAATGAGGATTTATTTTTCCGTAGCTGTAAGACACTTCCGAGAAAAACAATTTTTGAAAGGGTCTTGAATAGTAAACAAATGAGTGTAGTGGATTTTTAAAATTTTAACAAGAAGGTGAAGCAATTTCTTGTTACCTTTAAGCATAAACAGGAAAGTTTTTCTAACTTCGAGATTTTCTTTCTCTTCCTAAACCTAAGATAGCACTCGAATTGCACTTCTTGTGCCTCTCCGACATCCTTATAGCGTCCTTCTAAATGACGAGCTCATGTGGATACAACTTGTTGCCCTTGTCTTAGGTGCATACGCGGAACTATAGCTTAGCTTAGCTTTGTGGTGTTGAGCTTTGATAACTTGCACACGGTGTATAGCATAAATTACTCCCTAGTGGATAACATAACGGCTTCAGTAGCTCCAGATCTTAGCTTCAGTTTACCGAGCGAGGTGGCGCAGTGGTTAGACACTGGACTCGCATTCGGGAGGACGACGGTTCAATCCCGCGTCCGGCCATCCTGATTTAGGTTTTCCGTGATTTCCCTAAATCGCTCCAGGCAAATGCCGGGATGGTTCCTTTGAAAGGGCACGGCCGACTTCCTTTCTCATCCTTCCCTAATCCGATGAGACCGATGACCTCGCTGTCTGGTCTCCTTCCCCAAACAACCCAACCCCCCCTCTTAGCTTCAGTTTGTTTGATTTCCTTCTCTTCATCGCAACACGCGTTCTTCCACATCCAGCGTGTGAACTGTGCTGGGCCTACCGAGGTTCGTCGTCCTCAGTGCGAATGACACCGTGTCTGTAAGTCGCTGCAACAACCTGATCGACATTTTAGCAGACGCAGTATGGCGCTTAGGAGGTGGTTCGGCATACTGCGGTGCTGTCGTCGAGTCGCGGCTTTTTCTCGTTATTTGTATCTGCTCCATGTTGGTTTAACACTATGTGACTATTCATACGTCAAAGAACTTTTGTTGTCCGCTAAACACCAAAATTCTTCTTGACTGGTAATATTAACATCCAGTTCTATCCAGAATCTCATTCTGGAAACATCCCCCAGGCTGTGGCTAAGCCATGTCTCCGCAGTATCCTTTCCTTCAGGAGTGCTAGTTCTGCAAGGTTCGCAGGAGAGCTTCTGTAAAGTTTGGAAGGTAGGAGACGAGATACTGGCAGAAGTAAGGCTGTGAGGACCGGGCGTGAGTCGTACTTCGGTAGCTCAGATGGTAGAGCACTTGCCCGCGAAAGGCAAAGGTCCCGAGTTCGAGTCTCCGTCGGTCACACAGTTTTAATCTGCCAGGAAGTTTCATCCAGTTTTATACTGTGGGTTCGTCTTTCTACAGAGCGAGTAGGAAGTAATGGGATACGTTGATGACTTCGATTAACTGTCGCCGGCCTTTGTGACCGACCGGTTCTAGTCGCTTCAGTCCGGATCCGCCCTGCTGCTATGGTCGCAGGTGCGAATCCTACCTCGGGCACGTATGTGTGTGATGTGCTTAGGTTAGTTAGGTTTAAGTAGTTCTAAGTTCTAGGGGACTGACGACCAGAGATGTTAAGTCCCATAGTACACAGAGCCATTTGAACCATTTTTTTAGACATCGAGTTAAACTCGAGGGCTTAACTCGGGGGAGTGCAGTAGGTGGTATAGCACTTAACAGCCACATCAGTCAAAAAAATCAGTAACAAATGATGACTAACTGAAACCCTCAGCTGCCGACAGGTGTTGTTGATACACCTCGATGTGGACAGCTGAAAATGTGTGCTCCGACCGGGACTCGAACCCGGGATCTCCTGCTTATATGGCAGACGCTCTATCCATCTCAGCCACCGAGGACACACACTTCCCGTGAGACACACATTCCCAACTGTCCACAATTCCACATATGTAATGTACCTTATAGACATTTGCCCATCTGTGTCCTAGGTGGCTCAGATGGATAGAGCGTCTGCCATGTAAGCAGGAGATACCGGCTTCGAGCCCCGGTCGGGGCACACATTTTCAGCTGTCCACATCGAGGTATATCAACAACATCTGTCAGCAGCTGAGGGTTTCAGTTAGTCATCATTTATTCCAGGGAAAAGCTGCACGGTCAACAACAGTAATCTGTTCTTTCGAGAACAGTTACTGTCTTCATATAAATCAGTATCAGCTTGCACTGTACGTGCATCTGTCTCTAAGCTTGTCGTAGGTTGTGTTCCAAAAATGAACAGCATAGAGACTAAATATCCTTTTAATTTCGGGAGTGCCTCGCGCCAGTAAAACACCTGCCTGCAGTCACGTTTCGTACCGGAAACTGAGATCACGTGACCGTACCGACTCAGTTTAGAGAAAACACCCGAATTCTGACTCTAATCTGGTCATAGGTTGTGTGTCAAAAATTAACTGCATAGAGACAGAAGTGATGACACTTTCTGCATGAGCTGACCATCATTTTGCAGGACAATGCTCAAGCACGTACAGTGCAGGTTGTTACTGATTTGTTTGTCTGATGCAGCTGCTAAGTGTTATACCGCCTACTGCCCTCCCCTCACTTAAGCCCCCATGAGTTCAACTAGATTTCTAAACTGAAAGAAACCCTTCACGGCACTCGCTTCAGTACTACTACAAGTTCGTCGGGCAATAGACCGCGCAGCTCCAACTGCCAACGCGACTGGCACTGCTAAGAGTATCTATCCTACGACTTCCACATCGCTGGCAACGGGTTGTACACAATGCTGGTGACTACTTTGAAGGTCAGTAAAACTTTGAAACACGTATCTATTTTGTATGAGCTGTAATTAAATGGTTGCCAGAACTAAAAGTTCCAACCCTCGTACATACATACATAGATACATCCGCTTTTGTTGTAAATGTGGTTTAAAATATCTGTGATTGTAAGTAGAACGCTCCTGAATGAGAGCTCCACTGTCGTTAATTTCTAGATAAGAGCACAATGAAATGAAATACGGGAAACTCTTTACAGGTACAGGAAAATGTTCTTTGCATATCGTCTTCATAATTATGTCTACAGTTAAAAGCATGTAATTCCATACTGTTAATGGTAGACTTTATATGCAGGATGTTTCCGAAAGAGTGCCCAAAAATTTAACAGGACGTAGAGGATGCTCCATTGAACACATGGGGTCGGAGAATCCAGCTTAAAGAGATAATAGGAATAAAATCACATTACTGTGTACTTTTTGTGTTTACATTAGTTATAGTTAGCAGCAAATACCACCATTGACACATCGATTGTTCCATTTGTACTATACCTTACAAAATGTGATGAGCGGCCATCAACCTCAATGCAAGCATGACGTCGGCGAACAAGATTCTGTCGCACCCTGACAAATATCCCTGGTGTGTTTGGAATCACGTCACAGGCAGCTAGTTCATTCTCCGTATCCACTGGGGTCTCATACACAAGCGACTTGTGATGTTCCCATCGGAAGTAATCAAGGGGAGTCAGGTTAAGTGACTTCGCTGTCCATGAAATATAGCCTCCCCTTGCAATGCAGCAACCAGGAAACCGAGCAATGAGATGGTTGCGAACATCCGTACTGAAGTGAGGCGGTGCACCGTCATGTTGTATCCACATTCTCTCACGAGCAAGGGTAGCTTCTCGAACAACTCTGGTAGAACTCTTTGCACTAACCTCAAATATAGGTGGTCATTCAGACGGCTAAGTAGAAAATATGGTCCAATGAGATCGTAGTCTACAATGCCGGCTTAGATATTCACAGCAAAACGTATTTGATGATCTGACTCTACTATACTGTGGGAATTTTCCTCATTCCACACGTGGCTATTCCTGCTGTTCGAAATACCATCACGATCAAATGAGGCACCGACAGTAAACAGCACGATTTGGAGGACATCAAGTCGATCAGTCCATTTTTTAGGCAGCCACAGATACAACGCGACCCTTGGTGCAAAGTGAGTTCCAAATACTGCCTGGACCCGTTGTGGGTGATACGGGTGTAACTGTTGTTCGTGGAGTGCTCGCCACGCGGTAGTATGTGCAGCGCCCATTTCACGTGCAATACGGCGAGTGCTTGTAGTGGGATGCGCTGCAACACGTTCCAGCAACTCGTCTTCAAAATCGGGTGTGCGAGTGCCTCAAAATATTTCAAATGGCTCTGCGCACTATGGGACTTAACTGCTGAGGTCATCAGTCCCCTAGAACTTAGAACTACTTAAACCTAACTAACCTAAGGACATCACACACATCCATGCCCGAGGCAGGATTCGAACCTGCGACCGTAGCGGTCGCGCGGCTCCAGACCTAGAACCGCTCGGTCACTCCGGCCGACGAAGTGCGAGTGGTCCAGGTGCGTTGTTTCTTCTTTCCAATGAACCAGTCTCTCGCATTCGTCGATCGATAGAAGTAAACACTCATCATGACGGATGATACCTGTTAGGAAATCGTTCCCCTTGCTGCCTTTCAGCAGCGGAGAGCATTGCAACGTACCTCGCCATACAAAAGGTGCATGTCAATGAGTTCTGCGAAACTGTGCCGGGACTGCTCCACCGTATTGCGCTGTACGTTTCTGAATAACACTGAGAAATGTAGCTGGTTTGTAGCACTTTGTCATGAAACAGTGTAAATACGATAGAACAGAGTCACGTTATCGAAAAGCACAAAACATGCAGCATGACTTCTAGTAATCAGGATCATCCTCCTTGTTTCCTTGCAGGAGATGAAGAAGGTACAGGTAGACAAATAGCACAGTACGTATAAACCTTTACGCATGTTAGTTGTAAATACGCTGCTAAAACAATAATGCTAGACATTGCGGCAGACAAGTTCACTTCCGTATCTCATTAAGCTGGCTTCTCCGACCCCAGGTTCCCTGTCTCAAATTGTTCTGCACGGGGTCCCGCGTTCGATTCACGGCGGGGTCAGGGATTTCACCTGCCTCGAGATGACCGGGTGTTTGTATAGTCCTCATCATTTCATCATCATTCAAGAAAATGGCGAGATAGGGTTGAGCAAAGGTTGGGAATTTGTTCGGGCGCTGATAAAGACGCAGTTAAGCGTCCCACAAACCAATCATCATCATCATCATCATCAAATTGTTCAGTGGTGCATTCTCTGTTTCCTGTTACATTTTTGCACGCTCTTACGGAGACACCCTGTATAAGACACTACAGGTATGACATCCCTTGGGACGGTATATCAATAATTATTGCTGAAGATTTTCTGTCTAGTGACGACGTGCATTCGTTGTGTACTGTCATCGTCCTCCACACTTGACGCACAGTTACTTCCTGGCTGCTTCCCCAATGCAAATGCCGTCACGCTGGAAGCGCAATGCGCATGCGCCGAACGACTGCGGTGGGGTCGCATATGTGCCGCGTTCTCGTCCCGCCCCGGAGACGCCTCGCAGACTGCATATTATTTCTCGTGCCGAGGAACGAGCTGCATCTCGCGCGGGGCGGACAATTTGTCACTCGCCGCGAGCGGACTCGGTGCAACAGCGCCGTGCCAAATGACGTAATTAATAACGGCCGCTGCCAGATCACAGAGGCGGGCCGGAAGAGCCGCAGCGCAACGCACTTTCCGTTGCGCAGTCCCGCCGGCCGACAGACGAGCGCAGTTGGCTCCTGGAGCACACTGCGGGCGGCCGCCTGACAAATATCGCGGGCGAGAAGAGACAAACGCCCCCTCCTCTTTTATTTTGTCCTTGTTGCTACCGAGTGGGATGCTGCCAGTTTCTGTTACACTAGGATCGCGTTTTCAAATCCACGTCCAACTTTCCAGTCTCACGTATGAGATGAACTTCAATAAGAGCAAAACGAGGATAATGAAATGTAGTCCAATTAAACTGGGTGATGCTGCGGGAATTAGATTAAGAAGTGCGACACTTAAAGTAGTAAATGAGTTTTGCTTTTTGGGGAGCAAAATAACTGATGATGGTCGAAGTAGAGAGGATATAAAATGTAGACTGGCAATGGCAAGGAAAGCGTTTCAGAAGAAGAGAAATTTGTTAACATCTAGTACAGATGTGTCAGGAAGCCGTTTCTTAAAGTATTTGTATGGAGTGTAGCCATGTACGGAAGTGAAACGTGGACGATAAATAGTTTAGAGAAGAAGAGAATTGAAGGTTTCGAGATGTGGTGCTATAGAAGAATGCTGAAGATTAGATGGGTAGATCACATAACTAATGAGGGGGTATTGAATAGAATTGGGGAGAAGAGAAATTGGTGGCACAACTTGACTAGAAGAAGGGATCGGTTGGTAGGACATGTTCTGGGGCATCAAGGTATCACCAATTTAGTATTGGAGGGCAGCGTGGAGGGTAAAAATCGTAGAGGGTGACCAAGAAATGAATACACTAAACAGATTCAGAAGGATATAGGTTGTAGTAGGTACTGGGAGATGAAGAAGCTTGCACAGGATAGAGCAGTATGGAGAGCTGCATCAAACCAGTCTCTGGGCTGAAAACAACAACAACAAAACAACACCAAAGATTGACACAGATGAATGTGTACTACAATACAAGCAAATACGTTCCAGTGAACATGGATGCGCAAACGACCTATTTTCGAGATAGATGAGAATGTTTATGAGCAACCATGTTCTTCTAACTGAAGTCTAGCACTGGTTACCATAAAAGTATTTGAAATGGCCCATGGTTCTGGAGTGTAATAGACTTAAGACTGAAGTATTTGATGTTTATTTGCGCCCACAGCCCTGGAAATTACATTGTAGAATTGGGCTATTATTAAAAGCATTCATCTACTATAGCGGTTGTGGCTTTCATTCTCACGTAATAACGTCCTTTGAAGTGCTTCAATTTACACTCATTATTCTTATGAGGGCATCGTCAGCCTTCAGTGGCGTTTATATATTTCATATGCATAGTAGGAAGGGGTTTCTCGTCACTTCGTATACTGTTTTTTTCCGGAACAGATAATACTAGGGTAATCCCAAAAGTAAGGTCTCCTATTTTTTTATAAGTACATAGACCTGTTTATTTCTACAATGGTTTACATCGTTTACAGCTTGAACATTTAGCTATTTTTCGACATAATCACCATTCCTGTCACTCCATTTTTGTAAACGCTCTGGCAGTTTTTGTATGCCCATGTCATACCAGCTCGCCGTCATGCTGTTTAGAAAGGTATGAACCTCTTCTTTCACCTCCTCGTCGGAGCTGAATCGCTGGGAGCACAATTAACACTGACAGGTATGGATCCGATACTGCCGAGCTATATGAAAGTATTGGTCGAACAGGTGTTTTGCAAGCTACTTCCATTGCTGATAGACTACGTTTCTTGGCATCTGCCTTACTCGCGATTAATTTTATGTGGCCGTTTCATATCAAATCTCTTCGTACCCTTACTCCAAAATACTTCATGGAAGTAACTGCTTCCAGTGATTGTTCTGCAATTGTGTAATCATACAACAACGGCCCCTCTTGTCTGTTGTTGTTGTTGTGGTCTTCAGTCCTGAGACTGATTTGATGCAGCTCTCCATGCTACTCTATCCTCTGCAAGCTTCTTCATCTCCCAGTACCTACCGCAGCCTATATCCTTCTGAATCTGCTTAGTGTATTCATCTCTTGGTCTCCCTCTACGATTTTTACCCTCCATGCTGCCCTCCAATACCAAATTGGTGATCCCTTGATGTCTCAGAATATGCCCTACCAACCGATCCCTTCTTCTAGTCAAGGTGTGCCACAAATTTCTCTTCTCCCCAATTCTATTCAATACCTACTCATTAGTTATGTGATCTACCCATCTAATCTTCAGCATTCTTCTGAAACACCACATTTCGAAAGCATCTATTCTCTTCTTGTCCAGACTATTTATCGTCCATGTTTCACTTCCATACATGGCTACACTCCAAACAAATACTTTCAGAAATGTATTCGAAATACGTCGAGAATTTCCTTGAGAAATTAATGCTCTTTCCTACGAGGGTAATCCCAAAAGTAGGGTCTCCTATTTTTTTATAAGTGCAGAACTCTGTGTGGCAGTTGGTCACACTGTTATGAAGAGTGCTTCACGCGCTGTGTGTAAACATCTGCACGCCCCGCTGAGGCGCTCAGTCTTGGCTTGGCAGCCGTTGACAATGGAGCTCCCGTTGGATGTTACCGCCAAGTGCGAATTGCGCGCAGTTGTTCGGTTTTTGAACGCAAAGGGCACTGCGCCGATTGTAATCCATCGCCAGTTGACGTAACTGTATGGTGAGTCGTGCAGGGATGTCAAAAATGTTCGTAAGTGGTGCAGAGAGTTTGCAGCTGGTCGGACTGAAATTCACGACTAACAAAGGAGCGGGAGACCGTCAATTTGGGATCGGAAAAAGGGTATTGTTTTTTCGACTTTATACCCACTGGGACCACAAGCAACGTTGACAGGTACTCTGAGACTGAAAAAACTCAAACGGGCAATTCAGAACCGGAGAAGAGGAATGTTGAGCAAGGGCGTACACATTCTTCATGACAACGCTCGCCCACACGTCGCTAGGCAACAGTTCCAGTCGAACATAATCACCCACCCACCACATAGTCCTGGCTTGGCGCCCAGTGACTATCACCTGTTCCCTAGCTTGAAAGAACATTTGGCCGGAAAGCGATTCAGCTCCGTCGACGAGCTGGAACAAGAGGTTCATAACTTTCTGTACAGCATGGCGGCGAGCTGGTATGACATGGGCATAACGGCCACAGCGTCTACAAAAATGTATCGACAGAAATGGTGATTATGTCGAAAAACAGCTAAATGTTCGAGCTGTAAACTGATGTAAACCATTGTAGAAATAAACAGGTCTATGTACTTATAAGAAAATAGGAGACCTTATTTCTTTTGGGATTACCCTAATTTTGATGTTACGCTCCAGGCAGAGTTCTTAAATTTATCGGACTTTGACTCCCTCCCCCCTTTCCACCATTCCACAACCATCTTTGACCTGCTGTAACATCTTAACACCTGTCCTTTGTTTTACGACCATTTATGAAATTCACATGTTTCCAACCTAGTCTACGTAATGGAAAGCTCTTAATCAAATTCTCCGTCATCCGAATAAACTGAATTTTTTATGAAGTGGGGAACTGGTACAACTACTCGTATGTACCATAAAATTCTATCTTTCTCGTTGCAATCCGGGCAGCTAACATCTTCCCATTCATTCAGTCGTTGTCGCCGCAGGCGAAATACGCTCGTCTTTTGCAGACATCAGTTAGAATGAATATATATACAATACTGGCCATTAAAATTGCTACACCACAAAGATGACGTGTTACAGAAATTTAACAGACAGAGAGAAGATGCTATGATATGCAAATGATTAGCTTTTCAGAGCATTCACACAAGGTTGGCACCGGTGGCGATACCTATAACGTGCTGACATGAGGAAAGAATTCCAACCGATTTTTCATGCACAAACAGCTGTTGACCGGCGTTGCCTGTTGAAACGTTGTTGTGATGCCTCGTGTAAGGAGGAGACAAGCGTACCATCACGTTTCCGACTTTGATAAAGGTCGGATTGTAGCCTGTCGCGATTGCGGCTTATCGTATCGCGACATTGCTGCTCGCGTTGGTCGAGATCCGATGACTGTTGGCAGAATCGGTGGCTTCAGGAGGGTGATACGGAACGCCGTGCTGGATCCCAACGGCCTCGTATCACTAGCAGTCGAGATGACAGGCATCTTATCCGCATGGCTGTAACGGATCGTGCAGCCACGTCCCGATCCCTGAGTCAACAGATGGGAACGTTTGCAAGACAACAACCATCTGCACGAACAGTTCGATGACATTTGCAGCAGCATGGACTATCAGCTCGGAGACCATGGCTGCGGTTACCCTCGACGCTGCATCACACACAGGAGCTCCTGCGATGGTGTACTCAAAGGAGAACCTGGGTGCACGAATGGCAAAACGTCATTATTTCGGATGAATCCAAGTTCTGTTTACAACATCATGATGGTTGCATCCGTGTTTTGCGACATCGCGGTGAACGCATATTGGAGGCGTGTATTCTTCATCGCCATACTGGCGTATCACACTGCGTGATGGTACGGGGTGGCATTGGTTACATGACTCGGTCACCTCTTGTTCGCATTGACGGCACTTCGAACAGTGGACGTTACATTTCAGATGTGTTAC
This sequence comes from Schistocerca americana, assembly GCF_021461395.2. Lineage (NCBI taxonomy): Eukaryota > Metazoa > Arthropoda > Insecta > Orthoptera > Acrididae > Schistocerca > Schistocerca americana. Next base: position 131,650,588 of record NC_060128.1, read on the forward strand.
GACCCGTGGCTCTACCCTTCATTCGATCCCTGCGAAACCCTACATTTCAGCAGGATAATGCACGACCGCATGTTGCAGGTCTTGTATGGGCCTGTCTAGATACAGAAAATGTTCGACTGCTGCTCTCGCCAGCACATTCTCCAGATCTCTCACCAATTGAAAACGTCTGGTCAATGGTGGCCGAGCAACTGTCTCGTCACAATACGCCAGTCACTACTCTTGATGAACTGTGGTATCGCGTTGAAGCTGCATGGGCAACTGTACCTGTACACGCCATCCAAGCTCTGTTTGATTTAATGCCCAGGCGAATCAAGGTCGTTATTACGGCCAGAGGTGGTTGTTCTGGGTACTGATTCCTCAGGATCTATGCACCCAAATTGCGTGTAAATGTAATCACATGTCAATTCTAGTATAATATATATGTACAATGAATACCCGTTTATCATCTGCATTTCTTCTTGGTGTAGCAATTTTAATGGCCAGTAGTGTATATATAGAGGGTGATTCAGTTGCCTCTACATATGTCGTTTGATGCAACCCTCAGTTCTGTAGCCTGCAAAAACCACGCGCGTGATTTTCTTATTCTCTCACAATCTACACGCAACCTATTGGCTCTATGGGAAAAGAAATGAACGGAAACGTTGTAACCTCCCCTTAGAAAAATTTAAAAACGACAGTACTGGAAAACCTCTTACGTTATTTGATTTTCAAACAGCTGAGCAAAACTGAACGTACTCAGACATTTCTCTCTTTACTTATTCTGATCAAAACTAAACTGACACACAATATTTTTAGCGCAATCTGACTTTCAATAATCCCCACAAAAGAATGGCCCTGACTAACAATAACCTATACCTCTAATGAATCACTTACCTCACAAAAATCTTCGTTACTCGAACTAATGCAATACAGCGAGCGCCAACACTGCCAGTTAAATGAATGATTCTAACTACTGAAGGCCCGAACTATGGATAGGCATAATTAGGAAATGAAAGATTTTGATACAGAACAAACAATGTATTTACCTTATTAATGTTCAAAAGTCATATATATATATATATATATATATATATATATATATAATCAATTCATGATATCCATCTTTACAAATTTCCTTTTTCTGGCGGACACACGTCCAGGTCGTCCGCTAACAGTAACCTCTCAAAACTCTGCCATCTCTCTCCTCACATCCACCACTGCTGACGGCTCACCTCCAACAGCGCAACGCTACGCGCTGTTCACATCCAACTGCCCAACACTACACTGGCGAATATTCCAACAGTGAGTCCAACCAGCCACAGACTGCACACAGCGCAGTCAGTGATTTTCATACAGGGCGCTACGTGGCGTTACCAACATAAAAATCTAGACAGCCCACTTACAACGTTTTGTAGGAAATTTAATGTAGTTAAATTTTGTAGCGGGATACGTTTTCCCTGGGGTCCAGAGTTTGAGATATTCAAGAAAAGCTACAAATGTGACCTTCACACACACTTCCACTCCACACTCACCCATCACCAATCAGAATTTCTAGTATGTTGTTCGTGGCGCTCCTTTCTATTACTGTACAAACATTTCCGACTGCACCAACCATTCCTGATATTTGATCTTTTATGGTATCTACGCCACCACTACAGTAAGCTGTTTTATTAACATTGGTAATTTAAACGTTCCCCTGATGGTAATGGAACAAAAACCACTTTTGTAAAAGTTACGCAAAAACGAATTACGTTGACAGATTCAAATTTAACCCTTACAGGCACAGTACCTTCATAGTCAGGAGACCTGACAAATACTGTTATGTAATTGATTATTTTATGCTGTTGAAACTCATGAAACTGTTAAGTAAAATTTACACAACTGTCAGTTTTACACTTTGTTAAGTGCTTGACTAAGCTGGTGGTGTAATAAGACCAGTGAGTGAAAACCGAAAAATGTCGAATGCGGAAACAATTCGTACAGTCACAGATTTTGATACGGTGATAAAAAGGAGTGCCATGAACAACATACGAGAAATCATAACCAGTGGGGACTGAGTGTGGGAGTACATTTGAAGGTCAGTTTTGTACGCTTTTCTTGTATGACTGGAAAATTACGGCCTCTAGGAAAAACGTATCCAGTAAAGAATTTAACTGCATTAAATTTTCTACAAAAAGGTCTTGTTCATTTCTTCTCTAGGACTAACAGTTAGCACCTAGCCAGCGAGAGAATGTGAAAATCTCATGCGTGGTTTTTGAAGGCCAATTGCTGGTTGCATAAGACGACATCGGTAGGGGCAGCTGAATCACACTATATATACGGAACACGAAAGCAAATGTGATTTAAGCGAGCAGGTCACTATAAGCCTCAAAAGGAAGTAGAATTTTTTCAATGATCTAGACCAGTGCTTCCCAACGGGTGGTCCGCGGACCCCTTGGGGTCCGCTCGCTATGCCAGATGGGTCCGCAAGATGCTATTAGAATGAAAAATATGTTAAATATATTTCGTATGATACAAAATTTTTTGTTTTGGCCGCTTCCAGCATGAGCAGAGCTTTAGCGAATGCTAACTTCCGCGTCTAGCTTCTTCCTAGAGCCAACTGACTCTAGTACACTCTAGCGCAAAACTAGAATTAGATAGAGGCAAATAGTCATGCTGCGTGCCGTTAGACTGCGCGCGTTGCCTCTTTGCAGCTGAAAACTGACAGTCATCTCATTAAGAACTGAAAATTAAAACTAACTGTATATGATCGAGTAATCTGTTGTAACTGTATTTTGTCAAATAAACAATACCTTGTATGAAATTAGTGTTTTCTTATTTTTCACACAGGTCTACTCAATGCAATATCAAGCGCAGTACACTTGAAAGACCAATACACCCAATTTTAATTTTTTCCGTTCATACTCAATTTCTATTTTTTAAGGAGTTTGTTATACTAAACACACAGATTTGAAGACAAAGATTTTGAGCAATAATCAAAAATTTAACAATAACAATGATGGCTAAATTGAAAAATTTTTAAGCTCAATATTTTTTCAATAATGAGTATGTCAATGTTCCTTCTAAATAACAAACATTGAAAACGTATAATAAGACTCTTAATTTGGGTTTTTAGGTACTTGATACTGTGATACGACAAGGTACCAATCGTGCTCGATGAGGGAGTCCTCGATAAAATTTTGTTGGGAACCCCTGATCTAGACTGTAACCTAGATTTCCTGCTCATAGTTATTTTCTCTCCGCAGGCTGCCCCAGTGGGATGACTATGAGTGAATCAAATCGAAACAAAGTCCATAAATCCATAGAGAGCTCTTCTGGATGTCTGTGGTTGGGTAGCAAAACAATCCTAAACTGAATCATTTCGCCCAATTGTTTAACGAAAAGTAACAACCAAAATCTACGGCTACAACCTTCTTTGCAGTCATATCTTGATTCTTCAAAAAATCGTTTTGGAAGTCTGAATAACTTTTTCATTTGGTGAAATGAATTGTCTACGTGACTGCTCTAGCACTGCAAAAAATAGGAAATTGTCGCTCAGTCCACATCCACAGATGGGGGAGTGTGTTCTACATTTGTTCCCTAAAAACTATAGCAAATCTTAATTCTGCCGACACAACTGTGCAGAGTACCTTGTAAGTTTGTTACTTTAATTTTTGCTATGAAAGCGGTACTGCTTGACAGTAAAAGCGGGTTAAAAGCTGTGAGCAGTCTGGGGAAGTTAATCTTGCATTACTAAGCAACTGTTTCACCAGGTATCTAGTCTAGGTTTACCAAATTCCCAAACAGACTAACATTAATTATAATCTTTTAATAGTCATACAACAACCGGTAATATATATATATATATATATATATATATATATATATATATATATATATATATATATATAAAAGAGAATTTAAATAAAAAGAAAGAAATCAGTTTATATTTGGAAATTTATTTTAAGATTGATCATTGAAATTTCAGCATATTAAACGCGAGTTATAACTGAGCTGGTGCCTTGTTTCGGACTGTGAAAATGTGAGTTTGTAATCTTACGGAACACATCAAATATAGAGCCAAGATTGGGAGTCTGCATACAACACTGCATTCATAAAACAACACACAGAGAACATTGAAACATATGCAACAGAAAATTAACCACTACCAACAGATTCAAATTTTCACCCAAAGAAATTACGTTCGTAGCACAATCCTGTCCGTCATGTAATTACCACACACTGGTATACTAAATTCATATTAACTCTTTGTGAAATCTTCGCGAAAAGAATAGCTGAGGGGTACTTTGATGATTACACCACATGCTTCACGTGGTCAACCTGGTTTACACAAAGAGTGTAACTCCACAATAATTTTGATAATTAAAATAAATTAGATCGAAAAGCAATTTACAAAAGAAAAACCTCGAACTGGTTACTAACGTCTTACTGTTAACCTGACGGGTCAAACAGTTATATAAGCACGTGGTACTGGTCTCGCAAAGTACACCCCACGTGGGTTGAACATAAAGAAAAGTTGCTATGTTGAAAAATATCGTCAAGACGAGACGTTATAATCACACAAGCATTCGCATTTAAGATTGATCTTAGTTAGAGTTACTGATCCACACGTGGTTCCACTTTACTCATAAAGTAGTGACAAAGCAACTACCGGAAAATAATCTGAACTTCACACGAGAATTACACTGCGCTGGAATTTAAGATAACATTAGATATTTTAGAGCTAAACCTGAAATAAAGGTGATTAAATTTTCAGTTAGGGTGAACTTAAGAAATCCATAGTCCTACGGACTTAGCAGACACGCGCTTAGCCGGAGATCTTACCACTTCAGACGCTCGCCACGGACAGACTGCCCTGCGCTCCTCGAGCGTGCTTCCTCGATACAAACGGAAGTGACCAGAGGGGCAGCTTCCTATACCAACATGACAAGGGACGGCCAGGACCATGCTAAGAATGGAAACCTCTCTGCTTATAGAAAGCGTAGCTACCTGTTCCGACGTTGGTCCTACTGTTCTCTAGCAGACAGGCTTGTGTGCTACCCTCAAGCATGCAACTAGAAACACATTTGCTCATTCATCCTCTCACACAGAAGGGAAGGGGGATGACAGTATCTTATCATATACAGTATATAAAAGAAAGCGGATGTAGGTTCCATATGAGACTGTGTGACATGAATTACATATAAACTGTGTTTTAAAGTGTAGTAGTGTGACAGATCGTTCTTGTTTATGTGTAAAAGTAACACGTTCCACTACTCAGTCTCCTCCCAGATAGTCAGAAACGCCACAGTAAATTTAGAAGAGGAATTTCTTCCATAAATGACAACAGATTTAAGAAATCAAACATGAAAGGAATCCAACAGAGACGTTTCAACCTAATACTGAAACCACTGTACTGAGTACTGGGATACAATGAGACATCGAAACATAGTGTTGATAGTGTTGGTGAAGCACCAAGCCAAGGACTGTGACGATATCCGCAGCCGAAAGTACTTCGGCCCCTGCTGTGTGTAGCTGTTCATACGGCACTAGACTTTGTATGAGTACGACCAGCTTGCAGAATAGTTCCGTACTAAAAAGGGAGTATCAATGAAACTAACGACTGACGAGCGTCAGAAGGTATACAAGGGGGCTAAAAAAACTTCCTGCCGGAGGCAGCACCGGTCAAAGTTCCTATAATGCCGTGTCTGGAAACGACACCTGCTGACATATGGGCCAATCTGTCCCCTCATTCCCGCCTGTCTCTCACGTAGAAGTAGACATCACATGTAAAGCTGTATGTGGTTACCTCGCACATTGACACGTATCTCAGCCCTTCTTCGCAGTGAATCACGCACTGCTCCAAATGCATCTGACTCCATTCCAATTACATCACATGCACTGGTCACACGCTCGTAATGCACGTAATGCACGTAATGATGGAACCAGCAGAATTCCATGACATGGCTGCCCACATCAGCACACTTACACCTCCATCCTTAACCGTTGGAATCAAGCAGTCAGGACTGTAGGCTTCTTTTGGCGTTCTGCAGACGTAAACCCGGCCCGATATTGGAAATAACGTAAAGGTTTACTCGTCGGACCCTATGACGTGTTTCCACTGATCAACCGCCCAGGATTTATCCTCCTGCCACCACGTTTTATCCTACTTTGCGTTGGTTGTCACTAGTGATTTCGGTATAGCAGCTCTTCTACGATTATTCGCTTTATGGAGTTCTCAACGGACAGAGTCCATAGATACGGGGTCTCGAGGATTGCTATTGAGATCTGCAGTCATTTTAGCCACCAAGGTTTTGTCTTATTTTGACACAATTCGTGTTAGCGTACGACGATCTCTGTCACATAGTTTTGATTTGCGCCTACTATTACGTTTACACGATGATGTCTTTCCATGTTTTGTGTAGGCTGTCGTGACTGTTGAAGCAGTTGCTCTTGAAACATTCAATTAGTTGGCTGCCTTGACCACTGATACTCCAGCTAATCGGGCCCCCACAATCTGCCTTCTTTGGAACTCTGTTAGTTTTTCCTCGGCCTCTGGATGCAAATACAAAGTGTGCACTACTCTCAAACAACCTACATTAATGCCTAGTCCGTGCTGATCACGCACAGTCCAGCGCGACATGTGGCTTACCTGCGTTGTTGACCATCAAACACAACCATCCCATTACCACCACTGTTCACATTATTTTGCCTATCATCTGTAACTCCTGTAGGAGTGTAATCATACTTCTTTACATCGCAACGACATTTGTAGTTACTGTATGTTGAACAGTTATACAGTCGGAACTTGGTAGAACAACATTATAATAAACGGTAACCGCTATATTGCTTATGTTCTACAGGACTAATTTTTTGAGTTAACCAGTTTTCGACGTACAAGGTCATCATTAGACTTTGACTATCGTCGTCACAGAAGTTACAATGTCTGCAAACAAGATTGGAAAAGATCTCTCGTCTAGATTGAGGTACAAATACACAGTACATGCCATGTTTGACAGTGTGGTGGTAATCAAATTTAGAAGGAATAAATAAACGTAAAGGGAGCAAACAAGAAAAATATAAACAGTAAACTCGAAAACTCTATCTCCATAACAGTTGATATTAATAAACGAACGAAACAAAATAAAATAAAATTTGTACCTGAAGAGAGTACCTGAAGAGGTGTTAATCATGGAAAGTCTTACAGAAACCAACTAAAAGAAAGAATGAAGAATTGTAAAAATCGAATATATGGAGTTACAATGTTTGTAAACAATACTGGAAAAATTTCTCGTCTAGACTGAGGTACAAAAACGTAGTAAACGTTATCTTTGAAAGTGTGGTGGTAATGAAGTTTAAAAGCAATAAATAAATGTAATAGGAACAAATAGGAACAAATATAAACAGTAAGCTAGAAAACTCTATCTACAGAACAGCTGATATTTATTAATGAATCCAGCAAAATGAAATAAAATTTGTATTTGAGACTACTTCAAAACTAAAGAAAGTGTGAATCGTGAAAACCGAATATATGGAGTACATAGACAGTCGCAATAAAATAGAAAGAAATGAATAAGTACAGGAAAAACGGAGGAATATGAAGGAACGGACTGTATGGAAAGTAATGGAAAACTGCGAGGATTATTTGAAGTTTAGAAGAGGGGAAGTATTAAGCTGTGTTTGGTCGATTAATCAGGACTCTGGATTATAAGGTTATTGATTTCAAAAACTTCCAAAAGACTGTGTTTTTGGTCTTTATTTGCAAAGTGGAGGACAAGAAGACTGTGGCTAGTAGTTGTGGTCCTCGCTCAGAACATGCTCAGCAAATGTTCAACTGCGCTCGTGTTCGGCCAACCTAGTTGTTACGTCTCTGTCTGATTGCCCAATATAAAATTTATCACAGTTAGAGCAAGAAATTTTATATTCATCGCTGCTGGATGATAACGGTGTCTTGTATTTGCTATTGAAAATACCTTGGACTGTGGTGTTCTTCACATGGTAGGAACTTCTATAGTTGCATGATTCCAGAGTTTCTGCAACAGTCTGTGGTACCTGTCCCAGTTGTAATATCGTACAGCGTTTGCTACATACTGCGGAAGGGGCAGCGGGTAGAGGAGGGGAAGTTTTGATACGGTCGAACAGAACAGGATTGTTTCGATTGGTACAGGTGAAACGTCTCCTTAGAAAAATTAATGAATTACTGTGCTGATAAACCTCTTACGTTATTTGATTTTGAAACAGCTGAGCAGAACTGAACGTACTCACAGATTTCTCTCTTTACTTATTCTGATCAACACTGAACTGACACACAATAATTTTAGCGCAACGCAATCTGACTTTCAACAATCCCTACAAAAGAATGGCCCTGACTAACAATAACCTATAACTTTCATGAATCACTTACCTCACAAAAATCTACGTTACTCGAACTACTGCAATACAGCGAGCGCCAATACTGCCAGCTAAATAAAAGATTCTAATTACTGAAGGCACTAGCTACTGATAGCCATATAGTTAGCAAATGAAAGATTTTGATAGAGAACAAACAATGTATTTACCTTAATTGTGGTCAAAAGTCATCATATATATATATATATATATATATATCAGTTCATGATATCCAATATTACAAATTTACTCTTTCTGATGGACACACGTCCAGATCGTCCGCTCTCAAAACTCTGCCACCTCCTCCCACATCCACCACTGCTTGCGGCTCACCTCCAACTGCACAACGCTACGCGCTGTTCACATCCAACTGCCCAACACTACAATAGCGAATATTGCAACAAAGCAAACCAGCCACAGACTTCACACAGCACAGTCAGTGATTTTCATATAGAGCGCTACGTGGCGCTACCAACATAAAAACCTAAACAGCCTACTTACACAGGTAACAAATTTTGTTGTATCCAACACTGCTTCGAAATGTTCTTTGGACATGGGAACATATATGAGACAGTGTACCATACAATAGAAAGCTGCATATTTGTGTGTTACTGGGCGTTGTGAACAAGAAGGTATTACTGTGTCTGTAGTTGTAGTTTCTTTTTGTATATAAATTTTGAAACAATGTATCCGCGTACTGATGTCAGCAGTGAAATAGATTTGTGGCCAGTCTCCATTGAGGACTGAATATTTTGATATTTTCTATTTAAGTTATGGGTAAATGCATTGAGCTGTCTGGTATTGCCAGCCCACATACGCAGCACATGATTTACATATTTGAACCAGTATTTAATATTTGCACTGAAATATCTTTTTTTTTCAAAACAAATAAAATGGTTCTTCAGAATGGTCCATAAAAATTTCAGTCAAAAGTGGCCTAAAAGGGGATCCCTTAGCTAAGCCATCTAACTGTTCATTCGCAGTTCGTAGATCTCAGAACTCGGAATTTTTCCGAAAACTTTGATTGTGACTGCAGAACAGTAGGGAGCACTTAGATGCTAGATGCACCGAGGAATAAAATAAACTAGGAGGAGGGAGAGGGTGATAAAAAGGGAGAAAGGAGGAGGGAGAAGAGCAGCGATCCAGATTTATTCGGCGCCGGGGCCATGTACGGACCGACCAGCGCGTGATGTATCTGTATACTGCACAGGGGAAGGTATCGGACCACAGAGCGTCTCGCCGTGCCCACGGACAGAAATACTGGTGAGGCGATGGATGGCGACCGGTGGAGCAGCAGACGTATATACAGCACAGTCAAGTCTGACAGAGGGTAGCGCAGCCGCTCTGAGCTGCGGTCCCCCCAGGGTCACTAAAAGTGGGGCAGAAACTCTGAGCAGTGGTAACGGAGAACGCCGCTGTCGCTCGCCAAGTGGCGTTTCGGCAGTTCCACTTCATGTTCAGGTGTTACAATCTGCGTTAGCGCGGACGGGCAAACAGCGTTCTGTTGCCAGCACGTGAGACTTCTCCGTTTCCTAATCACGCAAGGTAAAATAATAATAATTTAAAAAATAAGTCCCTGATTTTCTGGAAACTTTTCGTAGGTGTGTGATGTTGCGTCCCCTTTTCTCTTCACAAAGGAAATGCCGGCTGCAAAGGTCCACGTTCCCCGTGCGAAATGTGATGCACTTCATATCGGCACACGCCGCCTTTGCACCTTGGCTAATTAAGGAAATGTTCTTGAGCCGTGGTGCTCGTTACTGGCGCGCCAGTCTCTTGTATGTCCATTATCGATCCTTCGATGTTTCTTATCTTTGCTTGCCTTGTTGTTTTCCGCTTTCGCGGGGCGGGTGGCAGTTGACGTTTGCTCGGGCGACCTGCTGGAAGGCTGCGAGGTACGAGGTGGGAAGCAACCAGGTATATGGGGAGTTGGTTGTACGCGGTCTGCCGGTTCAGAGGATGGAGGATATGTGTTGGCTGCCTGCCTGTCTGCTGTCCTGATTTTGCTCGCCGTGCCTTGCGACCGCCTAGCTTGGGTTGCTGCCTGGTGTATCCTACACGAGCCATACCGGACGTCCAGCAGAAGTTAAGCAGCCTTGTGTTTCTTTTAAAGAAAAGGAGCAAATGTATAAGACTTTTTGTAACCAATTTTGGTGGCCTCTTAAGTGTGGCCTTAGCGTTTACACTGCCTTTGGGGAGAGCTAATTCTTTTAAATTTAAATAGTTGGGGTTCCCTGTCCTTTATAATCTTTTGGGAGTTTTATTTGAATTTTCTCTTTGGGGTTCCTTAATTGTGCTTCGTTAAATGTTTACTTGTATAGCGGGAAGTGACTCCTGGTTAAAGCTCGGAGAAGGTGTTTGATGTTACTGCCGCTTCCGGCATTCGTCTTTTCAATAAAGTGTTGTCATCCCTTCGACGACCTGGTGTCACCCCTCGTTAATTAATGTTGGTTTATGTGTACTTAATTTTGGAGCGCAGTATAGCACTAAGGCATCCGCATTCTATAACACCTCTTGCCCCGGTCTAGTACCTTAATTTTCAGTGGCACGAGTTAGCTCCACTACCGGTTTTACTGATGTGCTCCCTTCAAAATCTTGTCTTGTATAAGTTTGCCCCATGTGTGTCTGGAAACACAGAGATGAGCTTTAGTGGGACTTCAGTGCTAGTCAGTTAATGGAATCTCCATTTTGGCTTGGCTTCCACTGAAGAGTTTGAGTGGAGCGTAGTATGTTTCATTTGTTATTCATTTAATTATTGTAAGTTTGTTTATTTAATGGGGAGTAAGACATTTAAAGACTGTTGGTATTAACTCCCCTAGTTGCTGGTTGTTGCTAATCCGTTCCAAATGGCCTACTACTTATTCAATGGCAAGGCTTTTGATTACTTGGTTACTGTGAGTACAAATTCACGCTATTTATTTGTTGCCGAAATTGTTAAAGTGTCTGTGTCGTGATTCAATCACTAGCTACGTGTTTGAGCTAAATTGATATAAACCTTACATTGCCTCCTTAAAACTTGTTGCCCGCAGAAACCTTTTGTCACTGCTTATGTTAACCTTTACTGGGAGCAATATTTCATGTAGCTAAATTTTGTCTTAAAATGTGTATTTCTCTTATGTAATAAACGAATGATAAATGGAAAAAAGCAAAGGGGCCTGGTCCTTCCTATTGTGTGCGGTTTGTGATATGTATCAGTTCTAAGATTAGGCAGACTTCTCCGGCGTATTTACTGATGATATTTTTGTCGACTCTACAGCCGGATTATACAATCATCTAGGCACAACATTTGAGCGTTCCATCTGTCTTCTATGTTAATTTTAAAAACGCGGCTCTGAGGACGGTGTTTTTAAAAGCAACCTGTTTTTGTAGGTACATCGACGATACCTTATTTCTGTGGCCACATTCAATCCACACTCTGAATCGTAGCACTTATCATTTAAATTGCCTGTACCGTGGCATCAAGTCCACAGTGGAGGTCGAAAAGGATGGAAAACTTCCGTTTCTGGACTTGCTGGTCTACAGAATGGACGATGGGACTTAAGGACTCTATGTTTAGAGAAAACTAACGCTGAAGGACTGGTATCTTCATGAGACGAGTTGCCATCCACCGTGCCAACGCACGGAGCTCCATCGAATGTTAGCAAGGAGGAATTACGCCACCTAAGACTCGGACATATGACACAAGAGCCAGAACACCTTAACCTCGTTTTCAAGAGAAGGAACTAGACTGACAAACAGATCCACCGTACCTCTGAGTTTGGACCTTCGCCGGCAAGAGCAGAAGATGCGCGTAGATGAGTTCCTCTCCTACCATAGGCTTCAGGCGTATCTTCAGAGATAGAAACAATTTAAAAATATGTATTATCAAAAATATATTGTGTCCACCAGCCAAGATTAGTGCGGTCCTGGCTCTGTAAGAGGTGATTTATGACTTAGGAAATTCGGCCACTACAAAGTTTCTTGCCATTGAGGGACAACGTATATTTCGCACCGTTCACAGATGTTCTGAGCACCATCGCCACATACTGTTATTACACCCTGAGAAATCTGCGGTGATGGAGTATCGTCTAACCGAGGGACACAGAACGATGTATGATGAGAAATAAACAGTGGCCCCTGCGTCTCGCCATTCAGGCTGTGTCTTTAGGGAATCTGGCGAAATAAGACTGGCGGAAACGTCATGGAGGCAAGATCTGCTCTTGAAGTGAAATCTAGAATCATATTTTATCTGACAATAATAAACAACGGACTTTGCCTCGATAGACAGTATGTATTGACAGATGTTCTTGATAGCGATTCATTGTTTATGCGAGCTTTGACCACTGCAGCGCTGTACCTCCATTTTCCTTAGGGGTCAGCAGCGATGAAATGTGGCGACCCTCAAATTGTATTTTGCGGCGTACAAAAGGGCCGCCATTCACGATATGAATCATTTCTGGCGAGATTAGCAAACAGCGTTCTCAACTGGAAACGGCGACCAGGTGGACGGCTGAAATATTGTGTCCAGAGATAGTTCGGTTGCAGATCCGGCGAGAATATCATAAGGAAACATTCTACTGACGGATCCACGGTTGGATGACTGACTCAGGTCATCAGAAAACCCCGTGGTCGAAACGTTGAGTACTGAAAAAGTGCCTCAGAGGAAGTCCTTTTACTACATAGGGTATACTTCCATTATCAAATAAACATTTCGTTTTTCACTATGCTAGCATACATTTGCTTTCTTCTTCTTCTCCTTCTTACATTTCCTCAGTACTTCACGGCTTAAGAAACTGCCTGTTCCTAATTCATATTCAGAGTTGTTCCCATCTTCTCATATGTCTTTCATGATCTCTTCTTCCTTCCTTGTGGTTCGATTCATTCTGTCAGCGTGTTCTTTCTATTGTCTTCTGTAACCGTTCACTATTTCCTCAACATTACAAACATTAAACTGTGTTCATAGGTCTTCGTTAACTAGTATCATGAGCATCCCTTAACCTTATTTAAACTACTCTTTTCCTGTGTTTGGATCTTACGCATATCTTTCCGTGCAGGCACCAAAGCCTCACTCTTACTCGTAAAAACTGGTGTTAGCCTTACTTTATAAAATTTAATTATGACGTCTTTTTGTGTTCTTACTCAGCATTTCAGTGCTGACTGTCAGATTACTACGCATCATGTGCAGAAAACAATTAATTTATTTAACACAACATTTTTCGGGACTGCATTACACCATTATCAAGTTCTATGAATCAAGGCAGTACAAATTATTACTTCACATTGCTACAATCCTTAATACATATATAACATAACTCTATAAATATATATAGCCATATACACTGAAGAGCCAAAGAAACTGGCAGGCCTGCTCAGTATCGCGTAGGGCCCCCGCGAGCACGCAGGAATAGCGCAGGACGATGTGGCGTGGACCCGACTGATGTCTGAGGCAGTGCTGGAAGGAACTGACACCATGAATCCTGCAGGGCTGTCCATAAATCCGTACGAATACGAGTGGTGGAGATCTCTCCCGAACAGCACGTTGCAAGGCATCCCAGATATGCGGAATAATGTTCATGTCTGGTCAGTTTGGTAGCCAGCGGAAGTGTTTAAACTGAGAAGAGTGTTCCTGGAGCCACTCTGCAGAAATTATGGACTTACCGGGTGTCGCATTGCCCTCCTGGAATCGCCCTAGTCCGTCGGAATACACAATGGACATGAATGGATGCAGGTGATCAGACAGGATGCTTACGTACGTGTCACCTGTCAGAGTCGTACCTAGACATATCAGGAGTCCCATATCACTCCAACTGCACACGCCCCACACCATTACAGAGCCTCCTCCAGCTTGAACACTCCCATGCTGTCATGCAGGGCCCATGGATTCATGACGTTGTCTCCATACCCGTACACGTCCATCCGCTCGATTCAGTTTGAAACAAGACACGTTCGACCAGGCAACATGTTTCCAGTCATCGACAGCTCAATGTGGGTGTTCACGGGCCCAAGCCAGGCGTGAAGCTTTGTGTAGTGCACTCATCAAGGGTATACGAGTGGGCCTTCGGCTCCGAAAGCCCATATCGATGATGTTTCGTTGAATGGTTCGCACGCTGATACTTGTTGATGGCCCACCAGTGAAATCTGCAGCAATTTGCGGAAGGGTTGCACCTCTATGTCACGTACAACGATTCTCCTCAGTCTTCGTTGGTCCCGTTCTTGCAGGATGTCGGAGATTCGATGTTTTACCGGATTCCTGATATTCACGGTATATTTTTGAAATGATCGTACGGGAAAATCTCTACTTCATCGCTTCCTCGGAGATGCTCATGAGCGGTCCATAACACGGCATTCAGACTCACTTAAATGTTGATAACCTGCCACTGTAGCAGCAGTAAACGATCTGACAACTGCGCCAGAGACTTGTTGCCTTATCTGGGCGTTGCCGACCGCAGCGCCGTATCCTGGCTGTTTACATATTTCTGTAACCGAATATGTATGCCTATAGAAGCTTCTTTGGTGCTTCAGCATAGTATTACATACCTCAAAGGGAGTATTAGGCACATGTAAAAATGATGTTCAAACGTTGAATCTTAGTTTATATATTTCGTTTTTTATTGTAAGTTACGCCTACTTCTAGATAGCAGAAATGAGAACTTTATTCTACGGTTTTTCTTGGGATGATTGTCTTTGAAGATATTAAAATACGATACCTCAATTATTAAGATCGAAGACTATTGATTGAAGAAGTAGTTTGAGGAGGAACACCATGCGACCTAACTAACCAGAAGTTTTTACTTCCAAACTTTTTATATTGTATCTAGCTTCCTTACTTTTCAACAGGACCCATTTAATTTGAAATATACTGCAATGTTGGTTTTTTAAAATTTTTTTTTTTTAGGCGGAAGCTTAATTACGCTTTAACCTTTCGCCGTAGTCAGATTGCCGAACCTAGTTGCGTGCTTATTTTTTGGCTTGTACAGAACTCCAGTTTACATCAACTTCGCGTCGTTCATGCGTGATAGTTCAAAATAAAATACCTGCTTTTTCACACTTAAGTTTCGGAGTTTTGTTTAAGACAACGGAATGGTATGGCGCATTGGCCATCACTGGTATTAAATTTAGGGCAATATTTTGGAGCATAATACCAGAAGATCGCTGTGTGAAAACTATTGCATTTATTTCGCCTTGTTTTCCGGAACGAAACATCAATAAAAAAGACGATCCAGTGCGAAGGAGGGTTATCATGGCGCCTTTTCCTCTTCCGTTGTCCTTCAGCTGTGCGTTCCGCCTAGTCATTTCTGTACCTACGACCCCCGTCAACCCACGTCCCACTAGGCCACTTGTCTGCATATGAAATGAAATGGTTCTCACCACATGCAAGTACCAGCATCTTTATGCTACTGTATCACTTCTCCCAATGATATAATGAAGAGAAGTTTCACCCAAGTAAAAAAAGGACCCTTTTATTTTTAATGACTCATTTCTTAATATTATTCCTCATATTTAATTCTACTTCATTCCACAACCACTCTTTTACTTTCGTTGTTATTCTACGTTATTATCCGTTTTCAGTATATTACTCGTATCTGCTCTGTTCAACTGATCTTCGAAGTATTTTCTCACATAATTCCTTGGTTGTTTCCGCTGATTCGGATTCTCTCAGCGCTTATTGGTCGTAGCCTGTATTATTTACCGAAGTGCGACTTTCGTTTCAATCTTCCATTCCAATGTATTATTGCTATTTATAACGTAATTATTATCATTATTTAAGTAATACATTGCACAAAACACTCTGCGTGCATAAAGCCCTGTCCCGATCTAAGAACTAGCTTGAAAGCCCTAAGCCGATCAGGTTAAACCCATACATACATATCCCTTTATGTATGTATGTACAGGGTGACAGTTATTGAACTATATGAAATAACTTCTGAACGCTTTGCGTTAGGACGTTCAAACTGCACGGTTGGCCGCAGTGCATGATGGGAATTACTATTCACTGAATGGTTTGGTTTAGCGGCTAACCCCACTTTCGTTTGGATGGGTTCGTCGATAAGCAGAACTGGCGCATTTGGGGACTGAGCATCCGCATTTCATGATCGAGAAGTCTCTTCGTCCTCAGCGGGTCACTGTGTGGTGTGCAGTGTCCAGTCACGGAATAATCGGTGACTACCGAACGGTAAAGGTTTCGAAAGATGATTTCATCCCCATTGTCCAAAGCGACCCTGATTTCGACAAGATGTGGTTCATGCAAGACGGAGCTCTACCCCTCGAAGCAGCAGTGTGTTTGACTTTCCGGAGAAGCACTTTGGGTACCTAATTCTGTGACTGGGGTACCCAGAGACTACTGCCATGGGCCGCGATTGGTCGCCGTATTCCTCGGATCTGAAGACATGCTACTCCTTTTTGTGGAGCTGTAGTGAAGACAAGGTGTACAGCAATAATACCAGAACCATTGCTGAGCTGAAAACAGCCATTCAGGAGTTCATCGACAACATCGATGTTCCGAGGCTTCAGCAGGTCATGCAGAATTTCGCTATTCGTCTGCGCCATATCATCGCCTATGATTCAGGCATATCGAACATGTCATACCTAAATCCGAATATCTGTAGTGACGTTTACATGTTGACTGAAGTGTGTGCATGTCACTTAGTCCCTGGAAATCATTACTGTGAAGGAAAGAACTACATATCTGTCAAAAAGTGACAAAGCGCGAATAGACATAATTTAGTCATTTAGTATTTGAGAATGAATATTAGTGCCTCGGAACAAATATTAAACATAATTTCAAACCTTTACGAAACCTTTCTCGCTGACAATAAAAAAAATATTGAAAGGCAAAAACTTCATCGATTACTACATTTTCGCTGTTCATGCAGTAAAAGTGTCACATCAGGCACGACGTGTTAATTTATAACTTCTTTACTACTAACTGCATTGGTGGCACAGTATTCAGTCAGTATTTACACATATCACAGAATGTACCTGCAAAACTATATCGTTCTTCGACACGTAGTTCTCGACATACGACGTCACAAACACTGACATGCGTGAAAAACAGCCGCGTCATGCACGCCGTTTAAATTTATTATTTCTTTGCTACTAACTGTATACACATGTTTCGTAGACAGTATCCAAATGTACCGCTGAATGTACCTACAAAAGTAGGATACATAATTCAGGAGATGTGATGTCATAAAAACTGGGATGCGTGACAAGCTATGGCATATTCCATGAGGGTTTAATTTATTGTTTCTGTACTACTAACTTCATTCCCTATACATTTCGCAGACAGCAGCCACACAAACCGCTGTAAGTACCAGCAAGGGCCGGCCGGTTTGGCCGAGCGGTTGTAGGCGCTTCAGTCTGGAACCGCGCGACCACCACGGTCGCAGTTTCGAATCCTGCCTCAGGCATAGATGTGTGTGATGTCCTTAGGTTAGTTAGGTTTAAGTAGTTCTAAGTTCTAGGGGACTGATGACCTCAGATGTTAAGTCCCATAGTGCTCAGAGCCATTTGAACCAGTACCTGCAAAATTATATCATAGTGCAGGGCATAGTTCAGGAGCTACGATGCCATAAAGATGAAGGTGCGTATATATATCACCTGCCTTTCTAGCGAAAGTCACCCTGCAGTTTCATTTGTACGCACCTTAATCTTTATGGCATCGTAGCTCCTGAACAATGCGCTGTACAACGATATAATTTTGCAGGTACTGGCTCAAATGGTTCTGAGAACTATGGGACTTAACATCTGAGGTCATCAGTCACATAAAACTTAGAACTATATATATATATATATATATATGCGTGTTAAATATGTTAAATACATTTGACATGGCCGTAGGTAGGCGATTTACGGTCTTAAACCTCTGGAACGATTTCAACCAAATTTGTTTCACGTATTGTTTACAATCTGGAAAAAATAATTTGCAGGTAAGAACCACCAGCGTCATGATGGTGCAATAACGTTGAGAGAGAAGAGGTAGGAGGAGATCAACAAACTGAAAGGAGGAGATACGCGCAGATAGGGAGAGGACTAGATAGATAGATAGATAGATAGATAGATAGAGAGATAAATGGACTGAGAGTGGGAGAGGGGGAAATGGGCAGAGAAAGGAAACAAGAAGAGATATACACACACACAGAGAGAGAGAGAGAGAGAGAGAGAGAGAGAGAGAGAGAGAGAGAGAGAGAGGGGGGGGGGGGAGTGGAGGAGATGAACAGAGAGAAAGGAGGAGATGAATAGGAAGATCGTGGAGGATGAGATAGAGAGAGGTGGAAGGAGGAGATGGACTAACAGAAGATTGGAATAAACACAGCAGGTTCTCACATAGTAGATAGATAAAAAAGCATCTGAGGCAGTTGTGTGACCCTGGAAATGAGTTGTTGGGTGGCCCTTGTCTACTACGTAACAAGTTTGCTTCTTTGTGACTCTGGTCCGTACATGACAGGTGGGCAGCCGAACCGTGAACAATGCGGGGGCGGCCGGTGTGAGGGCGAAGAGAGACAAAGACGTCTCCACCCTGGCTGCCTCCTGCGAGCAACCTGGCAGGGGGCAACTCGCAAAATACAGAGCCATCCAGGGTCAACAGACTCGCTAAAAGAGAGGCGGAAAAAAAATAACGCATCGGCTCCCTGCAGGCTGCAAAGGCCGAGTGTCGTTTCGGGACCAATACCTGCCCTGCAGTCTCGACGTCAATACGCTCTGCGGCGACGGGTTCTACGACACAAGTGGAACGTAATGCAGCCCGACTGGGAAGAAGCGGCGGGATACGGTCTGAGGAGAACGACGCTCAGTATCTGTAACAGGTTTGAAGGGCAATGGCGGGTAGCTACCGAGAGTCGTCGTTTGTAAGGACTCGGTTGTCTTCCTGCTTAAGAGGTTTTCAGCATGACATTGCGATTATCAGATACCAGCTTATAATCGCTGAAGTTTATTGAAAAAGTAAAACAGCGAGGCCATCTTTCTAAATAATATTCTGCTCTGTAAGCTGTGTCGTGCATGTGACTAGCGGATCCTTTGACATGCAGCGTCTGTCTGATAGTAAACAAATAACTTTTTTTCAGTAGTTATTAATTACTCGCAGTGCTTGACCACTGCTAAGGAACAACTGCCAGTTGCTACGGAACACCCTATAATTGCTGCGTAAAACCCCAGCAATAATAGTAGCCGGCCGGTGTGGCTGTGCGGTTAAAGGCGCTTCAGCCTGGAACCGCGTGACCGCTACGGTCGCAGGTTCGAATCCTGCCTCGGGCATGGATGTGTGTGATGTCCTTAGGTTAGTTAGGTTTAACTAGTTCTAAGTTCTAGGCGACTGATGACCTCAGAAGTTAAGTCGCATAGTGCTCAGAGCCATTTGAACCAATAATAGTAAAAGGAAATGTGGAGGGAGGACAGAAGCTTGCGCACGAGCGCTCTGTGTACATTCTATAGTTCATATAGTATGGTTTTTTGACAAAGGTTTTGTGGACTCGATTTGTGCGACATACCGTGTGGGTCGGCAGCGCTTCTGCAAGACATCATTTGAGTGCTTACAGCAGTGGACGAGGTACTGGACAGCTCGAAACCAGTCGAAGTGTCACTGCCGTTGCCTCAGTGATGTGTGTGTCCAAAAGTGTCTCCTCATTAAAAAGGGTCGCTGAAGGTGTAAATGCTATGTGGAAGCATGCCGATGATCGTCGAAGGACATCACAAGACGATCGATACGTACCCCACGTGGCGAAAAGGGACTAACTTCTCACCGCCAGGCAAATCGTTGCAAACCTTGCGAGCGCTAACTGTAGACGTGTCTGTGCCACAATCATTTCGCGGCGATTAAACCGTGCTTGTTTGTATGCTCGGAAGGGCGTTAAGTGCATGCCAACTCAACTACACCATCGTCCAGAAAGAGTTCATCGGTGTAGGGAGCATGTTGGTTGGGGTCAGCTACAATAGTCCATAGTGATGCTCTCTGACGAATCGCGCCTCAAGAGGAGGAGACGCGTTGCACATCACAGGATGTTCATGAACGTCCTCGGTATGGCGTAGGCGTCACGTTATGGCAGGCACTGTGCAGAATGAACAAACACCGCTGCATATCGTTGGGCAAGGTACTGCTACAGCACAGCGGTATTAAAGGCAGATTATTCTGGATCATATCCGTCTGTTTAGGCTGCGGTAGGTCCCGACTTCCATTTTATGGACAACAATGTCCGTCCACGTAAGACCTGTGAGGTGTCGGACACACTGGGGGGGGGGGGGGGGGGGGGGGTGAAGATGTTGAACTTATGAAGCGAACGGCGTACTCCCAGGACGTAAACCTTACGGAGCATGCCTGCTATGCTCTTCGCAAACGTGATTCTCAACGAACACGCCTTCCCCGAACAGTATAAGAATTGAAAACCGTCTTGAGAGGAGTCGGACAATATGCCCCAAGCACTTCCCTACCATTTGGTAGCCGACATGAATAACAGGTGCAAAATCTGCATTAATATCAGAGGAAGGCATATTTCTTACTGAGAGTCCGGTATCGATCTATATGTTGGGAGTCTGACCTGCGTCAAACAAGAAACAATATCTGTTATCCTGATTTCAGGTGCTGTGAAATCTGTACCATTTTCCGTTATAAATGTACCAGTCCATCTCCATTATGCATCTGTTATGTTTCATGTCGTCCTTTGATTATTCCTGTCGAACAGTAGCTCTGTTTCTTAGCATTTTTTAAGCAGTGTATTTGTTTAACCTGATGAGATTAGGATCTGCACGCCATCTCATACATAGGGCAAGGATTTTATATAAGCAATAGTTCTTAATGGCATTTACTTAAAAAGTAAAAAATGCAATTAACTCCGAAGTTTCTTTCGTGAGTTCTTCGATTTCATCATACGATGGCAGTAGCCTAAAGGCGCGTTAAGTTATCTTGATGGCTTTTTTGGCAGAAAAAACTTACAGCTTTAGACGAAATAGGGGACAGATAAGAAAGATAAGGAAATTTTCGTAATGATAATTTTTTCTACATGCATTCGTTGGAATGCAATGACGTAACATTAAAAGAAAAATTTGGAAAACGCTATTACAGCTTACATGGTCGAACGTAAAAATGACTCTCGCAATACTAATTGGTTGTAGAGAGGGCGAGGACTGTATATATAACAGTCGGTCAATAGTGTTGTGTACAAGGTAAGACGTAAAAGAAGTGTAACTGATAATGTAAAATTGACTTCTTTGCAAATAATTATGTTAAGTTAGTGGCGGAATCGTTCGAGCCGACGAACGTCGGCATTCGTCCCTCCCACCAACCAAAACACTTCCGCATTAAGTTTTTTGTGAGGCCGCGTAGAAACTCCCCCGTTTTTATCTTTCGCAACGCAACAATACTGCGGGCAATTTCCGGTATGCAGTGTGGAGTAGCGGCTAAGGCGCAGGGTGGCGTCCAGCGGATCCCCAGTTGGAATCCAGCCAGCAACAAACACTCTTAGAAGGTTCCACAAATTGTTTGTGTTCACAATATTTGGTTATTCTCGAATATTCGATGTTCGTATGAATAGCAGCATGTTCCGTCGAGGAGTTCAGTTCTGTCACGTTGTTGATCGCAGTAAATGAGCTTCCATTGCTAAACGTTGTGGTTCATTGACGATCCTGCTTTCGAATTTGAACTTGATTTTGGTTACGTCGTGACAATACGTCTGTAATAAACTGCTCGTCGAATGCAACTGAGCCGATGGATTCTAATGGAGCATCTTGTTGTGGTAATGACAGTCTTTGAGGTCTATAAATAGTTGCGTACTAATAGGCACGTCAAATAGTACCTTAAAATGGCGGCTGTTCGGTAGTAAATTGTACATTGAATTGAATGTTGTAGAGACATCCGTAATTTTAATGTGCTGTAAGTACTGCAAATAGAAGCCACACAGCTAAAAATATTCGCAAAACAAAAAGTAATAATTCCTCAATCGTAGAGTGCAAGTTCTTCAGTCGGACGCCACTTCGGCGACTTGTTTGTTCTTAACTATCCAAGTTTCCGAACGGGGACCTAGAGTTTAACGAGGAATCCGAACCACATGTAATTCTGGCGCCTGCCCACCTTGTTGAGAGGTGAAGGCTAGATTGAAGGCAGACAAAATTAGGATGCACCGACCGGTTTTCTGTTCCCCATCCTCTCGGTTTGCAGGCTACATCTGCATACGGGATGTTTCTCATTTCCTGTTAAACTCTTCTGGGGTTGTAGAGGAGGCTAAGTAGATAGAGTTTTGCTTAGGAACCCAAGTCCGCAAACGGTTTGTTTGCATGAAAACAAGAGTTCCTCAATCGCGTGCTAGATGTTTCTTTCGCAGTTCACCTGTTACCTTAGGCTACCGACATTCATGACTGGTACGATGACGTGATGTCACGTGATATTTCCGTCTGTGGTGTTTTAATGCTTCCTGGTGATGCGTCAGTTGACATTGTGGTGACTAGTACTGCAGTAACAGTATGCCTGAGTACACAAATATGTTGCTTATTTACGGTGTGCGTAATGGGAGAGAAGGCTAACGTCTGTACCACGAATTCTTTCCGTATCGTGTGACTCCACTTCATCTCATGTTTGCGAGAGTAGAGCAACGGTTGCGGCGAAGTGAGAAATTCAGAAGAGATAGAGCAAACTGTGATGCTCCAAGAAGGCGCCGCACTGTCCTATTGGAAAAGGAAGTCCTCCATTGAGTTGAAGATAACCCATCGACGAGTTTACAAACCATTGCAAGTGACTTGCAGGTGTCTCACTCGTCTCTTTGGTGCGTTATGCATCAACAGTAAGTCCACCTATATCACACCCAGTAGGTATGCGTCATGTTTCGGGTGGATTCTGTGCAGCGTGTCACTTGCTTTTCTTGGTTTCTACACCGTTATGTGGATTTTTCACATACAAATTTTGTTCACCAATTAAGTGCCTTTCAACAGGGAAGTTGTTTTGAACTTTCTAAATAGCCCCATTTCGGATCAAGGAAACCTCAGAGGTACGTGTACACGGAGATATCAACTCACGTTCGGCATCAATGTCTGGGCAGGTATCTGCGAAGGTCGTGTGATCGAGACGTACTTCCTTCCTCCCCATGTAACGGGTGCTAGGTAACTGAGATTTGTGCAGCAAATGCTGACGGAGTTTTTGGAAGATGAGACATTCGGCAGGAATTGTCGTTCCAGCATGATAGTAGTCTTCTGGGACAGGTGGGTCGGTGTAAGTGGACCACATGCTCGGTCACCAAGATCGCCAGATTTAACGCCTTTAGACTTTTTCTGTGAGGCCACATCAAGAGTCGTGTTTACGAGACCCCTGTCCCGTCACAGGTAGAACTGGTTGCACGGATCATGGCTGCGGCAGAAGTGATTAATCATACACCACGCGTGATAGACAAAGTTCATGCGAACTTACTGCACAGATACATACTGCGTGCACCGAACTTGGTGGTCGTCATATCGAACACCTGTTGTAATATCACAGAAAATGAAAGTGAAATCTGTACATCGGATTTTCTTGTAATATGGAAAAGAACCGTTTGCGGATATGGTTCGTATGCTCACCTTCGACGTCCCTCTACAACCTCTAGAAGTGCGCAACACGAATTGTGAAACATCCTGTACATACTCCGCGAGTCACCGTACAGGAGGGTACCAGGAAACTCTACTCGTCATTTCCTGTCTCTTTGTACGCGCAAATAGAGCTACGGGAAAGCGACAGTCTATATGGCTCCGAAAGAGCTCTAATTTCTCGTACCTTATCTTCGTGGTTCTTAGGCGGAATATATGTTGGTGGCAGGACAACCGTTCTGCAGTGATCTTCAAATACCGGTTCTCTACCTATTTCTAAATAGTTTTCCCCGAAAATAGCCCTCGCCTTTCCTCCAGGGAATCTCGTTAGAGTCCGCGAAGCATCTCTGTAATATTCGTGTGTTGTTACCCACTGGCAACAAATCTAGCAGCCCGCACTCCTATCGCACCTGCGTGTGGCACTCCTGATGATACCCTTGTCTCTGATGGACACTCACCGTCGAGCACAACACATTGGGTTCTATTACTTAAGAAATCCTGAAGTCACTCACATATCTGAGAATCTGTTCCATATGCTACCTTCGTGAACAGTCCGCAATGGGGCACCGTGTCAACTGATTTTCAAAGATCTGGAATTATGGGATCTGCCTGTTGCCCTTCATCCATACTTCGCAGTATATTACAACAGAAAAGAGACAGCGGATTTTCGCGCGAGCGATGCTTTTTAAAGCGATAATGATTCGTGCACGTAAGCTTTCAAGTCTGTAAGAAATTTATTATATTCGAAATCAGAATATGCTCCAGAATTCTGCAGCAAACAGATGTTAATGTTATTATATGTTAAAAATGACCAAATTCCTCCAGCTGTATTAAGGTATTCGTTTTATTGGCGACTAGTTTCGATGTTGTTACGTCAGCATCTTCAGGCCCTTATTTGTTGACAGCAACCGTATGTGTCTAACACTAGTAGTCAGTGGTGAGATAGGCGTGTGGACACTAGTACTCAGTGTTAGACACATACGGTTGCTGTCAACAAATAAGGGCCTGAAGATGCTGACGTAACAACATCGAAACTAGTCGCCAATAAAACGAACACCTTAATACAGCTGGAGGAATTTCGTCATTTTTTAACATATATTATACTAGCTGACGTCCCAAATCGTCCATTTCAATGATGTATATACGATGGATAATGTTATTGGGTTATAATTTTACGGTTCCGTTCTTTTACCTTTCCTATTTACAAGAGTTACCTTCACTTTTTTCCAGTCGCTTGGAATTTCTCACTGGGGGAGATATTCGCGATAGAAACAAGCTGCCGGGCCAGTACCGTAGAGCACTCTTCTTAAAATCGAATTCCCTCCGGACCTGGCGACTTATTTGTTAACAGCTCTCTTAATTGTTTTTTACTCGAGGGATGCTTCTTATTATGTCGTCCCGACGGGAGAGTGTGCCATGGTCAAACTGCGACATTTTTGTACGACTCTCCGGCGTAAATGAATTCTTTAACGCGAAATTTAAAATTTCGGCTTTCGTTTTGCTACCTTCAGCTGCCACAACAGACTGGCCAACGGGTATCATGCTGGAGGTAAATGATGTCAGTTCGTTGTCTCAGTGAGATTCTAACAAAGGTTTATCTCCTCTTTCTAACAGAAACACTCTCCTAGCCTTCTTGAGTGATTCATTAACATTCGTACCATAGTCGCTACGATATCATGGTCACTAATCCCCGTCTCTATCGCCTTATCGCTAGATCATCAGGCTCGACTTCTCCACAAGTACATAAATTACGTAACAGATGATTGGTGTTTGTGTACTGCCATCATTAGATGCATTTTATTCCGTTAGGCATATATATCTTCGTGCAAACATGTGTTCGTGCGTAAGCTCCAGAAATATCGTTTGGGAGCAATTAAGAGGAAACGACCACAATCACATAGCAGAGTGGTAAGGGAGACAGCACTCTGCAATCTACGGAATAATAAAAAAAAGTATTCTTTGAGCACGAACCGGACCTCCTAAAAACACTTCTTCGACTAATCTGAAACACAAGGTGGAGTGCGACGTAAACGAAAGTTGGTAAGCGTGTTTCTACATCTGGAAGATAATGTTTATTTAAATTTCGCGCTAGCCGCATAAAAGTGGCGCTAGTAACGCCACTATGAGGATGCAAATCAGGATTGCTTTAAATACACGCTGTAACGGTCGTAAGCGATAGTTACCTTTTAGACTGAAGATCGTGAGTTGATGTTAGTCAAGAATGCGGCAAAGATGATGTTACCAACATCTCAGTGAGTCTGAAGGAGGTCAGATAACAGGGCTACGTCTGTGATATTCCAGAAGTACTTACAAGGGAACCTCCCCATCGCATCGCCTCAGATTTAGTTACAAGTTGGCACAGTGGATAGGCCTTGAAAAACGGAACACAGATCAATCGAGAAAACAGGAAGAAGTTGTGTGGAACTATGAAAAAAATAAGCAAAATATACAAACTGAGTAGTCCATCTCCAAGCTATGCAACATCACAGGAAAGCGTGAGCTTAAAAGAGCCGTGGTCTCGTGGATACCGTGAGCAAGTGCGATATTAGAGGTCCTTGGTTCAAGTCTTCCCTTCAGTGAAAAATTTTTCTTTATTTTCGCAAAGTTATGATCTGCCATTCGTTCATTGACGTCTCTGTTCACTGTAATAAGTTTAGTGCATGTCTTTTGCGACCGCACCGCAAAACCGTGCGATTAGTAGACGAAAGGATGTGCCTCTCCAATGGGAACCGAAAACATTTCATCGCAAGGTCATAGGTCAACCGATTCCTCCACAGGAAAACACGTCTGATATATTCTATACGACACTGTTGACGGTATGTGGGTCACATGACAGGAATATGTTGTCGACCCACCTAACTTGTACACTTGGCGAATGGGTAAACCTAACCTAAGATTTTTCTACCTTGCCCGATTTAGGTTTTCTTGTGGATGTGATAATCACTCCCAAAAAAGTGATGAAAACATAAGAGTTTGTCAAATAAATTGCAACAAATGAATGCAACAGTTTCACAGTCGCACTGTTTTCCCTGTGTCCTGTCAAAACAAATGTTTTTAACATTTTCAAATTTTTCCGTGTGTAGACCTTCAAATCCTGCATATGTCCAAGCAAATCTGAACATGTCCTGGAGTTTTGGAGAGCGAAGTTGATTATGTGTGAGTGCCTGAACTTTGATAATTGTCTGAAAATTAAAAATTAAACTTTTCACTCATGGGTACAATTCAACCAAGGACCTCTCGTTCTGCAGCCGCTCACGCTAACCACGGGACCACGGCGATCCTTGGCTTACAAGTATCTGTGATGTTGCTTATGTGGCCCATCGACTACTCAGTTTGTATATTTTGTTTATCTTTTTCATAGTTCCACACAACTGCTTCCTGTTTTCTCGATTGATCTGTTTTCAGTTTTTCAAGGCCTATCCATTGTGCCACCTCATAACTAAATCTGACGGGGGTGCGATGGGGAGGTTCCCTTGTTAGTAGGAAAGTAGGCGTTGTACACTAGAGGGAAGACCATAGTGTTCGACGTATGGATCTTTCGCACCGTACTACATCTGCAGTAGCAATTCGACCAGCACTTGGCACCACAGTGAGATAACGAACTGTTTCAAAGCGGTAACTTCAAGGACAGCTCCGAGCCAGACGCTCTGCAGCGTACATTCTAGTGAACTCAAACTACTCTATCTGTGACTTCAGCGCTGTCAAGCGAGAGCTCATTGGCGAGCAGCGCGGAGGTCTGTTGTGGTTTCTGATGAAAGCCGGTTCTGCTCCGGTGCCAGGGATTCCCTTGTGTTGTTTAGGAGGCGGCCTGTTGAGGGCCTGGAATCAACCTACCTGCGTGCTGGACACTTTGGACCTACATCTGGAATTATGGTGTGGGGTGCGAATTCGTATAACAGCAGGAACACTCTCGTGGTTATCCCACGCACCCTGACTGTAGGTTTGTACGTCAGCCTGGTGAGCCGATCTGTTGTGGCGTCATTCATGAACAGCAATCCAGGCGGTGTCTCCCCAACAGGATAACGCTCGCCCACATACCGGAGTTGTAGCCCCCCATGCTCTATTGGGCGCCACCATGTTTCTTTGGCCTCCTCCCGATCACCGGATCTGTCTTCAGTAGAACACATATGGGACACCATCGGACAACTCTAGCGTCATTCACAACCAGTATTAACCGTCCCTTTAGTGGCGGACCAAGTGCAACACGCATGGAACTCCATTCCACATACTGATATGCGGTACCTGTACAACGAAATGCATGCTTGCATTCAACTTTCTGGCGGCTACGGAACATTTCATGTTTGCACATCTTGCGATTACATTAACCTGTGATCTGCAGTGTTAATCACTGAAATATGGTACTAGACAAATGTACTTCCAAAATTTCATTCATTTGCATCAACTATGTTTTGGTGTTGCGTTTCCTTTTCCGTCCGTATGCAGCGTGGTCCATTGATCGTGACCGGGCCAAATATCTCACGAAATAAGCATCAAACGAAAAAACTACAACCAACGAAATTCGTCCAGCTTGAAGGGGGAAACCAGAGGGCGCTATGGTTGGACCGCTAGATGGCGCTGCCATAGGTCTAATGGATATCAATTGCTTTTTTTTAAAGAATGGGAACCCCTATTTTTATTACATACTCGTGTAGTACGTAAAGAAATATGAATGTTTCAGTTGGACCACTTTTTCCGCTTTGTGACAGATGGCGCTGTAATAGTCACAAACATAGGGCTCACAATTTTAGACGAACAGTTGGTAACAGGTAGGTTCTTTAAATTAAAATGCAGAACGTAGATGCGTTTGAACATTTTATTTCGGTTGTTCCAGTGTGATACATGCACCTTTGTGAACATATTATTTCTGAGAACGCATGCTGTTACAGCGTCATTACCTGTAAATACAACATTAACGCAATAAATGCTCAAAATGATGTCCGTCAACCTCAACGCATTTGGCAATTCGTGTAACGACATTCCTCTCAACAGCGAGTGGTTCGCCTTCCGTAATGCATTGACAATGCGCTGACGCATGTTCTCAGGCATTGTCGGTGGATCACGATAGCAAATATCCTTCAACTTTCCTCACAGAAAGAAATCCGTGGACGTCAGATCCGGTGAACGTGTGGGCCATGGTATGGTGCTTCGACGACCAATCCACCTGTCATGAAATATTCAATACCGCTTCAACCGCACGCGAGCTATGTGCCGGACATCCATCGTGTTGGATGTACATCACCATTCTGTCATGGAGTGACACATCTTGTAATAACATCGGTAGAACATTAGGTAAGAAATCAGCATATATTGCACCATTTAGATTGCCATCGATAAAATGGTGGCCAATTAATCTTCCTCCCATAATGCCGCGCCATATATTAACCAGCCAAGGGCGCTGATGTTTCACTTGTCGCAGCCATCTTGGATTTTCCGTTGCACAATAGTGCGTATTATGCCGGTTTACGTTACCGCTTTTGGTGAATGACGCTTCGTCGCTAAATAGAACGCGTGCAAAAAATCTGTCATCGTCCCGTAATTTCTCTTGTGCCCAGTGGCAGAACTGTACACGACGTTCAAAGTCGTCGCCATGCAATTCCTGGTGCATGAAATATGGTACGGGTGCAATCGATGTTGATGTAGCATTCTCAGTATCGACGTTTTCGAGATTCTCGATTCTCGCGCAGTTCGTCTGCTACTGATGTGCGGATTAGCCGCGACAGCAGCTAAAACACCTACTTGGGCATCATCATTTGTTGCAGGTCGTGGCTGACGTTTCACATGTGGCTGAACACTTCCTGTTTCCTTAAATAACTTAAGTATCCGGCGAACGGTCCGGAAACTTGGATGATGTCGTCCAGGATACCTAGCAGCATACATAGCACACGCCCGTTGGGCATTTTGATCACAATATCCATACATCAACACGATATCGACCTTTTCCGCAGTTGGTAAACGGTCCATTTTGACACGGGTAATGTATCACGAAGCAAATACCGTCCGCACTGGCGGAATATTACGTGATACCACGTACTTATACGTTTGTGACTATTACAGCGCCATATATCTCAAAGCGAAAAAAGTAGTCCAACTAAAACATTTATATTTCTTTACGTACTACACGAATATGTTATAAAAATGGGGGTTCCTATTTAAAAAAATACGCAGTTGATATCCGTTTGACCTATGGCAGCGCCATCTAGCGGTCCAACCATAGCGCCCTCTGGTTTCACCCTTCGAGCTAGACAAGTTTCTTTCTTTGTAGTTTTTTCGTTTGATGCTTATTTCGTGAGATATTCGGCCCGGTCACTATCAGTAGACTACCCTGTATATAGTGTGTGCTCATGTCCTCTCACCGCAGATGAGCCCCAAGGAGTCCCATCTGCCTGTCATCCACCCACACGCCGACCCGATCTTGTACCAAATTTTATATTTATTTTAACTGTTTGTAATCCTGTTAGGAGTGTCGCAATACCCCATGCGGCAAGGTGACGTTCTTACGTGAATTTGGTTTCTGGTCGGTGACACCTCTGTAGACGGGTCGATGTGTTGTCTCATTTTTAAAATGGTCTGAATTTATTTAAATGTTATTTATATATAATGTATCCGATCCAGAGAGCTGAAAGTCAGTAACAGTGCACTTTTCATGAGTTGTCTCAGGTGAACCACAGCAATAAGTCACCTGAAATAAAAATCCCCTGGAAATTTTAAGTTACTGGCGGCCTACATTTTGCGTGTGACTCCATTAAAAAAAGTTCCACCACTATGGACACCGCTAACAGAACAGTTGAATGCAAAATATTAATGCAAAGAATAAACGTTTCTCGTAGCTCCACGCAGAGATTTGAAAATTGCACACTGCGCAAAGTTGCTGAATATAAATGACCACTTCTACATTAGTTTACTTGAAAAATACACCATTGATCACTTATTTGAAACACTATATATGTTTCAATAACTTGAGATGCATTACGCCTCTTCCTGGCAGTTTTTAAAAAAATACTTATAACGCCTGCAATAGGCCTGGCTCAGTTGTAAAATGGTCATTCCAGAATGAATACAACACTACATAACTCTGCCATATTTGTGTCGGTCCTTCAGAAAACCAAAGGCTGCAAAGGCTGCCGCGTAGATCATGCGTTCCCCAGATAATGCATTTCCCACAACGCGAAGCTACGCGGCGGCTAGGACGTTCTTTGCAGTGCACATGCAACAGTTTTTTCATGATTGATTCCGGCATGTCATTCTTCTCCCATCACTGAGCAACGCCTTAAGATTCAATATTTTATTTTTATATTTGAAAATAAAATGTTAACAGGGAATTAAAAAAAAAAAAAAAAAAAAAAAAGGTAACTGGGTCGTTACAACAAGGGCTTGATGACTTGGAAGTTTTGTCCCTTACGATCCGCTATACGAGCAGGCAACCAAGTTATTATGGATCAGATAGTGTTATTTTAATGAAATATTACAGAATATTCTCTCCTAAATCCAGTGTGGAAACTGAAAGGTACTCGAGAAAGCTTAGACCATTGCAGTCGAAAGCTACATCGTCGTGAGTAGTCAGAGTGAGAGCAAAGCCCTGGGACACCATTCGTTCGTCGGCTGCTGCAGCCTATGCTCTGCATGTCTTTCCATGCAGTCCTGCTAGAAATAGTGTGCTGACCTCTCACAGCTATCTTATTCCGACATACAGTCGATCTCTTCGTATCCTTCTACGGAGGCGAGATATCGTCCGTTCCTCACATACTTGCGATCGTCCTGTGTGACGGCTTACTGTGTGAGGAAACGCTGTCTCTGCGACACTGAGGCCGGCCGTTGTGGCCGTGCGGTTCTAGGCGCTTCAGTCTGGAATCGCGTGACCGCTACGGTCGCAGGTTCGAAACCTGCCTCGGGCATGGATGTGTGTGATGTCCTTCGGTTAGTTAGGTTTAAGTAGTTCTAAGTTCTAGGGGACTGATGAACACAGATGTTAAGACCCATAGTGCTCAGAGCCATTTGAACCATTTTTTTGCGATATTGAACGTCCACCCAAGACATTGTTAAACACGGCCGAATTCTTGAATTCTTGTCTAATCTGCTATAAGCTATGAACCACGCATCTTGCGAGTGTTACAGTCCCACATTCAAAGCCGTTCACCCCGTGGCATTCTCCCGACCCCATTACGCACTTCCAGTTCTTATTTATTTATTCCGCATGAGTTCGGGATATCAACTGAATTAATGAAATACGAACAGTGCAATACAGACATTCAGTACAGCTATAAAACATGCAGTACTTTCATGGTCCAGTCGCACTGATGTGACCACCTGGTTCTGACAGGGAAATGTGTAGGAATCAGTGTCACGGGGAAAAGGGTGATTTCCATTGACGCCCTTTATGCCACTCCCTACGGGCTTCTCGTGTCGATTCGAAGCAGCGGTGGGTCTGGAATGTTTTTCTCGGTCACTCGTTTCAACCCTGGGCGTCACAGTTCTGCCCATCACAGAGGCGTCAAAGGAAGGGATGAAATGTGGGTTAAGGGAGCTGTGACGACTTTCACAACGTGTGACACACACACGGTAGAGTTTGGCAGAATAGTGGTGACATTTGGTGTCAATATGACACCATTAATCCACCTCGCACGTCACATGAACTTCTGAGCTGGAGCCCGTGTCAACACTTTGCTGTTTGAAGCGTCGTCGAACCCGAGGGTGCCGTCACCAAAAGCTTCATGGCAGAGGTATGTTGTACGCACCTTTGAACCAAATTGCAAACTTAGGTGTTGCGAAGGGTGGAAATTAAGGGATTTCGAAAGAGTGATCCTTTAATTCTGTTGTGCAGTGTAATATTGCACTTCTCGAGAAGTTTATTTACCAAAAGTGTGAACAGGCCCGGTGGCCTCCACTAATGCGAATTTAAGGAAGTATAATTCTAGTTCCTTAAGAACACAAATAAAAAGCGAAAGTAAAGAAAAAAACCAGAGAGAGATATTGCGATGTTGTTTAATAGGGAGGCGTGTATAATGGTGTTAGTCGTTGGACGGTACTGTAGTGTCTCTCTTGGGTAGGAACAGTACTTTTTTAGTCTCTCTCTCTCTCTCCCTCTCTCCCTCTCTCTCCCTCCCCCTCCCCCTCTCCCTCCCCCTCTCCCTCCCTCTTTTACCGCAGTAAGATACGGGGAAGAGGAAGCGGGCGACCCGCGGGGAAATGCGCTTTAACTGAGAAATACAGAGTCCCGCTCTGCAAGGAGCTTCGCTGCTGGACAATGAAGACGCACGCTCGCGCTAAGCGAGTTACTTAGCCCGTTATTAGCCGCGGGACGCTCTCCTGCTTTGTTTTGTTTGCCTAGCGAGGCACTTTTTCCGCCTCGGTTCACCCCCACCCCCGCTGGGAGTTTTATCTCTGTGACACCGGAAGCCGAGTTAAACAACTGCACACCCCTGTGTCGTCGGGGAAATCCATACAAGGTCGCACAGAGTTCTCTCACTAATTGTGCCAACTCCACTACTACCAGCCTTTCATTTCCTTCGTCTGTTGTAATTTCTTTCTGTACATGTGGTGCACGCCCTTCCACTCTACATCTACATGGTTACTCTGCAATTCAGCCTTAAATGCCTGGAAGAGGGTTGATCGAACCATTTTCATACTAATTCTCTAGTATTCCACTCTCGAATGACGCGTGGGAAAACGGAACACCTAAATCTTTCCGTTCCAGGTCTGATTTCTCTTATTTTATTTTGATGATCATTTCTCCCTACGTAGGTGGGTGTCAACAAAGTATTTTCGCATTCGGAAGAGAAAGTTAGTGATTGAAATTTCGTAAATAGATTTCGCCGCTAAGAAAACCGCCAACTCGGGTATCATATCAGTGACGCTCTCACTTCAGTTGCGCAGTAAGACGAAACGGGCTGCCCTTCTTTGCAATTTTCGATGTCCTTCGTCAATCCTACCTGGTAAGAATCCCACACAGCGCAGCAATATTCCAGCAGAGGACGGACAAGTGTAATGTAGGCTGTCTCTTTAGTGGGTTTGTCGCATCTTCTAAGTGTTCTGCCAACAAAGCGCAGTCTTTGTTTCGCCTTCCCCACGATATTATCTATGTGGTCTTTCCAATTTAAATTGCTAGTAATTGTAATTCCTAGGTATTTAGTCGAATTGACAGCCCTTAGATTTGTGCGATTTACCAAAATTTATCGGATTTCTTTTGTACCCATGTGGATGACCTCCCACTTTTCTTTGTTTAGTGCCAATTGCCACTTTTCGCATAATACAGAAATTCTCTCTAGATTGGAATTGATCGTCTGATGATTTTACTAGACGGTAAATATCAGCGTCATCTGCAGACAATCTAAGGGGGCTGCTCAGATTATCCCCTAGATCATTTATGTAAATCAGGAACAGCAGTGAGCCTATGACACTACCTTGCAGAACGCCAGATATCACTTCTGTTCTACTCGATGATTTACCGTCTATCACTACGAACTGTGACCTCTCTGAGAGAAATCACGAATCCAGTCACACAACTGAGACGATACTCCATACGCATGCAATTTGATTAATAGTCGCTTGTGAGGAACGGCATCAAAAGCCTTCTGGAAATCTAAGAATATGGAATCGATCTGAGATCTCTTGTCGACCGCACTCATTACTTCATGGGAATAAAAGAGCTAACTGTGTTGCACAAGAACGATGTTTTCTGAAACCCTTTCTTCAAGGTGATTCGTAATGTTCGAGTACAGTATATGCTCCAAAATCCTATTGTAAATTGAGGTCAAATGTGAACACCATGAGCTTTAATTGACGATCGACACTAGCATAACGTAAAGGGGATGTAACAGATGAGACTTCTGCAGTTCTGAGTGAAGCCTTATGCGCTCAAAAATGCGGCATCGCGTGCGTTCATTACCTTGTCGGTGTTCGTCAGGGGGCGGCGGACAGCACAGCTCCGCTCACCTCGCTGTCTCGGAAGCAATTCCCTTTTAACTTCTCCTTACTACAATTTACCGATGTTGGTTTAAAAAAAAACTATCTAGCTGTGTTTTCATCTGACCAATCAGGGTCTCAGTGTTAACCTTAAGCTCCGCCTACAAAAATTCTGTCTATCCAATGAGAAACGTTATACTTTTCGTGGTGGGGCAATGTTTTTAAAGTTTGCAACGTAACAGAGACGCGAAAAAGTCTCAAGCTAAAACTTGCAGCTGGTGTGGTCCTTTTAGCGTTATCGTAAGATCTATACTGTTCTTCTGGAGGGCTCTATCTTTTAACATGGGCTTGGGGGGTGGTCCTAACGTAACAGAGACGCGAATAAGTCTCACGCTAAAACTTGCGGGTGGTGTGGTCCTAGCAGTTAGCTGGCGACGTGGGTGTCCGTCCGTTCCTTGTTGTAAGGCCTTCCAGCTTAACACGGTTCTGCTCTCGGCTTCTGTTCTCGCTTCTCCCCTCGGAACTGCGTCTGTCTCATGGTGGGAAGGTATGACATGCATTTAGGCATTCTTGTGTTAGTCTGTGGTATTCCATTTGCTCACTCGTTACTCGTATTACTTTGGTTAATTTAATGTCACGATTTATTCGGAGCTATGTGACATACTACTGGATTTGCTTATCGTGTCAGGGTTTTCATGGAAGGTGTTGGATTTGCCTGACACCTTACAACCTCTTCCTTCCTTTCTCTGTCGTTCTCCTCCTCACCCTCTGTCTCCGTCTCCTCTTTACCTCTCTCTGTCTCTCTCTCTCTCTCTCTCTCTCTCTCTCTCTCTCTCTCTCTCTCTCTCCATCTCCTCCTTACCTCTGTGTGTTCAGTTACTTTCCTCCCCCCTCCCGTCTCAGTCCAACTCCTCCTCCTGTCTCTGACCTTCAGCATTGATTAGGAACTGAAATCTGTTAAAATAAATGAGTAAATCTGTTGAGATGATTAATACACAGGGTTTGAGAGAGAAGTATCCAGCAGGTCGATCTGTCAGGATAGTAGGTTCAACTATAGTATTTCGCAGTGTTTTTGTCTGCGGACAAGAAGGATTAAGAAGTTTCCGACGATACAGGTTGCGCAGTAGTATTCTAATCACAAACCATAAATAGAACTTTCCCGTTTTCTGTTAAAACCGACTGGGAGGATTAAAACGAAATAGCACATTGTTGTGTATGCAGATTTAGTTTACAATTACATATAAGGGAAAGGAATACATCTGGGAGAAACGATATTACTAATTGTTTGATTGCCCATGGGTCTAAGATGAAAGTGACTCGAGAGAGAAAACTAACCCACACATTTTCAAAACACAACACGGTTTTCCTCCCAGTAGATTTCAACAAAAACCTGTACAGTTTTGTTAATGTGTATTTGTATATTTTTTTAGAAAATCGTGTAAAAATTAGAAGAAAATTGGTCGAGAACTTTCTGAAATTTTTGCCAACAACATTTCTTCTTTGTGTAGTATATATAAATTTATGTACTACGTATATATATACGTTAACCTAGTTTTTATAGTACCATATATTTAACTATGAATGTCTTTAACACAGTGGTTACACAGAAAAGTCTAATGGTTACAGAATAGATAAATCAAAGTTTGTGTTTGACTTGCCGCTGTATACACGATGGTCCAGCTACGCAGTCACTTCGGGGCGTGCTTCCATTTCCTTTTGACAGTGCCGTGTTCTCTCCCATTTGCCCAGCACTGGACTTTACTGGCTTTTTGGATTCATTTCGATGCGAACTTTCTTCTGATATGCATTTCGTGTAGTTCCGAGCACATTTACGAGTCACATCAGACGACATAGCTCATTATTTTGTGATGTTCAGTTTAATATCCACCTTCAATTACATTGCGGTATGTATTTGTTGCCGTCTCGTCCTCTGCAATCTCTTCACAATGACACCTGAATCAGTGCCCTGGCTATAAGCTTTTCACGCTACACTATTTTATAACCAGGCACAATTCTAATTCGTATCACAGGCAAAACAAATACTGCATGACGAATACAGACATGATCTATCAGTTGTGAGGTCAACCATCGTTTACGTATTATTAGTCCCTTATTTATTAACGTATCAGATCTGACGGTATTTTGTCACACAAGAAGGTTCGACCAACAAGCCAATAGAAATTTCCACCCCAAAATCTGAAGATGTAACCTGACTCGAACCCGCGTCCTTCCACGCTGTTGTCAGCGGCACTAAACACTAGCCTACTTTCGTCTTCTTCTTCTTCTTCTTCTTCTTCTTCTTCTTTCTCTCCTTCTTTTTCTGCATCGTTCAGACGTGGCATGAAGTGGAAGATAGAGTGGGATGCAAATAAAACAATTTTGTTGCTTTTGATTGAGTTGTTATTAAGAAAAGTATCAAAAGTAAAGTACAGTTTTACGCTTTCTCGTCAGAAATCACTTGCTATGTATCTGGAGTGAGCAGGTGGCGGTATTACTAAAGTAAAACTTCTGAATATAAGCATAGAATATTTCTGCAAACGCAGGTCATTGTACATTAATCGGGTCCTAATGGAGAAAGAAGTTCTGAAAACATTGTAGTTCTCCAATTTATAGTGTTCTGCAGTCACATAAATCATAGTATCTTCTGACGTCGCGACTGACTTTGTCTCTAACTGTATGAAACAAACAAACTAACTTCGTCCGAAAAGGCCTGGAAGGCCCAACGGTACCGTCCGACCGCCGTGTCATCACCAGCCGTCAGTCGTAACTGGATGCTGGTATGGCGGGGCCACGTGGTCAGTCCACCACTCATCTGCCCGTTGTCAGTTGTCGTGACACCCAGTCGCTGCTTCTCAGTCGAGTATCTCCTCAATTGGCCTCGCAGCAGCCGAGTGCACCTCGGTAGCCAACAGCGCTCGGCAGAGTCGGGTGGCCATCCACCCGACTGCTCGTTAAGTCCGACAGCACTTCTGTTAAGTGACGGGAACCGGTGTCAACACCGAGGCAAGGCCGTTGACTTCCAAGTATATAGTTAGTGAAATTTCCAAGTTGTAAGGCATAACTGTTAGGTTTCGTGCTGGGCAGGGCTCCTCCTTTATACACGCTGTGGTTTCCGACGTCCTTTTAATGACTGCTAGCTTCTTTTTCTACCCAATTGCAGATCTTAGCTCGATCTCTGTAAGCAAAGCTATGTGATAACGTGTCTATCAATTGGCGATGGCCATAGTACGGATCAGACTTCAGTTCCATCTTATACACTTTTTTCCGGTTACAACTTTGTCACTGACAATATTATAACGTGCAGATTTTACATTTGATGTGAGAATATTATTGTGTACATTCATGCAGTTATTGTCCCAATTGGGTTCGTTGGATATTTCATGTTTATAACAGGAGTTCCCTAACTTTTCCTGTGATGGAACACTTCGAGAATGTCAGTACTTGCTGAGCGGTTCTAGGCGCTTCAGTCAGGTTCGAATCCTGCCTCGGGCGTGGATTTACATTATGTCCTTAGGTTAGTCAGGTTTAAGTAGTTTTAAGTTCTAGGGGACTGATGACCTCAAATGTTAAGTCCCACAGTGCTCAGAGCCATTTGAACCGTTATTTTAAAATGAGAGAAATTTGTTTTATTCGGTGATTACTTCAACTTTAAATCATGATAACACAGAAATCTTAAAATATTTAAAAAAAAAATAGTATTGTCCAAATGTCGATTAGCAAACCACCATATTATCAATAGTATTTTGCGGAGCTCTTATTCACTTCCCGTGGAACAACAGTGTTGCGCCGAACACAGTACGGGAGAATGTGCTCTACAAGGTTTTGTTTTTGTCCCCTAGTCATGAGATATATAACTTCGACATGGCATACCAGTGAGGGGCTTCTTGTAGACAACTCAATTCCCTATAATAATTATCAACGTACGTCAGTTGGTTATTATTGTGCCCCACATGGACAGGCACTCTGTATCCTTTCGGGACTAAGGTAGAGATATGTGTTCAAACACGCCTCTGTGATCGCTCTGCGACGTGTTAGAATGGCTGGCTCTGAGCACTATTGGACTTAACTGCTGTGGTCATCAGTCCACTAGGGCTTGGAACTACTTAAACCTAACTAACCTGACATACATCCGTGCACGAGGCAGGATTCGAACGTGCGACCGTAGCGGTCGCGCGGTCCCAGACTGAAGCGCGTAGAACCGCTCGGCCACTCAGGCCGGCGACGTGTTGGAAGTCTGTTCTCTAAACACTGCAGTATGGACTTTACAGTACTAGACAATGCTACTAGTACTAAATCACATTTGATTAACTAGACGCAGCGTAAATACTTCACGAAATGGTAATTACTGAATTGCAACTTTTTAAAATTTTCACCTAAATGGCCACTTAGCCTTTCGGGAAATTGTCTGTGTCAGGCATGTGGAGCCGCGCTCTACCATATAGCCACCCACTTCTGATCTAACTTTAATTTCTCCCCACCCTGTTTCCGATTTTTACAAAAACCAGAAAACTATATAAAAAAAATAGGAAAACAAAAATTACAACTACAAGTCCTGTTTGCGCTGTTGAAAACCTTCATTTACATGGTAATTGTAGGTTATACACAACTAATCAGCCAGAACGTAATGGCCACCTACCTAATAACCAGTATTTCCACCTTTTGGCACGGATAACAGCGGCGGCACATCGTCGCACGAAAGCAGTCAAGCCTTGGTAGGTCGCTGGGGGGAGTTCGTACATCTGCACACACACACACACACACACACACACACACACACACACACACACAAGTTACGTGAAGTACCGTGAATTTCGGGGAGGGGGCGATGAGCTCTGGCGCCACGTTCAAACACATCCCGGATGTATTCGATCGAGTTCAGGTCTGGTGAGTTCAGGTGCCAGCACATCAATTGGTACTCGACATTGTGTTCCGCCGGCCGAAGTGGCCGTGCGGTTAAAGGCGCTGCAGTCTGGAACCGCAAGACCACTACGGTCGCAGGTTCGAATCCTGCCTCGGGCATGGATGTTTGTGATGTCCTTAGGTTAGTTAGGTTTAACTAGTTCTAAGTTCTAGGGGACTAATGACCTCAGCAGTTGAGTCCCATAGTGCTCAGAGCCATTTGAACCATTGTGTTCCTCGAACGTCTTCGTCACAACCCTCGCCTTGTGACATGTCGCATTATCTTGCTGAAAAATGTCACTGCCGTCGGGAAACATGATTCTCATGGAGGGGTATGCGTGGTCTGCAACCAGTGTGCGACACTCCTTGCCCGTCGTGGTGCCTTGCACGAACTCCACTGGACGCATGAGTGCACGTGAGAGTTCCCCAGAGCATGGGGGAGCCCCCGCTAGTGTGTCACTTTCCCTCAGTGCAGCTGTCAAGGAGCCATACCGCTGGAAGACGTGGGATCCGCGCTCTGCCATCGGCATGGTGAAGAAGGTATAGGGATGTATCATGTCTCGCAATACCCTGCCACTGCGCCAACGTCCAGTGCCGGTGGTCTCGTTCCCATTTCAGACGTAGTTGCCAATGCCGTGCTGTTATCACTGGCACAGGCATTGGTCGTCGGCAACGAAGGCCCATCGTTAAAGACTGTTCGATACTCTTTGTATTCAGACACAACAAGCATTAATGTCTGATGTTGGTTCCGCCATAGTTCGCCGCGTGCCCTGCTTTTCCATCTGTAATGAGTGATGGCCGCCCAAACCCAAGGCGTCTGGACGTGGTTTCGCCTCGTGTTGAAGCACTCCTCGAACACTCGACAAGTCGCGCCGAGCCTTCAGGTTATCACGATCTATCCTCGGTAAATACACCACGCACTTTCCCATAGTACACACGGATAGCAAGCTCACTGATACTACATGCCCCGTGCGTGTGTCCGACTAGCAATGATTCCTCGCCAGGTGGCGCTGCTATCATCGGGACGGGTTTATGTCAACAGTAAGTCAGTGGTCATAACGTTACGGGTGATAAGTGTATGTCGTAGGCTCTAGTTGTAAGCGCTGGTTACATAAATGACTGACATGTTTGGTGAAACTTCCTGGCAGATTAAAACTGTGTGCCCGACCGAGACTCGAACTCGAGACCTTTGCCTTTCGCGGGCAAATGCTCTACCATCTGAGCCACCGAAGCACGACTCACGCCCGGTACTCACAGCTTTACTTCTGCCAGTACCTCGTCTCCTACCTTCCAAACTTTACAGAAGCTCTCCTGCGAACCTTGCAGAACTAGCACTCCTGAAAGAAAGGATATTGCGGAGACATGGCTTAGCCACAGCCTGGGGGATGTTTCCAGAATGAGATATTCACTCTGCAGCGGAGTGTGCGCTGATATGAAACTTCCTGGCAGATTAAAACTGTGTGCCCGACCGAGACTCGAACTCGGGACCTTTGCCTTTCGTGGGCAAGTGCTCTACCATCTGAGCTACCGAAGCACGACTCACGCCCGGCACTCACAGCTGTGGCTAAGCCATGTCTCCGCAATATCCTTTCTTTCAGGAGTGCTAGTTCTGCAAGGTTCGCAGGAGAGCTTCTGCAAAGTTTGGAAGGTAGGAGACGAGGTACTGGCAGAAGTAAAGCTGTGAGTACCGGGCGTGAGTCGTGCTTCGGTAGCTCAGATGGTAGAGCACTTACCCGCGAATGACAAAGGTCCCGAGTTTGAGTCTCGGTCGGGCACACAGTTTTAATCTGCTAGGAAGTTTCATATCAGCGCAAACTCCGCTGCAGAGTGAAAATCTCATTCTGGAGACATTTTTGGTGTCTGATATAATTACATTTTCCTGGAGACTTCTGGAGTCTCCAGGAAAATGTAATTACATCGCACACCAAATATGTCAGTCATTTATGTAACCAGCGCTTGCAAGTAGAGCCTACGACATAGTGAGTTAAAATTTGTGCCAAGGACAGGACTTACAGCTGGCTCTCCTGTTTGGTAGACAGATGTGCTATATCAACTCTACCACTCTGGCATTGTCACTGGGACAGCTGCGTGGAATACCTTTATCCAACTGAACTGAAGTTGTGTTAAGTTGAGCGGGGGATTGGGGTATTCCATGCAGCTAGCTGTGCCAGCCACAGGATGATGTAGTGGGCAGCACATCCGCCTAGTAAGCATGAGACCAGGGTTCAAGTCCCGGCCTGGGCGCAAATTTTTATTAATTATTTCAGATTCTATCTGTATTTGCGGTATGTTCCGGACAATGCAAAGGCAACCGTAACTGAGATTACATTCTGGACATCCTTCATGTCTGTCTTCCAGCAGACAGCAGAGACTGCTCTCTCTTCCTATCACGTCCTTTGAAGTACTCCAGGTACATC
The DNA here is from genome assembly GCF_021461395.2 of Schistocerca americana. NCBI lineage: Eukaryota > Metazoa > Arthropoda > Insecta > Orthoptera > Acrididae > Schistocerca > Schistocerca americana. The sequence goes on from NC_060128.1 coordinate 131,692,665, forward strand.
GAGCGAGCTCCGATAAGAGTTCAGGCGGATCTCCCGAGCCATCCGATCCCCAATCGGCGGTTTCTTCCTCCCTTCTTTTTTCTTTTACATATTGTCTACATTTTAGCGGACAACACATCTCAGATAAATTTTGTGTGCGATATCCGAAGGAACTGACAGCATAGACGGATATAAGTATTGATGAATAGAGCTCTTAGCAAACGATTTAGTCACCGGTTTGTGTAATCTCCCAGCATGGCCCCTATAGCATTGACGCCAAGGCACTGTTTAATCGATGCGGATAAAAACGGTCGTGCGACCACTCCGTCCACGCCAGCATGCGTGTTACCTAAGGAGAGCGAGCGGGCTCGGACTGGTAAGCGGTTAGCATCGGCTGCGCACCTGTAATAAGCACCCGCCATCGGCCACCGCTCCGACCTCCACCCCGCAGCTGGCGCTGCCGTAAGCAGGCGTCACCCATCGATTCGCCTCGCTCTCTGCCGTGGCCGCGTCCATCCGTCCATCCCCCCCTGCAGGAAGACGCGGTGGTCCTCGCAGGCATCCATTAGATTCAATAAAGCGGCCGCGCGGCACGCCCCCGTTTCCGCCGGAGCGGTATTAATAAGGCCGACCCGGCAGACCGCGGGTTTCCTTCCTTCCTTCCCACACGCGGCGGCCAGATCGCGTCGGCCGATAGCCCAGCAGCGGCCACTAATCGGAGCCGCGCAGAGTCGCGGGAAAAAGCGCGCCCGGTTTTTTCGGAGGGCTGCCCGCCGCCGTGTTCGGCCTTGCCGGCCGCCAGAAGTAAATAACCGCCCGCCGAGATAAAGCCCGCTGGAGCAGTGTCGATGCTAGTCGTGGCTAATCGAGCGGCCATTAGCTGCACGCGAGCCGGACCCGCGGTCCGCCGGTGGAGACCGTGAGCTCTGGCCAAGTTCCGGCGGCCGAGCTGCGCGGCATCGTCAGGAGAGCGAAACGCCTTCCTCCTTGCAGACTGGGTAACACCGAACACGCCGGGACTGCAGCGCATAGAAACAGTTAAGCGAGTTTGTGGGTCTGCTTCATTTACAATGCAGACCAGGTGACGGAAACCGGGAGCTTTGAGGTCTTTACTATACACGAAGACTGACACTATGCGCGGTGGCTGATAGTACCGATTGTAAAGGCATTTCCCATTCACAGTCCTTCCAGTTTAAGTCTCCTTAAGATAAACTGTAGCTGCTTTTGTAATATTCTGTATTACTGAATTATTAACATTCTGTGTTTTGTAAGCCAGACTGTGTGGCCGAGCGGTTCTAGGCGCTTCAGTCTGGAACAGCGTGACCGTTACCGTCGCAGGTTCGAATCCTGCCTCGGGCATGGATGTGTGTGATGTCCTTAGGTTAGTTACGTTTAGGTAGTTCTAAGTTCTAGGGGACTGAAGACCTCAGCTGTTAAGTCCCATAGTGCTCAGAGCCATTTGAACCATTTAGTTTGTAGTTCTGCTTATTTTTGATTCAAAATGTTATTTTACAGTCAGTAACCAGTAATAAATTTATTACTTAAATACAAATAACTGTAAGATGTGTATGTCTTGTGACAGTGGAGTCCGATACAGTTCCGCTTTCCGAAAGTGAGACATTTAATAAGGTCGCATTAGCCGACTGAAAGCTTTAGTCTAAAGTAGGGATAACCACTACACTTACACTTTGCCGTCACTAACGTTTGCAACTGATTAGAAGAGTCATATAGTATATAGACTAATATTGTAATTAACATTAATAAAGAAACTAAGCTTTCTAGCACTGCCTCCAAGCTGATACATACCTCTGTCTGAGGTCAACCTTTGAAACTATAGACTGTTTCAAAGCCAGATTTATTGGTGAACACTCCTCTTGTAATATTTCTGGCTTTACATCCGTCATATTCAGCTATAAGAAGCTCTTGTCAGAGCGCCGCGCGGTCTTCCGCTCCTTGCCACGTTCCGCCAGGCTCTCCCGTCGGAGTTTCGAGTCCTCCCTTGATCATGGTTGTCTGTGTTGTCCTTAGCCTAAGTCAGTTCAAGTTAGATTAAGTAGTGTGTAGGCTTAGGGACCGATGACCTCCGCAGTTTGATCCCATAAGTCCTTACCACAAATTTCCAATTTTTTTCTTGTCAGAGCAGTTGAAAAGGCAATAGTGAAAGATGATGTAATATCGTGTGAGGTACCGGTGACAGCTGGTTTGTTCGGTACGTGTACCGTGAGAAATACCGCCCAAACTGTGGTCCTACTCCGTGATTGGCTTCTGTGTTCGGAAGCATAGCACCAAACTGATAAACTCCTGTTATAAGTACTAGAAAAATTAAACAATGAATTTACTTGCATGTCAAATAAAAGTATCTCTCAATAAGAGGTTATCAATCCATTATTTCAGAAGTGTTAATTACCAGGGAAATAATGAACAGTTTCTGAACGAAAACGCAGACGAGGCACTTCGGAGATCTTCGGATCGCGCCCGAAGTGGATGGCGGGCGAGATGGTTCGGCTGCGAGACCACAGCTCGATCGGCAGCCTCTGAGGACAGACATGTTGTCCGCCAGTTAAGACTTCATTAGCAGTCTCTGGTTTGAAAATGTGAGAGCTCAATCGGCAGTCTCCGTGGACAGACATGTTGTCTGCCGCGACCGGTATCGGTTAAGAACTTAATTAGCAGTCTCTGGTTCTTTGGACATGTAACTGAGAACTAGTCTGACAGCAATAACGCAAGCACGTAGTTCACTATCCTGTATATTCTCTGTGAAAGTGTACAGAATGGAAATTGTGATTCATAAAGTGGATTACAATTGTGCAGTTTCTCGTATTCTGCTAACAAAAAGCGAGTGGTGTCCCTTTTAAAAACACCTATTCAAAATGTAATTATTTACACAATACCAGTTTCCAGAAACATTTTATTACATTCTCAAGATAACGGATTCACGACCTACGTGATGTTTTCTGCGCAGGGGTAACAACTATAGAAGACTCCCGGTTGATGAATATTATTCAGAACCCATGCATTCTACTGAGGGCGGTGGAAGGAATTAGTCACCTTGCGTGTACTGCAGTCTCGGTACGGATGGGATCAGTGACACATCATCTGTGGTAACACAGAGGAGGTATGGAGGAAGGAAATTTTGGAGAGAAAGGATTTATCATACAGCCGAAAATCCCTCTCGCTAAATATCTCCCACTTTTCTTCACTTGCCGTAACCTTTTATTTTTGTTTTTGTTTTGCAGTATTAGCTCTGTTAATAGAATATCCACTGCCTACTGCTTGTCTAGCAGCGGGCATTTAGTCAAACATTTTGTGCAGTGCTTCATTTTCGTGGTATAAAACAGAAAAGTGCAATATTTTCGTAGTGAAATTCACTTACGAGGATTCGTTGCTTCTCTAATATTATCTAAGACGAAGCCTGTTTCCGTTGTTAACTCTGCTTTGTTCGTGAACACGGGCGTTATCCTACTCTCACGTTTATGTGTTTTCTTGAGGTGCTGTATATCAGTTAAGTTATTGTTGACTGACAGCGAAGAGGACTTACTGAAACCATTGCGATAAAAGTAAACACAGCTTGTCGTTCACTGGACTTTAACTGTCATTCCGACTTACGTCAGACACATATCACTCTAAGATTAAGTATGCAACACAGCTTACGTCTTTCTGTAATGGCCGCTGTCTTCTATCCTCCGTAGAAAAAGGCATAGCCCGAACTATCTCTAACGACGAGAAGCTTCCACCACCCTGCGATTACCGACCAAATTACTGAATACCTACGCAATTCCAACTAACACCACAGCACAAACATTATTTCGATTAAAGAAACTGATGACCTGAAATATGTCGTGAACAACATTGAGACCACAACATTGAAACTATTAGACTTCGTCAAAGTATTTAATACCTGAACTTCCACAAACTACTGACAAAAATAGGATAGCTTAATTTTCTGATAGAAATCTGGTTTGAAAGCTACTTGCAAAACAGACAGAAAACCGCTGTCCGTGGGAATAAATAGTCCTGGAGGAATTTCACAAAGGAGTACCTAAGGAGTCAATCCTGGGGCCATTATCTTTTTCCTTGCATGTCGGTGGTACCTCGCCGGTTCCGTCTTGTAAATAACATTTCTACACCAAAGACCACCAGCTTTACCAAAGTGCCAGACGTGGAGCCAACAATACAGCGATCGTCCAGATCTGTCCTCAGTGGTAAAATGGGTTTTAAATTAAATGCGAAGAAATCTCAAGTAATGTTAGTATCTCATCAGAAATTAATAACTTCTGAATTGTGACAACAGTTGCCTCCTATTTTTCTCGACGGTATTCAAATATCATATCAGAAAACAGTGAAAAACGTCGGCATATTTCTTGAGGGTATTTTTGTTCTGCCGTTGTAACTAAAAAAAGGCGTGATTTTTTTCACATATGTTGACGCGTTTCGCTTTATTGAAGTAAAGCATCATCGGTGGTCCATAATTAGTTATTTACGTTTTGATTTGCTTTTAGATCGAAAAACAGTTTATTAAGAATAAGTTGATTTATACTTTCTGTGATTTCTCGCTTACATCGGGAAATGGTGTCTGCTAGCACATCATTGTTTTTCTGCGTTAGACACTGATAATTTTGGTCTAAGTAGGGAAAAAAAATCACATTTTTGTAGATGCAACGACAGAGAAAAAAACCCTCCAAAAATTGTAAAGCAACTAACGACACTATGGCCACACAAATGAAGAATTTAACGTCGGCATAACTTTCAACTGCGCACAAAAAAAAAGGCTGCGAAACGTTAGCTTGGGCAATCAGTCGTTGTGCCGAACGTCCACTACGGCGATGTAATCGAACAGGGCACGAGCAGCGAGAACGCCAGACACTTAGGACTAAGCATAAATGCATGGGCGCGTTTCACCTGCGACATGGGTCTACATGACCGTCTCAGTACTTCATACAAGCAGTCAGGTTCATCTGTATTCCAGTACATTGCATCGAAGACCAGTTACCATTCATCTCATCATACTAGAAACAGAAGCTGTCGCTTATCTAGTACGCTAGCTATGCCCATTCACAAAACAGAAATCGTATTTTCGATGTCTTCCTCCGTCGCTGCCGCACGCACGTGGAACACCCTTCCCTGCACCCTGCCCATAGGTCGGTGTCCTGTCGCCCTTTGTTGTTGTTGTTGTTGTGGTCTCCAGTCCTGAGACTGATTTGATGCAGCTCTCCATGCTACTCTATCCTGTGCAAGCTTCTTCATCTCCCAGTACCTACTGCAACCTACATCCTTCCGAATCTGCTTAGTGTATTCATCTCTTGGTCTCCCTCTACGATTTTTACCCTCCACGCTGCCCTCCAATACTAAATTGGTGATCCCTTGATGCCTCAGAACATGTCCTACGAACCGATCCCTTCTTCGGGTCAAGTTGTGCCACAAACTTCTCTTCTCCCCAATCCTATTCAATACTTCCTCATTAGTTATGCGATCTACCCATCTAATCTTCAGCATTCTTCTGTAGCACCACATTTCGAAAGCTTCTATTCTCTTCTTGTCCAAACTATTTATCGTCCATGTTTCACTTCCATACATGGCCTCACTCCATACAAATACTTTCAGAAATGACTTCCTGACACTTAAATCTATACTCGATGTTAACAAATTTCTCTTCTTCAGAAACGCTTTCCTTGCCATTGCCAGTCTACATTTTAATATCCTCTGTACTTCGACCATCATCAGTTATTTTGCTCCTCAAATAGCAAAACTCCTTTACTACTTTAACTGTCTCATTTCCTAATCTAATCCCCTCAGCATCACCCGTCTTAATTCGACTACATTCCATTATCCTTGTTTTGCTTTTGTTGATGTTCATCTTATATCCTCCTTTCAAGACACTGTCCATTCCATTCAACTGCTCTTCCAAGTCCTTTGCTGTCTCTGACAGAATTACAATGTCATCGGCGAACCTCAAAGTTTTTATTTCTTCTCCATGAATTTTAATACCTACTCCGACTTTTTCTTTTGTTTCCTTTACTGCTTGCTCAATATACAGATTGAACAACATCGGGGAGAGGCTACAACCCTGTCTTACTCCCTTCCCAACCACTGCTTCCCTTTCATGTCCCTCGACTCTTATAACTGCCATTTGGTTTCTATACAAATTGTAATTAGCCATTCGCTCCCTGTATTTTACCCCTGCCACCTTCAGAATTTGAAAGAGAGTATTCCAGTCAACATTGTCAAAAGCTTTCTCTAAGTCTACAAATGCTAGAAACGTGGGTTTGCCTTTCCTTAATCTATTCTCTAAGATAAGTCGTAGGGTCAGTATTGCCTCACGTGTTCCAACATTTCTACGGAATCAAAACTGATCTTCCCCGAGGTTGGCTTCTACTAGTTTTTCCATTCGTCTGTAAAGACTTATTAAACTGATAGTTCGGTAATTTTCACATCTGTCAACACCTGCTTTCTTTGGGATTGGAATTATTATATTCTTCTTGAAGTCTGAGGGTATTTCGCCTGTTTCATAGATCTTGCTCACCAGATGGTAGAGTTTTGTCAGGACTGGCTCTCCCAAGGCCGTCAGTAGTTCCAATGGAATGTTGTCTACTCCGGGGGCCTTGTTTCGACTCAGGTCTTTCAGTCAAACTCTTCACGCAATATCGTAGCTCCCATTTCATCTTCATCTACATCCTCTTCTATTTCCATAATATTGTCCTCAAGTACATCGCCCTTGTATAGGCCCTCTATATACTCCTTCCTCCTTTCTGCTTTCCCTTCTTTGCTTAGAACTGGGTTTTCACCTGAGCTCTTGATACTCATGCCAGTGGTTCTCCTGTCTCCAAAGGTCTCTTTAATTTTCCTGTATGCAGTGTCAATCTTACCCCTAGTGAGATAAGCCTCTACATCCTTACATTTGTCCTCTAGCCATCCCTGCTTAGCCATTTTGCACTTCCTGTCGATCTCATTTTTGGGACGTTTGTATTCCTTTTTGCCTGCTTCATTTACTGCATTTTTATATTTTCTCCTTTCATCAATTAAATTCTATATTTCTTCTGTTACCCAAGGATTTCTACTAGCCCTCGTCTTTTTACCTACTTGAACCTCTGCTGCCTTCGCTACTTCATCCCTCAAAGGTACCCATTCTTCTTCTACTGTATTTCTTTCCCCCATTCCTGTCAATTGTTCCCTTATGCTCTCCCTGAAACTTTGTACAACCTCTGGTTCTTTCAGTTTATCCAGGTCCCATCTCCTTAAATTCCCACCTTTTTGCAGTTTCTTCAGTTTTAATCTATAGGTCATAACCAATAGATTGTGGTCAGAGTCCACATCTGCCCCTGGAAATGACTTACAATTTAAAACCTGGTTCCTAAATCTCTGTCTTACCATTATATAATCTATCTGATACCTTTTAGTATCTCCAGGGTTCTTCCATGTATACAACCTTCTTTCGTGATTCTTAAACCAAGTGTTAGCTATGATTATGTCGCCCTTAAGAAGCGGAAACACTTTCTTCTGTCAACCTCATAACTCCCTCATATGTGATCCGTTCTCTCTCTCTGTCAGACGGTTAAACAAATGTTTCAATCTTTTCTCAATTACGCTTCTTCATTTCATTACTCCGTTAGTCACATTATTCTCCCTTATCTTCACTTTTTGTGTTTCACCAAGCACGTATGTCCATTGCGGGTAGCACTCAAAGTTCAGTGTTGTCTTCCCGAAATTTCTATTTGTTGTACTTTTCATGAACGAATGTAAGTTTTGGTTTTCTCTGCAGTATAGTGTCAGATATATTCCATTCTGTATTAACTATACCTTATGTGCTGGAGTGATAAACCTCATGGGACAGCGACATGCACATATACAGGTGACTGTAATACCGCGAGCACAATGTATAAGAGGACAGTGCACTGGCGGAGATGTCACATGTACTCATGTGGTTCATGTGAAAAGGTTTTCGACGTGATTATGGCCGCACGATGGGAGTTCATAGAATTAAAAGGCGAAATCGTAATTGGAGCTACACGCATGGGCATTCCATTTCGGAAATAGTTAGAGAACTAAATATTCTGAGATCCACAGTGTAAAGAGTGGACAGAGAATACCAGATTTCAGGCATTATCTCTCACCACGGACAACGCAGTGTGTGCCGGCCTTCACTTCGCGACCGAGAACAGCGGCGTTTGCGTAGCTTCCTCAGTGCTAACAGACAAGCAGCACTGCGTGAAATAACCGCAGAGATCTATGTGGGACGTACGACGGACGTATCCTTTAGGACAGTGCAGAAATTTGGCGTTAACGGGCTATGGCAGCAGACAACCGACGCGAGTGCCTTTGATAACTGTACGACATCGCCTTCAGTGCCTCTCCTAGACTCGCGACCATATCGGTTGAACCTTAGAAGATTGTAAAACCGTGCCATGCTCAACTTAGTCTGGATGGTTCAAATGGCTCTGAGCACTATGGGACTTAACATCTGTGGTCATCAGTCCCCTAGAACTGTTTGAAAATCAAATATCGTAAGGGGTTTACTAGCACAGTAATTCATAAATCATTCGAAAGGGAGGTATCAGAAGTGGCCGCACGGTTCTGGCGCTGCAGTCTGGAACCGCGAGACCGCTACGGTCGCAGGTTCGAATCCTGCCTCGGGCATGGATGTGTGTGATGTCCTTAGGTTAGTTAGGTTTAACTAGTTCTAAGTTCTAGGGGACTAATGACCTCAGCAGTTGAGTCCCATAGTGCTCAGAGCCATTTGAACCATTTGAACCTAACTAACCTAAGGACATCACACACATCCATGCCCGAGGCAGGATTCGAACCTGCGACCGTAGCAGTCCCGCGGTTCCGGACTGAGCGCCTAGAACCGCGAGACCACCGCGGCCGGCAAAATTAGTCTGGACTTCAGCTGGTAAGAGCTGATGGTAGCATCAGTGTGTGGCGCAGATCCCACGAAGCCATGGACCCAAGTTACCAACAAGGCACTGTGCAAGCAGGTGGTAGGCTGTGTTTACATGGAATGGGTAGTGTTCTCTGGTTGAACTGAACCAAATGAACCGGTCATAAAATGGAAACTGCAGACATTCGTTGACTTCGTGTACCCAACCAACGATGGGATTTTCATGGATGACAATGTGCTATGTAGGCAACGGCCTTGCCCCAGTGGATACACCGGTTCCCGTGCGATCACCGAAGTTAAGCGCTGTCGGCACTTGGATGGGTGACCATCCAGGCCGCCGTGCGCTGTTGCCATTTTTCGGGGTGCACTCAGCCTCGTGATGTCAATTGAGGAGCTACTCGACCGAACAGTAGCTGCTCCGATCACAGAAAACCGTCGTAACGACCGGGAGAGCGGTGTGCTCACCACACGCCCCTCCTATCCGCAACTTCAGCTGAGGATGACACGGCGGTCGGATGGTCCCGATGGGCCGCTTCTGGCCTGTAGCCGAAGTGCTTACAATGTGCTATGTCCCCGGACCACAACTGTTCGTGATTAGTTTGAAGAACATTCTGGACAATTCTGATACCTCCCCTTCGAATGATTTACGAATTACTGTGCTAGTAAACCCCTTACGATATTTGATTTTCAAACAGCTGAGCGGAGCTGAACGTACTCAGACATTTCTCTCTTTACTTATTCTGATCAACACTAAACTGACACACAATATTTTTAGCGCAACACAGTCTGACTTTCAATAATCCCTACAAAATAATGGCCGTTACTGACAATAACCTATACCTTTCATGAATCACTTACCTCACAAAAATCTTCGTTACTCGAAGTATTGCAATACAGCGAGTGCCAATACTGCCAGCTAAGTAAAAGATTCTAACTAGTGAAGGCACTAATTACCGATAGGAATACTTAGCAAATGCAAGATTTTGAAAGAGAACAAACAATGTATTTACCTTAATAGTGTTCAAAAGTCATTATATATATATACAGTTCATGACATCAAGTCTCACAAATTTCGTTTTTCTGGCGGACAAACGTCCAGATCGTCCTCTCAAAACTCTGCCATCTCTCTTCCCACATCCACCACTGCTGGCGGCTCAACTCCAACTGCACAACGCTACGCGCTGTTCACATCCAACTGCCCACCACTACACTAGCGATTATTTCAACAATGCAAACCAGCGAGAGATTGCACGCAGCACAGTCAGTGATTTTCATACAGAGCGCTACGTGGCGTTACCAACATAAAAACCTAAACAGTCTACTTACAAGTCGAGCGAATTATTTGGCCACTCATATCGTCCGACATTAATCCCGTCGTACATGTACGGGACATATTCGAGAGGTGAGTTTGTGCACAAAATACTGCACCGGCAACACTTCCGCAAATATGGACGGCTATAGAGGCAGCATGGCTCAACATTTCTGCGAGGGACATCCAACGATATGTTGAGTCCACGCCACGTCGTTTATGCAATACGCCGCACAAAAGGAGGTCGGACACGATATTGCCAGGTATCCCATGACGCTTTCCACCTCAGAGTATGTATTGTAAAATATGTGAAACCTCTCCTTCGATATAATAGAAGGGCTGATGATCGTAATGTTGGCACGGTTCATAAAGTAATTACTTAATTAATTAAGTAATATGGTCGGAAGTGTAAGATAGATTTCACACACTTTTACTTTGGCTGTGCCGATGCAGTGCAGTTGGGGGAAGTGTTTCATATTTTCGCCTCTAGCCTGCACTTTAATAGATGTTTCATAAATGTTCTTATTAGCGGAGAAACCCGGCATTGCCCATGTATTTGTTTATAGCTGTGGGACTACGCATGTGCTCAGTGTTGTTGACGTCATATATCCTGATCTATATATCTTGCAATGATGTAATTCCGTAGGTACAGTCAGCGACATATGTCGACACTGTTTCCAAATTCTGTTGCGAATGGAGTGATCCACAAAGAAGTAATTAAATTTAAACGTCTGTAAGTAGGCTGTTTAGGTTTTCTATGGAAGTAGGCTGTTTAGGTTTTCTTATTGGTAACGCTACCTCTGTATGAAAATCACTGGCTGTGCTGTGTGCAGTCTGTGGCTGCTTTGCATTGTTGTAATACTCGCCATTGTAGTGTTAGGCAGCTGGCTGTGAACAGCGCGTAGCGTTGCGCAGTTGGAGGTGAGCCGCCAGCAGTGGTGGATGTGGGGAGAGAGATGGTGGAGTTTTGTAATTTGTCATGAACTGTTATATATATTATGACTATCAAGGTAAATACATTGTTTGTTCCCTATTAATATCTTTCATTTGCTAACTATCCCTATCAGTAGTTAGTGCCTTCCGTAGTTTGAATCTTTTATTTAGCTGGCAGTAGTGGCGCTCGCTGTACTGCAGTAGTTCGAGTAACGAAGATTTTTGTGAGGTAAGTGATTTGTGAAACGTATAGTTTAATGTTACTCAGGGCCATTCTTTTGCAGGGATTTTTGAAAGTCAGATTGCGTTTCGCTAAAAATATTGTGTGTCAGTTTAAGCACAGTCCTGTATAAATTGTTCAAAGGGGACGTTTCATACGTCGTGCACGGTACAGTAGTTTTTGCCGCATCCTTCTGAATGTGTGGCGTATGATAATATAACTGTGCACTTAAATTCAGTGGTATATTTGCATACTGCCTGTAAAATGTGTCGTTAATGTACTTAGTAGTGAAGAAGTAATAAATTACGTCACGCTCATGCGCTACGTGAACAGCCGAAAAGCTGTAAACGATAAACATTTTTCCTTTCATCATTTTATAGTGGTTGTCAACGAGAAACAGTTTCGTAAAAGTTTGAAATTATGTGTAAAGAGTGTTCGAAGTTGCTAACTGCTCTCATCCCCACATAGGGAAGTCTGGAGACTCGAGCGTCGTAGGATAGTCTGCTTTTTCACCGCTACCGCGACGGTAAGGTACATGTGTACCGAGTTTGGTTGATACCGGTCCAGTGGAACATACACATACAAGTACATGTATTTTTATAATATGTCAATATTCCTCTTGGAAATGATGGCATTTACTTTGTGTACTGTAGGTTTTTTTCTGAAATTACTAAAATTTGCCGACAGAAATATGGTTTTTCCAAATGTGAAAAACTGTTCAAGCTACAACATGGCCATGTACCTAGGAACAAGCACTTCATTCAAAATTGAATGTCTTGCAATTGAGAAAATTTTGCCAATGCCTTATTTAGTAGTCTTCGTGTTAAATTATTACTCTACTGCATATGAATAATCGGCGAGTGAAATCAATTTAAAAAAGTATTATGAAATATCAGTTGTTGTTTTCGTGGTCTCCATTCCAGAGTCTGGTTTGATGCAGCTCTCCATGCTGCTCTATACTGTGCAAGCTTCTTCATCTCCCAGTACCTACTGCAACCTACATCCTTCTGAATATCCTTAGTGTATTCATCTCTTGGTCTCCCTCTACGGTTTTTACCCTTCACACTGCCCTCCAATACTAAATTGGTGATCCCTAGATGCCTCAGAATATCTCCTACCAACCGTCCCTTTTTCAAGTGAAGTTGTGGCACAAACTTCTCTTCTCCCCAGTCCTATTCAACACTTCCTCATTTGTTACGTGATCTACCCACCTCATCTTCAACATTCTTCTGTAGCACCACATTTCGAAAGCTTCTGTTCTCTTCTTGTCCAAACTATTTATCGTCCACGTTTCGCTTCCATACATGACTACACTCCATACAAATACTTTCAGAAACGACTTCCTGACACTTAAATCTATACTCGATGTTAACAAATTTCTCTTGTTCAGAAATGCTTTCCTTGCCATTGCCAGTCTACATTTTATATCCTCTCTACTTCGACCATCATCAATTATTTTTCTCCCCAAATAGCAAAACTCATTTACTACTTTAAGCGTCTCATTTCCTAATCTGATTCCCTCAGCAAAATTCAACTACATTAAATTTCCTACAAAAATGTCCTCTGTAGGACTAATTATTTGCAAGTAGCAAATATCAGTACAAAATTTAAAAACGTATTGAAATAGAAACTATTGGTAGCTAACACATTTACCATTTAGAAGACAGGGAAAATCGTTCAGATAAAGAAATTCATTACATTTGCTATCATCACGTGCACCATTGCAGAGGAGCTTCCGTTGCAAAGCGGAAGATGGTGCGCAACTGATGAAGTATGGCTTAACCGTCCGCACGACTTGTAACTACATACATTTTTTACTCAACATGACACTCTGTAACAGTATCTTGACAGTATCTTCCGAATAACTTTATGATACAGGTATTTCAGGTGCCCCAAATGATGTCGTTTCATGCAATCCGCAATGTTACATCTGGCCTTCAAAAACGACCTGCGAGATTTTCATATTCTATCACTCGCTGCGAGCAAAGTATTTGTCCTAGAGACGAAATGAACAGGGCCTTCTTTGTAGGAAATTTAACTTAGTTAAATGTTGTATGGGATATGTTTTCTGTGAAGGCCACGGTTTTTCCGGTTACCCAAGAAAAACGTACAAAAGTGATATTCAAACTAATTACCCTGACAATTCAATTCAAACTTAACCAAATGGTTCAAATGGCTCTGACCACTATGGGACTTAACATCTGACGTCATCAGTCCCCTAGACTTAGAACTACTGAAACCTAACTAACCTAGCGACATCACACACATCCATGCCCGAAGCAGGATTCGAACCTGCGACCATAGTAGAAGCGCGGTTCCGGACTGAAGAGCCTAGAACCGGTCGGCCACAATGACCGGGACTGGCAGCACGTTAGCTGAAAAGAGTCCTAGGAGCACTGAAACCGGAGACTCATCCCTTTCTCGGAAATATTTGTCAAGACGCCTTGCATCCCCTGGAGTGGCTGTGGATCTGTAGTGGTTGTGGGAGCTCCAAATCTGTTTTGCAGACATAGAACGGAGGTATCGCGGGAGCTGCCAGACACCAGACACAGCCAAGTTAAACCGTCCCTTGAACCGCTCGGTCACAGAGGTCGGCCAAACGTAACACTTACAAGCACAGTAGTTTTGTAGTCAGAAGGCCTGCGAAAACAACGATGAAATTGTTCATTTTATGCTGTTAAAATTCACAAAACTGTTACAGTAAATTTACAGAAATGTCAGTTTTACAATTTGTAAGTGCTCGACTAGGCCGGTAGCGTAAAAACATCAGTCACTGAAGACGAAAAGAGTTAGAATGTATGAAATAATTCGTGCACTCACACAGGAGGGGCTGAGTCTGAGGAGTGGGGGTTCGTTTGAAGGTCACTTTCGTACGTTTCTCCTGAATAAATAAAAAACTACAGCCTCTAGCGAAAACCCCTCGTACAAAATTCAACCACATTAAATTTCCTACAGAAATATTCTCTGTTGGAGTAATAGCTTGCACGTAGCAAGCGGGAGAACATGAAAATCTGACACGTGGTTTTTAAAGGGCAGATAGAACATTGTGGGTTGCATTAAAAGACATCGGTAGGGGCAGATGAATCACACTGTATCACAGAGCACTTAAATATTTAGAAATCGTAATATTTAAAAAGGATAAAAGAGACTCCGAACTGAACACAAAGTCATGTCTCACTATAACAAACATTACACAGTGCCGGAAACTAGTTGTCGTGTTTTCCAGTGAGTATTCGTTCGTATGCTTATAAAATCGGTCACTAGATTGAAACGCTGACAAGGGAAGTGTTGCTAGGTACACTGTCCTCCAGGCACAAGAGCCTTCCCTACAAAAATAAGCGCTGTAGCCGCCTTACGTTTCCCTCAGCGAGAATCTCTCTCCCCTCCACCGCTTGCCACCTCCCTGCAGCACACATCACACATCTTCTTGAGTGCTGCGCTGGTGGACCTCCTAAAGAAGTGATGACTGCGCTTCTCCCCCTTCTAGCTGTACGGCGGCTACTCGCTGCTCAGTACAGCCTCTCTTCCAGCTACTGCATAGCAGGAGGTGATAGCTCTGCACTTTACCACGACATTCCTCCCCTAAGACGCCTAGACTCCCCCAAGCGCGACCATACTTTTCAGCTCGTCGCAGATTTTTAAAACGGCTACCCCCGCCGGCAACACCCCTGACAACTCGCTCCCCGCATTGTTGCATTAAGACGCAGTCAACCCTTTCCATCCTCGGCCGCAACTACCCCGCGTGAAATTCAGCGGTAATTCACAGCTCTTCCTCCCTCCCCCCTTCCCACCACACCCCCACTCCATTACTGCCAACAGCTGCCCGTCCGCGCGCGACAACTTCTTTCTCCTCGGCGCAAAGAGCCGGGTGGCTTTAAAAAAAAGGAAAGAGAGAGAGAGAGATGGGGACTCTTGCTGCGGGGGAATTAGCCAGTCCAACCCCCAGTTACGACGCCCGGGCTGGCGCGAGAATATTACAAGATGAAAAATAAAAGAGGGGATGTAACTTTTAGTGCGCGAATTAAGGGCGCCGGCGACACCGCCTGGCCAGGATTTATTCGCCCTCCCGGCGAGCGACGCCGCGCCGGCTGAGCTGGCGGGACGAGTCGCGCGTTGGAATTACGTGCGAAGAAAGTAACGCGCGCAAGGGTTGAGCGGGGCGCGAGAGAAGGGCGGTGCCACGGGCTGAATAACACCATATCTGTTAGGGCTAATCATGAGGTTAGTCACCTCTTGGGTGAGGGAATATGAGTGGTAAGTGGCTAGGAGTTGTGGGGGAGCAAACACTTGCCAACATACGCTGAGGTAACAGAATCAGGGGATACCTCTTAATATCGTGCCGGACCTGCGTTTCCCCGGCATAGTGGAGCTTCTTGACGTGGCGTGGACTCAACAAGTCGCTGAAAGTAGCCTACAGAAATATTGAGTCATGCTGCCTCTGCAACCGCCCATAAATGCGAAAGTGTTATCGGTGCAGCATGTTTTTCACGAACTAAACTGTCGATTATGTCCCATAAATCGTCGTTGGGATTCATGTCGGGCGGTCTGGGTGCCCAAATCATTCGCTCCAATTGTAGCGAATTATGGCCCGGTGACATGGCTCATCGTTCCCAGAACGAGATTTCCACTCTGCAGCGGAGTGTGCGCTGATATGAAACTTCCTGGCAGATTAAAACTGTGTGCCAGACCGAGACTCGAAGTCGGGACCTTTGCCTTTCGCGGGCAAGTGCTTTACCAACTGAGCTACACAAGCACGACTCACACCCCGTCCTTACAGCTTTACTTCCGCCAGTACCTCGTCTCCTACCTTCCAAACTTTACAGAAGCTCTCCTCCGAACCTTGCAGGACTAGCACTCCTGAAAGAAAGGATATTGCGGAGACATGGCTGAGCCACAGCCTGGGGGGATGTTTCCACAATGAGATTTTCACTCTGCAGCGGAGTGTGCGCTGATATGAAACTTCCTGGCTGGTAGGAGACGAGGTACTGGTGGAAGTAAAGCTGTGAGGACGGGGCGTGAGTCGTGCTTGGGTAGCTCAGTTGGTAGAGCACTTGCCCGCGAAAGGCAGAGGTCCCGAGTTCGAGTCTCGGTCCGGCACACAGTTTTAATCTGCCAGGAAGTTTCATGGCTCATCGTTGTTTGCTGACATCAAGTCCATGGGTGGGCACCTGGTCTCCAAGTAGCCGAACATAAGCATTCCCAGTCAGTTATCGTTTTAGTTGAACCAGAGGACACAGTCCCTTCCATGTAAACACAGTGTACACCATTACGCAGCCCCCCCGGCTTGCACAGTGCCTCGTTGACAAATTAGGTTCATGGCGTCGTGGGGTCTGCGGCACACTCTAATCCAACCATCAGCTGCTGCCAACTGCAATCTGGACGTCTGACCAGGCCACGGTATTCCAGTCGTCTAGGGCTTAACCGATAACGTCACGAACCTAGGAGTGGCTCTGCGGGCGAGATCGTGATGTCGGTCTTCTGCTACCATATATATATCTCATTAACGCCAAATTTTGCCACACTGCCATGACTTAGACGTTCGTCGTATGTCCCACATTGGTTTCTGCGGTTATTTCAAGCAGTGTTGCTTGTCTGTTAGGAGTGACAACTTTGCCAAACGCTGTTGCTCTCGCTCGTTAGGCGAAGATCGTCCGCCACTGCATTATCCGTGGAGAGAGGTAACGCCTGAAATTTGCCATTCTCGCACACTCATGATTCTGTGGATTTCGGAATAGTGAATTCCCTAGCGATTTCCAAAATCGAGTGTCCCATATGTGTATCGTAGCGTTCAAAGTCTGTCAATTCTTGTCGTGCTGCCATAATCAGGTCGGTAACCCTCTGACATTAATCACCTGAGAACAAATCACAGCTTCGCCGCCGCGCGGGATTAGCCGAGCGGTCAAAGGAGCTGCAGTCATGGACTGTGCGGGTGGTCCCGGCGGAGGTTCAAGTCCTCCCTCGGGCATGGGTGTGTGTGTGTGTGTGTGTGTGTGTGTGTGTGTGTGTTTGTCCTTAGGATAATTTAGGTAAAGTAGTGTGTAAGCTTAGGGACTGATGACCTTAGCAGTTAAGTCCCATGAGATTTCACACTCATTACCCATTACAGCTCCGCCGGCCGGAGTGGCCGAGCGGTTCTAGGCGCTACAGTCTGGAGCCGCGCGACCGCTACGTTCGCAGGTTCGAATTCTGCCTCGGGCATGGATGTGTGTGATGTCGTTAGGTTGGATAGGTTTAAGTAGTTCTAAGTTCTAGGGGACTGATGATCTCAGAAGTTAAGTCTCATAGTGCTCAGAGCCATTTGAACCATTACAGCTCCGCCAATTCACTGCCCTTTTATATCTTGTATACGCAACACCACTGTCATCTGTATATGTGCATATCGCTGTCCCATGACCTCCGTCACCTCTTCTGTCACTGGTTGTTAGTTTCAGTTCCGCGTAATTGTGATATCCTATCCTCTTCTCGATGTCTTCTACATACTAATTCTTAGGCCGTCATTTTGATTTCTTTCCCAGCGCTTTTCCATCAAGAAATCTAGCGATGAAGGTGTGGCCTCTGATATGTTTTAATATACAAAGATTTATTATAACTTCCTCATGTAACAGGAATTTGTGCTAGCACTTTATCTTCCATAATGTTTATTCCGATCTTAGGCTACAAAATGTGAGATTCATGTTCCTCACATAATTACACAATGTACTGGTGCACTGCAGAAGTTCTTTGTTTTTCAAAATTTGTCCATCGAGTAGGAATTACTTTACATGTTTCTGTCTGATAATGTTGTGCTACAAAAATCAGTTATTCTACAAATTTCATTTTAGAATGACCCGAATTCGGAATAGAATATGCACTTATATAAAACGTAATCGGTTTTTTCTTCTTGATATCATTCATAATAACAAGTGCCTCTTATATATCATTATTTTAGAACTAAACGTATGTGAAACAAACCTTTATTACTCACTAAACAAAGAATTATTTTTATATTCCATTGCTATAGTTAACTTTTCAGAAATCACTTTTCTTGATGTAAACGCTAGATACAAACAAACATTCGACGTCTAATATTTTGAAAACTATTGAATTTATTTCCGTGAGTACATAAATATCTTTAGTTTCTATTACTATTCTAAGAATTTTGAATTCATAGAAATATAATTTCATGTAAAGTTGTCTCTGTTATTATAAAGGAAATTACGCCATCTATTAATTTGATTGATAGAAGCTTCTTGATGGTACTGGGAGGAATGTTTTTTATGTATACCATAAAATTCTATCCAAGGAGTCATTTCAGTTCTGACAACAGTGCAGACGTTTTTTGTTAGCTCTGATACTGCTGATACACAAGGCGTTTAGTCTCTGTTCGATTATCAAGAGAAGGTGCGTATGAGAAATTTTCTGCCTCTTGTTACAATTTTTACGTTGTAATGTGATATGTGAAGTTCGCCAATATATTTGTGACTAGTAGAAGTAAAAATTAAAAGTGTTATAGTTGAAAAGTCAACATTATACTTCAGTCTTATCACCCGGACGACTTAATCCTTTATAAAGATTTTAAGGGGAAGCGAACCCAGAAACACTGATGCCATGTAGAAGGTAAGTAATAGTACTGGAAAACAGCGTCTTGCACAAAAAATGCATAAAGAATATCTAACGGGGAGCTTATAATGTCCGGTATGTTTTATTACTCCCCTCTCCATTTCCTTTAGAAATATTCTCTCTTCGTTGACTTTCCGTAAGGTTTCCAGGTTTGTTTTTCTTTTCGCCCAACTCATTGCTGTCGTTTTCCGCCGTATACACATTTGATCAGCGTCAAGCAGATTCCTTTCCAGTGCACCCAGAGTCCAACTGTAACTACCATAGAACAGTGTGCTCTGTACAGACAATTTTACAAAAGATTTTCTGACATCTGTATTCACACGTTAACTGGTCAGAACGCTTCTCTTAGTCGCCGATGCCACTTTTTGTCACAGCAGTCATTCACTTCCATTAAACATCTGTCGTCCTCTGTCAGTATACTACCGAGATAACAAAGTGGTTTCATGTCGACGTCATCAGTTTTTATATTATACTTTTAATTTCTCCTGTGCTTTTCATTACTACCATTACTTTCGTTTTCCGCTTGTTCACTTTTAATTTCCATAATTGAAGAGTGTCCAATAGGGTTTGTTGCATTGTTCATTTTCTTTTAGGAGTCTGCACCGGCGGAGGTTCGAGTGCTCCCTCCGGGCATTGGTGTGTGTGGTTGTCCTTACGATAATTTAGGTTAAGTAGTGTGTAAGCTTAGGGACTGATGACCTCAGCAGTTAAGTCCCATAAGATTTCACATACATTTGAGTCTGCACGCACCACTATGTCATCAGCTAATGTGATACAATGTATCATTTTACCATTAGGCTTTTCCGACTTCAGCGTTGATTATTGATAATCTAATCCAATTAACTAGAGTGCTTGGGCCTAGAAACAAAACAGAAAAATGTGACTTTCGCACAAATCGAGATAAACATGAATCTAATTTCTCATCACCACCTCCCAAGTAGATAAAAATGTTTGACACTTCAGTAAATATTTCTTTACAATGAAAAAAATGGTAAACAAATAAGTCTACAAATAACTAACTGTACAAATTCGAAGGAATAACAATAATGAATGGAACTGGGCCTCTCCGAAGATACCATTCCAAATTAAACAAATGATAACTAACATAAGGCACCCAAGAGCGAATACTACTTCTGCTAATCAACGACAGGTAACAGGAAACAGATATTTACAGCACCCTGAAAAAGCCTACACGATGCTAAAATATTAGCGAGGTTGAGAGGTTCAGCGATTCAAAACACTAAGACAAGCACAGAATGCATGGTTTCACAGCCGGTATTTGCATTATTGGTGATACTTCTTACAAGACTATTAGGCCGTGTTACAAGGCATAATTATCTGCGTGACGTTTCCTCTTGCAGTGATGAAGACATAATCAGAGGCTTTAACGACTTTCAAAGCAACTGCAGTCCCAGATAAGCTCAGCAAGGCGAACAGTTTGGCAGAGTACTATGCGTGGACATAGGCCCAATGCCCATATAACACGTATGACTTGTAACTGAGACAATAGATTAGGAAATAAAATAAATTAAACAGTTAACGACAATAATAATGAACACATGTCTAATTCACCATGCTGCATCACTGCAGAAAATGGCGGAAACTCCTTTTGGCGGTCTCTAGAGGGCACTAGACTGAAGTATCAACCAAAAAACATCACATGTTCTTACGTACACTGTCCTCTACTTAGAACACCGTCCCCTATAAAAAATTATAACGAAAGGCACGTTATAATACTATGAAATTATTTCGTTAATATAGTGCGAACGTACCAGGTGTTGGCTTCAGAACGAGCAAATAGGTTAGAAATTGGTCACATTTAACTCAAACGCGAATGCAGATAAAAAAGGGAAACCAAGAATCGATAAGACGCCTAATGTGTTGGTATGTGTGTATAGACGCACTTGAGAACGAGCACAATCTCTAAACTAGTCAGGAGTCAGTCATAGAAAACATTATTTATACATCGTTGTTTGTATAGATTAACTTTATTTATTAGAACTAAAGATCAGACCAGAGATGTTATTTGGTAAATTAACAGCATTGGGTTTTTTCCTAATCTGCTTGTATAAAAGGATTAATTACGTAAGTCTTCTGAAAAAAGGTAATAAAAATCCTGTAACAGCTAGCATCGCACAGTGGGGAATAAGGAAGATTACTATGTACATAAATATAATGATAATGTTAATGCTTTGTTGGCATTGTATCACTTTCTCCTATTTCATCGTTTCTGACCTTACTTTCACGCGTACTCAAAAAATTTTCACTTAAATTAAGGTCTGAGCTCAGACCTGGAATTTGAGAACATGGGGACTGCTATACAACCTCTACAGGCGAACAATTTCCGCTGTATGCTTAGGGTCATTGTGTTGATGAAAACAGTTGAAATGGTTCAAATGGCTCTGAGAGCTATGGAACTTAACATCTGAGGTCATCAGTCCCCTAGAACTTAGAACTACCTAAACCTAACTAACCTAAGGACATCACACACATCCATGCCCGAGGCAGGATTCGAACCTGCGACCGTAGCGGTCGCACGGTTCCAGACTGAAGCGCCTAGAACCGCTCGGCTACACCGGCCGGCGATGAAAACAGTGATCCGCGCCTAAATCCATCCTGTTAACACTTTTCTGCAGATTTTCCTTTAGCGTATGTCAAATAGTTATCCATTTTACCTTCATCAGAAACAAGATACCCAACACGAGATGTTGTCGTACATGTATCTTGTCGTCTGCACACCAAAATTCTGGATCATTTACAAATATGTTGAATTTACGTTCATATTGGACTGTAACTTGCCCCAGAAATTTGCGTTCTTTCTTATATAGTTTCGAGCAAATTCAAGCCTCAATTTCTTATTGTTCTTGCTGATGTTTGGTTTTCATCCAGGTATCCTAGCTCCGTAACCTGCACTACTTAAAACACAGCAAACTGCCCTTGGCATGATTTCCTCCTCGAACTGATCATTAACATGCACTGACAACACACAACCTATCAGTTTAGGATCTTTTTTGCCTATCCTTACCAACATATTTCGTTCTATTTGCGTTAGCTTCTGTGGTCGACCTCCTCTTTCTCTACTAATGAATTTCTTGCTTTAAATCGCGATATTATGCACTGCACAGTTGTCTAACTTCTTGCAACAGTATCTACTGTTTCGGAATAAGATTTTCCTTTGTCGAATTGGGAGGTAACTGTTTGCCTTTCCTCTACAGTTGCTTACTGTGCGGCTCATTTTGCTGTGGAATGGCACTGACAGCGTATCAGAACTAACGCGGACAAGGCGATGCTAGCTGCAAACGCTTCGTTAGTTGCTTCTGTGACTTTTTTTCCCTATTGTATGAAGCAAGTTGGCACGGAATTTTTTTAGTTTTTGCAAAAACTGGTATAAGTGATCCTTTCTTATACACAGATTGGAAAGAAAACCCCCATACCGTTGGTTTACGAAATATCATATCTGGTTATGGTGTTCAGTTGTAATAAATAAAATTATTCTACATGAACAATGGTGCATCAATACTTTCTTCCATGACTGTACATCTACACAATGCAAACCTTTGTGAAGTGCATGGAAGAACGTCCCATTGTAGCACTTACTAGGTATTCGTCCCGTATGGAGCGCTGGGTCTACGACTGCTTAAACGCTCCTGTGCGCGCTATAGTTAGTAAGCTCTTAAACTTCCCGGCAGATTAAAACTGTGTGCCGGACCGAGACTCGAACTCGGGATCTTAGCCATTCGCTGGCAAGTGCTCTAGCATCTGAGCTACCCAAGTACGACTCACGCCCCGTCCTCACAACTTCTGCCAGTACCTCGTCTCCTACCTTCCAAACTTTACAGAAGCTCTCCTGCGAACCTTGCAGAACTAGCACTCCTGAAAGAAAGGATATTGCGGAGACATGGCTTAGCCACAGCCTCCTTTTTTTGAGGAGTGCTAGTTCTGCAAGGTTCGTAGGAGACGAGGTACTGGCAGAAGTAAAGCTGTGAGGACGGGGCATGAGTCGTACTTGGGTGGCTCAGATGGTAGATCATATGTCCGCGAAAGGCAAATGTCCCGAGTTCGAGTCTCGGTCCGGCACACAGTTTTAATCTAAGTTTCATATCAGATCACACTCCGCTGCAGAGTGAAAATCTCATTCTGGGAACATCCCCCAGGCTG
The DNA here is from genome assembly GCF_021461395.2 of Schistocerca americana. Classification (NCBI taxonomy): domain Eukaryota; kingdom Metazoa; phylum Arthropoda; class Insecta; order Orthoptera; family Acrididae; genus Schistocerca; species Schistocerca americana. Next base: position 131,715,738 of record NC_060128.1, read on the forward strand.
TGGGTAAGCCCTGTCTCCGCAATATCCTTTCTTTCAGGAGTGCTAGTTCTGCAAGGTTCGCAGGAGAGCTTTTGTAAAGATCGGAAGGTAGGAGACGAGGTGCTAGCAGAAGCAAAGGTGTGAGGACGGGGCATGAGTCGTGCTTGGGTAGCTGAGATGGTAGATCATTTGTCCGCGAAAGGCAAATGTCCCGAGTTAGAGTCTCGGTCCGGCACACAGTTTTTTAATCTGCCAGGAAGTTTCTTATCAGCGCACACTCCGCTGCAGAGTGAAAATGCCTTGCCTTGTCGGCGATTGGGGAGAGCGATAGGTAGAGGGCTTGTTGTGTGTTCCTAGTTCCGATGTGTTCCGCTGCTAATGCACAATCAACGGTTACGGTCTGTCTTTGCTGAAGCCACACAAGCTGCAGAGTGCGGAGCGCGGGCTGTTGCGCATGCGCGGCCCGCCGCTTCCCTCCCCCGTCCACATCGGGCCCTCATCTGCTCGCGGCGTCACGCGCCCCGATGCCAGATGCGGCGGCAGATAGGCGCAGAGGCGCAAATTGCAGCCGCGCCGCCCGCCTGCCTGACGAGGCTGACGTCACGGGCCCGCCGCGGTCACCAAGGAGCGGGCGACGGCTTCCTGGTCACTCGCCTGCCGTCTACAGCAAATCTCGCAGCCGGGGTAAAATACCGTCCGGGAAGACGCAGAGCCGCATTACCTCCACGACGAGTCCCCCCTCTCCGCAGCGGAGTGTGAGCCTGCTTCGAAACTTCCTAGGAGATGAAAGTTGTGTGCCTGAGTGGGACTCGAACGTGGAATTTTTGCCTTCTGAGGGCAATGCTCTTACCGACCGAGCCGCCCAGGCGTGATACACGACCTTCCTTACAATTTTATTTCCGCCAGTACCTCATTTCCTACCTTGCAAACTCCACAGAAACCCCCCTTGCGCTAATAGTGTTGTTCAAATGGCTCTGAGCACTATGGGACTTAACTTCTGCGGTCATCAGTCGCCTAGAACTTAGAACTACTTAAACCTAACTAACCCAAGGACATCACACACATCCATGCCCAAGGCAGGATTCGAACCAGCGACCGTTGCGGTCGCGCGGTTCCAGACTGTAGCGCCTAGAACCGCTCGGCCACAATAGTCTTGTGTCCTGCCCACTCGACTGATACAGGGTGCCTAGGAAGCCTGCTTTTTAAGATTGCTAGACAACATTTCAGGCAAACCGTATTAATGGGTTATTATTTCAGTTAGATAATTGACAATACAGAAGTGTCACAAGCAATAGGTGACAGATAAATAAGAAGTTTCTTCAGAGTATACTATTCGTAATACAAGTGAAACAGTACTATTCCTAAGTCACTGCTGTCGGACTCGTAGACTGTCTGGACTTCAACTGGGGCGCACCTAGGCGGCGCGGTGCTTATATTCTCCTGTCTCGGTGTCGTCCTAGAAAGGGTTCGGTAAGCATACTATCGGCTGGCGTCGTCACACAGCCCTCTCTGCTCTTCCGTTCTTGACCGGTGTACCGGCGCTTGAGGTTCGCCGAAACAACTAGCACTCCTTTCTTCCAGAGAGAATGTACATCTCCACGACATCTCAGCAATCCACACGTAAATCTTTGGCAGAGGGCTCATAGGACTATTCTGAGACTATTTCTCTATCGTTTCACTCTCGAATAGCACGCGGAAAAAATACACTTGCAAGTGTTTCCGTGTTAGCTCTGATCTCAATTATTTTATGACTAGAATAGTGTCTTACTGTGTTGCCTTAAGTCTGTATCTTGGTGTTTCGAGAAGAAAGCTGCTGATTTATATTCCACGAAAAGATCTCGTCGAAATAGGAAATGCATCTGTTTTAGTGATTGCCATCCTGATAGCTTACAATATCCACGGTACTCTCTACCTTATTACCTTAAAATAACAAAGAGCTGTTCTACTTTGAAGTTTTTCTTTATCCCCGTTACTCAGACGTACACTACTGGCTATTAAAATTGCTATACCAAGAAGAAATGCAGATTATAAACGGGTGTTCATTGGACAAATATATTATACTAGAACTGACATCTGATTACATTTTCAGGAAAATTGGGTGCGTAAATCCTGAGAAATCAGTACCCAGAACAACCAACTCTGACCGTAATAACGGCCTTGATACGCCTAGACATTGAGTCAAACAGAGCTTGGATGGCGTGTACAGGTACACATGCCCATGAAGCTTCAACACGATACCACAGTTCATCAAGAGTAGTGAGTGGCGTATTGTGACGAGCCACTTGCTCGGCCACCATTGACCAGGCGCTTGCAATTGGTGAGAGATCTGGAGAATGTGCTGGCCAGGGCAGCAGTCGAACATTTTCTGTATCCAGAAAGGCCCGTACAGGACCTGCAACATGCAGTCGTGCATTATCCTGCTGAAATGTAGGGTTTCGCAGGGATCGAATGAAGGATAGAGCCACGGGTCGTAACACATCTGAAATGTAACGTCCACTGTTCAAAGTGCCGTCAATGCGAACAAGAGGTGACAGAGACGTCTAACCAATGGCACCCCATACCATTACGCCGGGCGATGACAAATACACGCTTCCAATGTATGTTCAACGCGATGTCGCCAAACACGAATGCGACCATCATGATGCTGTAAACAGAACCTGGATTCATCCGAAAAAATTACGTTTTGCCATTTGTGTATTTAGGTTCGTCGTTGAGTGCACCATCGCAGGCGCTCCTGTCTGTGATGCAGCGTCAAGGGTAACCGCAGCCATGGTCTCCGAGCTGATAGTCCATGCTGCTGCAAACGTCGTCGAACTGTTCGTGCAGATGGTTGTCTTGCAAACGTTCCCATCTGTTGACTCAGGGCTTGAGACGTGGCTGCACGATCTGTTACAGACGTGCGGATAAGATGCCTGTCATCTCTACTGCTAGTGGTACGAGGCCATTGGGATCCAGCACGGCTTTTTGTATTACCCTCTTGAACCGACCGATTCCATATTCTGCTAACAGTCATTTGATCTCAGTCAACGCGAGCAGCAATGTCGCGATACGATAAACCTCAATGGCGATAGACCACAATCCGACCTTTATCAAAGTCGGAAACTTGTTGCTACGCATTTCTCCTCCGTACACGAGGCATCACAACAACGTTTCACCAGGCAACACCGGTTAACTGTTGTTTGTGTATGAGAAATCGGTTGGAAACTTTCCTCATGTCAGCAAATTGTAGGTGTCGCCACCGGCGTCGACCTTGTGTGAATGCTCTGAAAAGCTAATCGATTGCATATCAGAGCATCTTCTTCCTGTCGGTTAAATTTCTCGTCTGTAGCACGTCATCTTCGTGGTGTAGCAATGTTATTGGGCAGTAGTGTAATTAAAGTGCAGCTACACGCAGAGGTCCAGTGTGGGCTGTAATTGTCGAATGGCAGCGAAACTTGGTAGACATGGTAATGCCTTAATAGGGAATATATTTCCGCTGGAAAACATTTGTTGCAATTTTGTACACCAGGTACAAACTTGAAGCTGTACGATATCTCGTCGACATCGCCGGTGCTCACATTGAACTAATTGTGTAATCGGTGGTTAATAATAACAAAACTATACCTTTCTCACTTGTTTGATCTTTTCTGCTCACGTCCCGTTCGTAATTCATGACAATTGGACACATTCCTATACTACTTCCTTGCAATCACAGTGCCAGGTTTACACCTGGTAACGAAAACTGGAACTAATTATTCTTCCGGATTAAATTGATTGGGCCTTAAAACATTAGAGTGCCACATGATAATCACAGCTCACACTGGACCTCTTGGAGTAGCTTGACTTCAGTTATAACTACTCAGTATCTGGTTGGGATCCCATTCCACGCAACGACCTAAGAACATGGACGATCGAAGTGTAGTACATTGGTTTTACCTTCTAACAGTTGGCAACGAAACGCACTGTTGTGTTCACCTTCTTCATATAGTCTTCCGCGTGATGGTTACAACTGAAGTTGTTCGTAACTGTTACTCCTAGGTGTTCAGTTAAATGTGCTGTCTTTGGATTTGTGCGTTTGTCGGGCAATTTAACTGATATTCCAGTATCCAGGTGAAGGACCTGATACTTTTTATTGTTTGGGATCTAGTCGCACTTTCCACACCATGGAGATACGTTTTCACCTGCCCGGATAGCTGTGCGCGTTTCGGCTTCCACTTCCGGGACGAGCAGGAGCGCCGGCCCCCGCTAGAAGCTGAGGATGTGTGCTGGAAAGCTTGGGTGTGGTATTTTGGCTGTTTCCAATAATGGGCTGACACCCACTTTCCGCCTCAGATGCACGAAACACAAATGTTGTTCACGATTCCGTCCAGGGAGCGGGAGAGAGTATGAGGGGGACGGGGAGGGGGAGGGGGAGGGAGGAAGAGTAGGAGGAATAGACGCCTCATCACCTTAAACCCATAACTAGCAGCATATACGCTGTCTAAATAATTTTGCCATTTGTTTCGATATTCCGATGCCTTTACCAGAGGGTAGGCAGCAGTAGCAACTGAATACTGTATGAGTTTTGCTCACTTTGTCTCCTAAAAAGTTTGTCTACACTACTGGCCATTAAAATTGCTACACCACGAAGATGACGTGCTACAGACGAGAAATTTAACCCCGACAGGAAGAAGATGCTCTGATATGCAATCGATTAGCTTTTCAGAGCATTCACACAAGGTCGGCGCTGGTGGCGACACCTACAATCTGCTCACATGAGGAAAGTTTCCAACCCATTTCTCATACACAAACAACAGTTAATCGGTGTTGCCTGGTGAAACGTTGTTGTGATGCCTCGTGTACGGAGGAGAAATGCGTACCATCACGTTTGCGACTTTGATAAAGGTCGGATTGTAGCATATCGCGATTGCAGTTTATCGTATCGCGACATTGCTGCTCGCGTTGGTCGAGATCCAATGACTTTTAGCAGAATCGGTGCGTTCAGGAGGGTAATACGGAACGCACTGCTGGACCCCAATGGCCTCGTATCACTAGCAATCGAGATGACAGACATCTTATCCGCATGGCTGTAACGGATCGTGCAGCCACGTTTCGATCCCTGAGTCAACAGATGGGGACGTTTGCAAGACAACAACCACCTGCACGAACAGTTCGACGACGTTTGCAGCAGCATGGACTATCAGCTCGGAGGCCATGGCTGCGGATACCCTTGACGCTGCATCACAGACAGGAGCGCCTGCGATAGTGTACTCAACGATGAACCTAAATACACAAATGGCAAAACGTCATTTTTTCGAATGAATCTAGATTCTGTTTACAGCTTCAAGATGCTCGCTTCCGTGTTTGGCGTCATCGCGGTGAACGCACATTGGAAGCGTGTATCCCTCATCGCCATACTGGCGTATCACCCGGCGGTATGGTACGGGGTGCCATTGGTTACACGTCTCGGTCACCTCTTGTTCGCAATGACGGCACTTTGAGCAGTGGACGTTTCATTTCAGATGTGTTACGCCCCGTGACTACACTTCATTCGATCCCTGCGAAACCCTACATTTCTGCAGGATAATGGACGACCGCATGCTGCATGTCCTGCAAGAGGCCTTTCTGGATACAGAAAATGTTCGACTGCTGCCCTGGCCAGCACATTCTCCAGATCTCTCACCAATTGAAAACGTCTGGTCAATGGTGGCCGAGCAACTGGCTCGCCACAATACGCCAGTCACTACTCTTGATGAACTGTGGTATCGTGTTGAAGCTGCATGGGCAGCTGTACCTCTACACGCCATCCAAGCTCTGTTTGACTCAAATCCCAGGCTTGTCAAGGCCGTTATGAAGGCCGGAGGTGGTTGTTCTGGGTACTGATTTCTCAGGATCTATGCACCCAAATTGCGTGAAAATGTAATCACATGTCAGTTCTAGTATAATATATTTGTGCAGTGAATACCCGTTTATCATCTCCATTTCTTCTTGGTGTAGCAATTTTAATGGCCAGTAGTGTAGATTAAGAACAACAGACGGCCAACAAAATATCACTAGATGTCATGACGTTCGTTACTCCGAACTGCAACCTTGCTGACACGAACTGAAAATGACAGTAAATAACAATTTGTTTAAGAGCCACTTGTGAGGAACTGTTTGAGAAGCGTTCTGGAGAAGAAAGTTTAAGCCACGGTCTCGTGAATTGTCCCAGTCCAGCAAACATTTTTAATCCCTCAAAAGTTTTAATACCTCATCTGACTGGAAGTGAAAAATGAGATTTCGCAATTTTGTGACAGAGACTTTCAGCGATGTATATGAGCCGTGTGCGGCTCGCGTTGATGCCCTTCATAGCTTGGCATGTTGCAATAGCGATAGTGGCGTCTCGATTTCTTAATGTGTTACCTGTCGCCGATACGTTCGCTCGCCTTGTCTCTCCGTGAGTGGCAGCAGTAGCGTTTATCGATAGCTCGTACTGTGGTACCATCTTTGGAGTGGCCTCTAGTATATCCGGGCCGTCGTGTGTTGAGCTAGTTGAGTTGGGACGGAGCAGCAGTGATGCACGGACAGCCAGTACTCGACAGACCGCTGGCGACACACATGCACTGTCCGACGGAAGGATGTGGTCGCGAGAGTGCACGACCACGTCGAGGAACGGGTTCAGAGAGGTTTAGTTGAATGGACCGTGTTGTTCGAACGATTTATACTGGGATCTTTCCGATGCCCGACTTGTGTGGGGACGACCGTTGTTGGTCGTTCGGTTGGTCGTCCCAGCGGACGACGTGCATTTGGTCTTCCGACCGCTTCTGGCTTCCCTGTTTTTGTGCCGACTTACAATTCGTCCGTGTTGTTTCATGATGATGATGATGAGGTCCCATACACCGAGGAGCGTAGGGGACGATGCGGGAGACCCGCACCGCCATACTAGGTAAGGTCCTAGTGGAAGTCGTTTGCCGTTGCCTTCCTCCGACCATAATGGGGATGGATGATGATGATGAAGACGACACAACAACACCCAGTCATCTCGAGGCTGGAAAAAATCCCTGACCCCGCCGGGAATCGAACCCGGGACCCCGTGTGCGGGAAGCGAGAACGCTACCATAACACCAAGAGCTGCGGACGTTGTTTCATAGTGACTGGTTTTAGTATTGTGAGTTGTTGGTGGAATTGTTTTCCCGTATCCATGTGTATCTTGTGGTTTTGAATGAGCAGTTATTTTAATGCTGTCTGCATACTGGATTTGGCGGAGTTGCGAAAGGACATCTGTTCGGCTGGGGCGCAGCAGCGAGCAGGTCCGTGCAGAGCGAGGGCAAGCCGGGGCCGCTGGCGGCGTGCTGCCACTGCCGGATCGAGGAGGGGTAGCTGTGAGAGCGGCGACTTCGTCGCACACCGAACCCTGGACGTTTAAGTTGAGTGAAGAGTTAACTGCAAATGCAACCTAAAGTATTCTGATATCTCGCCTTTGGTCGGCGGGTTGTTGCTCCTACAGCCGCTGAGCCTGGCGGCAACGAGTTAAGTGTTTCGAGGCAGTGAAATATTGCAGGTGTCTTTCTTTATTTGTTATTCATCATTGAATTTAGTATTATTGTTATTAGTGAAGTGCAACCAGCGGTATTTTCTGCCTTGTGGCCGCTAACGCCCCAGTTACCCGCCCTGGAGATTAGCGTACATTTCCGGCAGTGTACCTTTCCTCGTCGTGTTGATGTTGTCCGACACGGCGTGTAGTTCCACAGCCTCTTGTCTTGTAATGTGCGTATTTTTTGGGAGGTCTCTCTAGGTTCCAGTGTTTCCTTCGGCCTTTTTCTGAAGACGTAGTGCTGTCTGTCTCTTCGCCCTTGCCTAAGAATATTCCATAGTTGTACCGGTAATCGGACGTTACGTTGATTGGTTAGTCGGTCGGTCGGTGCTTAAGCTGCCCCTAGTTGAATTGCCATCCTGTTACGTGAGTACAACTCCAGGCTGCCTGTCTCACCTTACCTTATGTTTGAGTTACCTTCCCAGGCCGATCCTTGGAACACTTTTTGAGAACCGCTTCTCCTGATTCCTTAGGTTGTGATGTTTGTTTTAAGGGTATTTATAATTTTCTAATTATTGTTGGTGTGGCCTACAGCCGAGCAATAATTTCACTTCTGTCGTGATAAGGCCTTCAGCCGTGTTACAGTAAATTTTTTTCAGGAAACTTGTTTTAAAAGCAAGGTAGTGCTATTTGGAGTTGTTTTTCTGACTTATAATTCAGGCCTTCAGCCGTTTGTTGTTTGAGGTTATTGTTTGTGGCCTTCAGCCCCAAAATTGTGGAATTATTCCTGTGATAAGGCCTTCAGCCGTCATACAGCCAAATGTGATTTTTAAGAGATTGTTTTAAAATTTAATTTCTTGAAATAAAGTTTAGGTATTTGTTGTGCAACCGAGAGTAACTGATTACGGCCCACCCGCAATCGTAACTTTATCCTGCCCCATCCTGGGAAACCAGCTCTCAGTATAGTTAGACTGTGTGATCAAGAGTATCGTGAGACCACAAAAAAACATGCGTTTTTCATATTAGGTGCATTGTGCTGACATCTACTGCCACGTACCCCATATGAGCGACCTCAGTAGTCATTAGACATCGCGAGATAGTAAAATGGGGCGTTCCGCGGAACTCACGGACTTCGAAAGTGGTCAAGTGATTGGATGTCACTTCTGTCATACGTCTGTACGCGAGATTTCCACACTCCTAAACATCCCTAGGCCCACTGTTTCCGATGTGATAGTGAAGTGGAAACGTGAGCGGACAAGTACAGCACAAAGGTGTACAGGATGAGCTCGTCCGGTGACTGACAGAGACCGCCGGCAGTTGAAGAGGGTCGTAATGTGTAATAGGCAGACATGTATCCATAAATTCCAAACTTCATCAGGATCCACTGCAAGTACTATGACAGGCGGGAGGTGAGAAAACTTGGATTTCGCGGTCGAGCGGCTGCTCATAAGCCACACGTCAGGGCGGTAAATGCCAAACGACGCCTCGCTTTGTGTAGGGAGGGTAAACACTGGACGACTGAACAGTGGAAAAACGATGTGGAGAGTGACGAGTCACGGTACACAATGTGGCTATCCGATGGCAGGGTGTGGGTGCGGCGAATGACCGGCGAACGTCATGTGCCAGGGTGTGCAGTGCCAACAGTAAAATCCGGAGGCGGTGGTGTTTAGATGTGGTCGTGTTTATCATGGAGGGGGTTTGCACCCCTTGTTGTTCCGATTGGCACTATCACAGTATAGTTCTACATTGATGTTTTACGTACCTTCTTGATTCCCACTGTTGAAGAGCAATTTGGGGATGGGGGTTGCATCTTTCAACACGATCGGGAAGTTGTTAATTATGCACGGCCTTTGTCGGATTGGTTACACGACAATGACATCCCTGTAATGGACCGGTCTGCACAGAGTCCTGACCTGAATCTTACAGACCATCTTTGGGATGTTTTGGAAAGCCGACTTCGTGCCAGGCTTCACCGATCGACATCGATACCTCTCCTCAGTGCAGCACTCCGTGACGAACGGGCTGTCATTCCCCAAGAAACCTTCCAGCACCTGATTGGACGTATGCTTGCGAGAATGGAAGCTGTCATCAAGGCTAGGGGTGGGCCAACACATACTGAATTCCAGCATTACCGTTGGAGTGCTTCACGAACTTGTAAGTCATTTTTAACCAGTTGCCCAGATACTTTTGATCTCATAGTATATTTTCTCATAGTGTGTTCCATTCGAGTTCAATGGATAATTCTGTGATGCTGTCGCGGCACACAATAAAGATCGATTACTTTCTTTATAGCTGCCCTCACAGTACTGCTGGGTTTTAGAAATAACAATAATTTTCGCCTTGACGATTATTAAACGTATTCACTTGCAATCGCGACTTCGGCCCAGGCGATGAACCTCTTCAGTCATACATCGATAGTAAGCAGTGGAACAGACTTCATTAGTGATATAAATAATTTTGAACGATAATAAAAGTTTCTCGCTTAGCCCTAATTATATAACAAATGAAGATTCTTACAGACTATTCTGTCACTCTCTGGCGTTCTGTGGCCTCGCATTCAGGAGGACGACGGTTCAGACCTGCGTCCAGCCATCTTGATATAGGTTTTTCATTATTTCTCTACATCGCTTAAGGAAAATACCGGGATTCTTCCTCTGAAAGAGCACGGTCACTTTCTATCTCCATCTTTTCTCAATCCGAGCTTGGGCTCCGTCTCCAATGACCTCGTTGTCGACGGAGTGTGAAATACTAATCTCCTCCTCCTCCTCTTCCTCATCATCATCATCATCATCGTCATCATCCCCTGACACTCTGCGTATGGTAGAAGACGGACGCATGTGTGTGTTGTTGGGCTAGGTGACATATTGCTGTTGGGAAAATGCAGTGATCGTGTTTCAACTAATCACGGTGATCATATAAAGGTTTCATTTGTTAATCACAGATATGACGGATCATGACGTAAACGAAATTTTGTGGTCCTAAATACATAGCACTAGCAAAACGGAGACCGAGTGAGGTGGGACAGTGGTTAGCACACTGGACTCCCATTCGGGAGGACGACGGTTCAAACCCGCGCCCAGCCATCCTGATTTAGGTTTCGTGATTTCCCGAAATCGCTACCGGAAAATTTCGGGATGGTTCCTTTGAAAGGGCGGGACCGACTTCCTTCCAAATCCTTTTCTAATCCGATGGGACCGATGGCCTCGCTGTTTGACTCCCTCCCCCAAATTATCCATCAACCAACCAGACAGGCGAGCTTGGCCGGATGTTTCGAATGCGATGATAACGAGAGGAGAGGTAAATAATTACTTCCCACCGAAGTCCGATTGCTTTGATGCAGAACAGAAATCAGGGCCCCGAATAACAAAGAACTGAGAGCACATTCAAGTGACGGCTCACTGCGAAGTGCGTCAGTGCGTAATTGGTTCTTTAAAGGTAAGACTGCCCTCGTCTCAATGACGTTTGAAGTTGATTTGCATAATAAGACAGCAACCATACTGCGTCATCAATTTAAAAGGGCGTTCCACATCACTTAATAATTTCTCTCGAATTCGCGTCGTCCACTAGTCGCCAATTTTCACTGTGCGCGGACTAGGCCATTTTTCTCGCGCTCCGTACGCGATTGAAACGGCAAGAAATGCCAACGTGGGGAACAGTGCCAAGTAGCCTCTGCAAGGCACTTCAGAATGATTTGCGAGGTATCTAGGCTTAGGTGTAGACCGCCGGCTGCGCTTGAACACCGTTTGGCGCTCCCGGGTGCTCAGCCGCTGGACGGACGCCGGCGCCGCGTGTGGCTGCGGCGGCAGCGGCAGCAGCCTTCCGTGGCGGCGGTGGGTGTGGCGTTCATCAGCGGCACTTTGGACGCCGAGACACGGACGGCCGCCGCCCGCAGCACACTTCCAGCGGGCCGTGCGACCGCCGCCTGCGTTCCTCTCGTTCTGCGGCAGGGTAACTGTAAAGACGCCGGCGTACGCCGCGTGTCAAAGTCGCAACGGGACTGCCACGTCTCGGCAGCACACCGAGCAGTCAGTCTAAATCCTTCGATGCTGGCGGCAAGTGCAACAGCAAAGTCAGCCACAAGTAGTTCCCCAGCGTTCTGTTCAGCAATGCGATACTTCGAGAGCATAGAGGTCAAGGAGTCATCAGTTACCAACTTCATTTCGCGTTAAGAACAGTGACGCGGATTATACACTACTCTCCATTAAAATTGTTACACCGAGAAGAAATGCAGATGACAAACGGGTATTCATTGGACAAACATATTATACTAGAACTGACATGTGATTACATTTCAACGCAGTTTGGGTGTATAGATCCTGAGACATCAGAACCACAACAACGAGCTCTGGCCGTAATAACGGCCTTGATACGCCTGGCCATTGAGTCAAACAGAGCTTGGATGGCATGTACAGGTACAGCTGCCCATGCAGCTTCAACACGATACCACAGTTCATCAACAGTAGTGACTGGCGTATTGTGACGAGCCAGTTGCTTGGCCACCATTGACCAGACGTTTACATTTGGTGAGAGATCTGGCGAATGTGCTGGCCAGGGCAGCAGTCGAACATTTTCTGTATCCACAAAGGACCGTAAAGGACCTGCAACATACGGTCGTGCATTATCCTGCTGAAATGTAGGGTTTCGCAGGGATCGAATGAAGGGTAGATCCGCGGGTCGCAACACATCTCAAATGTAACGTCCACTGTTCAAACTGCCGTCAATGCGAACAAGAGGTGACCGAGATGTGTGACCAATGGCACCCCATACCATCACGCCGGGTGATACGCCAGTATGGCGAAGACGAATACACGCTTCCAATGTACGTTCACTGCGATTTCGCCAAACACGAATGCGACCATCATGATGCTGTAAACAGAACCTGGATTCATCCGAAAAAATGACGTTTGGCCATTCCTGGACCTAGGTTCGTCGTTGAATAGACCATCGCAGACGCTCCTGTCTGTGATGCAGCGTCAAGGGTAACCGCAGCCGTGGTCTCCCAGCTGATAGTCCATGCTGCTGTAAACGTCGTCGAACTGTTCGTGTAGATGTTTGTTGTCTTGCAAACGTCCCCATCTGCTGACTCAGGGATCGAGACGTGTCTGCACGATCCGTTACAGACATGCGGATAAGATGCCTGTCATCTCGACTGCTAGGGATACGAGGCCGTTGGGATACAGCACGGCGTTCCGTATTACCCTCCTGAACCCACCGGTTCCATATTCCGCCAACAGTCATTGGATCTCGTCCAACGCGAGCAGCAATGTCGCGATACGATAAACCGCAATCGCGATAGGCTACAGTCCGACCTTTATCAAAGTCGGAAACGTGATGGTACGCATTTCTCCTCCTTACAGGAGGCATCACAACAACGTTTCACCAGGTAACAACGGTCAACTGCTGCTTGTGTATGAAAAATCGGTTGGAATCTTTCCTCGTGTGAGCAGGTTGTAGGTGTCGCCAACGGTGCCAACCTTGTGTGAATGCTCTGAGAAACTAATCATTTACATATAACAAAATATTCTTCCTGTCGGTTAAATTTCGCGTCGTTAGCACGTCATCTTCGTGGCATAGCAATTTTAATGGCCATTAGTGTATTATTGATTAATGAGTATGGATACGGAAATGACGAGACCAAGATTCTGTCTTCAAAATTCGACAGTAATGTAAACTACAGAGGAAGCTAACCCAATACATATCAAACGCAATCAACAGAATAATCATAGCTACAGTTACCATCTCCACCAATTTTAGTATCATCATACTGAAAGTAAGACTCAAATTAAATTGTATTGGGGTGTTGTAATGCTTGTAATACTGATGGAGAATTAGGTTTTCTACTGTAGTCGTTCAAGGACTGGTACAGCCAGTTTCGTACCATACAGGAACATCCTCAGGTGTATTTCAGCTTTAATGTCCCATGCTTTCTAAATGGCTGAATGTGTGTTCCAAGGTGCAATGGGGAGCATGAAGTGATGCAACCACCAACGGTAGCCAAACATAATAAAGCCGGTTGTCACTGTTAATTTACGTCTGGAGAGCGCTAGACGCCCATGTGGTAAACGTGACACTGCCGGACCTCTAAGTTTTCAGATGACAACGGTGAATACACCAGTGTCCGCTGCTCCTATTTTGACAACACATACTTGTTTTCAGTAGTGGTAGGTGTCTTCCAGAAAGTGATGCTGTACTACGTGTGTGTGTGTGTGTGTGTGTGTGTGTGTGTGTGTGTGTGTGCGCGCGCGCAGAAGGAACATTCGTTCCACATAGTAGCAGCTAGGCGGTCATAATTAGCTTCCTGAGTGAAAGGACCGACTTAGCCTCTGTGGCTGTCGAGACCAGGTAACAGGAGAACACTGCACACATTAAAAAGCATTGTATTAAACCAGTGATACTAGTCTCTCAGCGAGTACAATGTAACAGTTAACATGGCAAAGTATACCGTCAATCGGATATAGCAGCATTTAAACATCTAAATATATTTTGTTTGTGTGTCCCTTTCAGCATGTATAATTGTTTTAGCTGTGGATGCCCTACATATAGGATTGTTCGCAAGTTTATCATCATCATCATCATCATCATCATCATCATCACTATCAACTATTTTGTCGTCATCAGTCACTACCATTGCCACCATTACTACCACAACTGGCGCTGCCACTGCTACCATCTCTACCGCCCCCCTCCCCGCACCGCCACCACCACTGCCAACATCACCATCACTGCCACTGCCTCTACCACTGCCCCCATCAGTGCCACCATAACTGTCACTGGCATTGCTACCATCTCTACCACAATGACCACCACCACCACCACCACCACCAGGTGATTACGACTGTTGGCATCACCACCACTGCCACTGCCTCTGTCGCTGCAGCCCTCGCTATCACCTGCACCATTCGTACCACCGCTACCACCAGTGCAACTTGCACTACCACCAGTACTGTCGACATCACTACCACTGCCATCAGTTTGGAATAAGATGGGATAAAATGAGATGGGATGTTGTGTGGGACGCAAATGGATGGGATTGGATGGAGTAGAGATGTGATGCGATGGGATGATATGGGGTAGCATAATATGGGTTGGTATGAGATAAAGTGGAATAGATTTAGATTAGATTGGATAGGACTGGATGGGACCAGATTAAGTGAGATATGTTTAGATACGAGAGAAGAAGCTGGGATTGGACTGCATCACGTGGGGTCGGATTTAAATAAAGTGAGATGGGACTAGATAAGATGGGATAGGTTTTGAAAGAATTGGGATGTTCCTTGGATAGGGTCGGATTGGATGATAGGAGTGGGATATTGCCGGCCGGCCGGAGTGGCCGAGTGGTTCTAGGCGCTACAGTCTGGAACCGCGCGACCGCTACGGTCGCAGGTTCGAGTCCTGCCGCGGGCATGGATGTGTGTGATGTCCTTAGGTTTAAGTAGTTCTAAGTCCAAGGGGACTGATGACCTCTGAAGTTAAGTCCCATAGTGCTCAGAGCCATTTGAATCATTTGAAGTGGGATATTGAGTTCGGTGCCCCATCGCCGAGGCAGCCGCTACTGGAAGTTGCTGAGGTGCGCTGAGCTGGCAGGAAGCGGCGTGTCAGGGCCGCGGAGAACTGCGCAGCTCAGAGCGCCGCGGCGCCGCCTGTCACGCAGGGCCGAGACGTGCCGGCACGCTTACGACCGCGCGTGCCGCCCCGCGCCGTGGAGTCCCTCGCTGCAGCCAAATCCGTCTGCCGGGTGCGGGAAAGCCGGCCACACACGCCGCCGCCGGCGCGGAATCTCGCACGCTCCCCACGCATCGAATCGCGTCACCGACGCGTTCGTTCTCTGCTAAGGCTGCATGCCTGCCGCCTCATATTTTTTATTAGGTGTCGGTTTTACATTCGGATAATTCAAGACCTTTTCTTTTAAATTTGGTGTACATATATTAGGTCTCGAGTTCGAGTCTCGGTCTGGCACACAGTTTTAGTCTGCCAGGAAGTTTCACATCGGCGCACGCTCCGCTGCAGAGTGAAAATTTCATTCTGGAGATGTTGTGTACATAGTTCCGCGTAGTCAGCGCGTACACAACTTTCCCACTAGAGCGCGCCCCGCTAAGCACAACAGCGCAGGCGCAGCGCTCGTCCGTCTCCGCACTACGAGATGGCGCTGCCATAGAGACGGACCAAATTCTGCTTCCGCCGATCCGCGTATTAATGTGTAACGCAGCCAATGAGATTGCTGCTAACGTAGAACCTTTTCTCCTCGTGGATCACCCTCGCGCAGTGAGACATGAATGCGCGAGGTATTATAACGAGTGTTCAGACCTCCGATTAGTCAGTCTGCATTTGTCTGCACCAGTCTGCATTTGTCTACATCAGTCTGTACAAGTCTACATTTGTCTGAACCAGTCTATAGTCAAGTTTCAGTCTGCACCTAATAAGATTACCGTATTCCTGTACATAGCCATGAAGATAAATATACATTTTGTCAAGTATCAGAGATGTATGTCAGAATAAGATTAACCCTATCAGACCCAAAATTTTTCTGCAGGAAGAAAAATTTTTCTTAATGTCGTAGTGGTCTTAGATGATTTTTAATGACTTAAGGAGCAAGATTTATACAAAAATATGTACCCCTTTCCAAAACGTACTTTGTTCACATGGCTTCACTTTAAGGGCTAAAATATCTAATTATCAAATATTCTCTATTGTAATAAATAGTGAAATGATCATTCAATAATTTCCATGTAAAATAACAACAACAATATTCACTCATACACTGGAATATAGCGAACCATGCATTCTGGTGGTCACGAGTTGCTGCGCACTGCTACATTGACTTGCTGATATTTTTATAGTGATGCCCAACGGTTGGAGTGATGAAAAGGTTAAACATTTACAAGTGTGTAGCTCAGGTTCGCCTAGGGAAGAAATACTTTTGTTGCAGCTAACAGACTGTAAAAGTTAATGTACACAATTGTAGCCAGAGGGTCTGAAAGGGTTAACGTAGCAATACCAAAGGAACTTCAGATTGTCAATTGTAAATAGCATCCAGAACCAAGTTAAGTAATTTTTTAAGCTTGTTATTATTTTAATAAATGTGTGTGAAAATTAATCAAGTTCTGTTTAAAGTTGGTCACCGTCAATCTGCTACTCTAAGCGTGCAAGTGGCATTTCTATCCTCTGACCTAACGGCAGAAGATAAACACGCCACGATAAGACCACGAGACATATTGCTGACACTCGCCTACTTCGTTAGAGCGACAAGTCAAATAATCTGATGGTGTATGTACTGAAGGTCTTACAGTACGCACACCACAGGAGATATGTTAGCGTTTGTTCCTTTGGAAGGATTTAGAGATAATAACAGTGAGGGGTGCCCTGTAATGAAAAGCGTAAAATTCACAGTATAGGCCCTCTTCATCATGGAGCCTAACGCGTGGGATTATCTATCTCCGATTTCGAGAAGGCACGGGTCTTGTTTCCTGCCTCCTCCCCAAAACGTAAAACATAATTTCCTGGCGTGACAGAGTGGTCCTCCTACCCCATTCTGTATGCTACAGGGCCATTTAGCGGCAATTGGGGGAATGGCGTTTTGTTTAGTTCGGGGTAAAAGGTCTATCGCGAATGAATTACAATGGGACACGGATTAAGCTGTCGTTGGGCGACAGAGAGCTGTGATATTGTAACATAGCGGTGGATGTTACCGCTGGCTGGATACACGGATACATGTCCTTTGGGGGCGCGGGAAGCCTCCACACACATTGCGGTACACAAATAACGAATCGGAAGAAACCAGAGCTGCGTAGCATGTGATAACACGTAAGCTTCCATACCAAGAGCCTACGTGATCGAATGAAAGTCGTAAGGCGTCCAGAGCAACAGCAGTGTCCGCAGAGGTTTTGCAAAAACCAGCAGAGACGCTAGGAAGCAGGATGAACAGAGTTTTTGTGATAAGGGTAGTGTGGGCTAGAGGCTCCTGGGGACAGCCGGGTTCGGGAGGACAGCCCGTCATCGCGGTCGAGACGCGTCATGTCGCCCTACACAGGGTGTTACAAAAAGGTACTGCCAAACATACAGGAAACATTCCTCACGCACAAATAAAAAAAAGATGTTATGTGGACATATGTCCGGAAACGCTTAATGTCCATGTCTGAGCTCATTTTAGTTTCTTCCACCTACGCTCAATGGAGCACATTATCATGATTTCATACGGGATACTCTACCTGTGCTGCTAGAACATGTGTCTTTACAAGTACGACACAACACGTGGTTCATGCACTATGGAGCTCCTGTACATTTCAGTCGAAGTGTTCGTACCCTTCTCAACAACAGATTCGGTGACCGATGGATTGGTAGAGGCGGACCAATTCCATGGCCTCCACGCTCTCGTGACCTCAACCCTCTTGACTTTCATTTATGGGGGCATTTGAAAGCTCTTGTCTACGCAAACCCGGTACCAAATGTAGAGACTCATCGTGCTCGTATTGTGGACGGTTGTGATACAGTACGCCATTCTCCAGGGCTGCATCAGCGCATCAGGGATTCCATGCGACGGAGGGTGGGTGCATGTATCCTCGCTAACGGAGGACATTTTGAACATTTCCTGTACCGAAGTGTTTGAAGTCACGCTGGTACGTTCTGTTGCTGTGTGTTTCCATTCCATGATTAATGTGACTTGAAAAGAAGTAATAACATGGAAAGTAAGCGTTTCCGGACACATGCCCACATAACATATTTTCTTTCTTTGTGTGTGAGGAATGTTTCCTGAAAGTTTGGCCGTACCTTTTTGTAACACCCTGTATAAACCGGCCTGAGGGACTTCGTCTCAGACTTCGCCTTCGACGCCGTCTCCGCGGTGGTCTGCACCCGGGGCGTTATTAAGATGTTCGAGGCACCTAGTAGCTCAGGGTATTGACGTCTCTCTCAGTTTTCTCAGAGTATCAGTTTTATTCTCAGCACCTCGTAAGCTAGGAGGACATCATAGAACTTCCTTTATATCGAGTTCCCTGGCCTGAAACCTTTCCAACTTGCTGCCCTAGCTAAGAGTTGGAAGAGCCCACTCTGCTTCTGGAATCTTAACATCAAGCTCCCTCGTACTTCATCCACTGACAGGAATTCGCAGACGCTACAGGTAATCCTTTCCCTAATCCTTCTAAATGGATAGTGGTCTGGGCATAGTAGACCTGCTCGAATTCAACGGATTTCCGCATTATGCTGCTCGAATTGGACTGATTTCCACGTGATGGCCGATGTTTTGCAACACGTGATACAGAAGTTCTGTAATGAAAAGAAAGAAAACCTAAATGGTAATCTCTTGGAGCGGTTTGGAGCTCGCGAAATGGAGGAGTCGCCTGGTTCCGTAATCTGGATTGAACTGGTACGCCGTGGCCTCTATAGATTGGCATTGGTGTTTTACGGTGATTACCATTTCAGAAGTCAGGAGTCAGAGATCCTTTTTGATCAACGAGGCTATTTTACCAGTTCGGAGAACCTACACAGCACTGGACGTGAGCGGGCGTGAAATTCTGCTTAGGAATTTTCCTGGTCTCCTGGCCGACTGCTACCGTTTAGTGACCGTGGTCTTGTTCAGCGTTACGAACAGGTTTCAGTCATCTTCTGTATAAATAAAAATAAATTAAAAAAAGACTAAAAATACTCACAACACAGACAATAACTCCATTCATAAAATTTCGGATCAATCTAAACGCAAGTTCCCAGATATAAATTTTTACTCTGCAGCAGAGTGTGTGCTGATATGAAACTTCCTGGCAGATTAAAACTGTGAGCCGGACCAAGACTCGAACTCGGGACGTGCTTGAGTAGCTCATTTGTTAGAGCACTTGCCAGCGAAAGACAGAGATTCCGAGTTCGAGACAAGGTCCAGCACGCAGTTTTAACCTGCCAGGAAGTTTCATGTAAACGCAAATTATTTGTCTTCATTGTCACCAAGTCCACTTCGTTCATTAAACAACACTCCAGTTAGCCAGTAGATCCACGTGTTCTCGACAGCCACTTCCTACAGGATCCGTATACGCTGCGTAAACAACACCACCCGTCTCTAAAACTGTCAACTGATTACGCCGGTTCCCCCGCCAATGCACGGGAACGCACTTACTAAGACTGGGGCTGAACACTCGACCTAACTGAAACTCCCACAGAGATATATTTCTGCAGAGCCTGTAGCTCTCGATGGGATATGCGGCTTTTTCGCAGGGGGTTTGGAAACAGACATACCTAGCATAGTCGGAGGTCTGAGTTAGGGTGGGTTCTGACAGTTTCGTTGTTAGTCGGCGAAGTCAACGAATGTGAAACGAAAAATCCTCGTTCTAGCTTAGCCCGAGAGTGGGGGTTGGAATGGAATGTTACAGTTTCCATGTAAGTTGGCGAGGCCAACGATTGTGAAAGCAAGAAGGTACCTCAGGTGTCTTGTGCTCCGCAGAAGACACTAGTGTCATACTGCAAAACTCACGCGAACTCCGAACACCTTCTAAGCTTTCCTCACAGAGAGAACTACTTCATTGATCACTAATTACAGACTGCAGAAATGCACGCCGCAGCACCACCTCGCACACAAAGGACTCAAAACTTGCCGGCTGAATCCCCGAGTTCCGAGGCTCCACACCAGTCAGCCTCAAAAGCAAAACGCAGGCACTTCGACTGGCCATTTTCTGCTAACATCCGTAGTACTGGTGTAAGTAGATGCCGCCTGCCGACGATTTCAGACGTTTGTCCCGTAGGGTATTACGAAACACCAGCCATCCTGTGGCAGTGTCTCGCCTTGGAAAGCATTTGGGCCCGTTCCTACCATTTAGCTTAGCCATGCTGGAGAGTAGCCTCCCTCCCGTAGAAAACGGAAAGTGGCTATTGCCGTTCACAGTATCTGCTGGCACTAGCCGAAGGGTACGTCCCGGAAATGATGCGTTACACATGGAGGTAAGTTACAGTGATCCCACCTTATACGGAGACGTACTAATCGTCTTACTTCACACGCACAATTCACTAGCGGAACAGAAAATGAGGAAGTGAAGCTGGTAGATGAACCATCTTCTGCCACGCACCGCAAGATGCTTTGTGTTTTATAGCTATAGACGCTGACAAACGGACGTGCAGCACCTCTTTATTTGATTAATCCATTGTAGTCCCTAAACAGCATTTTTGGTATTGGGTGTGAAAATGGTAACTGGCATTTCCGAAAATCTACCTTAATAACAATGCAGCGATGTGAGACAACGCAGCGAACCTGATATTCACGTAACACTATCGTACTCAGACCTTGTGCACGAAAATCGAGAAACAAGACTAAAGCTGTCATCTTTGTTTCCAGTTTTCTTCCCCATCTGAGAATTGCTGTTCGAGCCATTCGGCATAGTATTAATAAGTCCTGTTCTTCCCACGTCTCACCCACAAAATACGAAATATATTCATCATTTACATTTTACTTTTTGTCATGGTGTTGATACTGATTCAGCTTATGCTGTACGAGGTGATGGGAAGGTGCACTAACAAGAAAATCATACAGCCAGCCAAATGACAGCACGTTTTCCTCATCTTTCGCATTGTTTTAGTACGTAATTAAATGCAACAAATGGTGCTGTAATATGATGCGCTTCTCATTAATTATTGAGAACCTCATGTCCAGTGTCTTACGAGCTTGTTGCGTCCCACATGAGAGCCACAGTCCTTGACCAGTGGCTCTATTGCAAATGCCTAGCGCGGTGGAATAGAAGCATAATTGTTCTTCGTGCGAGTCTTGTCCTTTCTTTTCTCCCGAAACCTTTCGCCAAACACTTGTACGACTATAACGAATCAAGTTTCTCCGGAAAGGAACAACATCAATAACAATAGTAATCATTCTGGTGCATCTGCGGTTAGATATAATACACTAACGGGAAAATAATCGCAGCACCAAGAAGGTTCGATACTAACGGCTGCGCGGGGTAGCCGTTCGGTCTTAGGCGTCTTGCCACGGTCCGCGCGGCTCCCTAGTCGGAGGTTCGAGTCCTCACTCGGGCATGGGTGTGTGTGTGTGCCGTCCTTAGCGTAAGTTAGTTTAAGTTATGTTAAGTAGTGTGTAAGCTGAGGGACCGATGACCTCAGCAGTTTCGTCCCATAAGTCCTTACCACAAATTTCCAAACGTTAATACTAATGGAAGCTGGTAGGCGTGTTTCTACATCTGAAAAATAATGTCTATTCAGATTTCGCGCAATTCGTAAGAGAGTGGAGCCATATGCGCCACTAGGAGGATGCAAATCACGTTTGCTTTAAATACACGCTATAACGGTTGTGACCGTTAATTGCCTTTGAGACAGGGCGTGACGAGTTAACATCTCAATGAGTTTGGACGAGGTCGTGTAATAGGGATACGAGGACCTAGATGTTCTACAGTATATGTGTGCTTTGTAAGTCAGATCTGGAGGCTGGAGAGATCGAAGAAGACTCTCGAACTATTCTTTCCACCAACCTGTCGTCTTCTAAAGTCGTGTCCCCAGCGCAGAAGACAGCTCGTCTGTCGTGGGGTCTTCTTTGGCGGAGGCTGCTACTCTGTTAACTGGAACCTGTGATTGTGCGTTTTATGGGATGCCACTAGCCCAGGTTAGTATCTGTATCTATGGAGGGCAAGATCTGTAGTACTGACAACGATGGTAGGCGACACTTCTCATTAATATTTCCTGTTTCGGTATTATTTAAATATTCATACATTTTACACTGTCTTTTACAACACTCGACGTAACTTTCTTTATTGTACGATAGCATTTCTATCCACTTCCGATACAAAGTACGACATTTCGGCCCGAAACAGAGATGTATGTCCGGCTCTGAAAAACGCCCGAAACATAGCTACGCGCCCGTCCCTCTAGAGTAGTGATGGGGAGCTCGTGAATGAGTCGTTCAAATGAACGCTTCACTCCAGTGAAGTGTGAACTAACCACTCAATTTCAATGAACTGGTACTTCAAACTCTCCACAGATAGCACACTCCACACTTTTTTTCTAGTTCGTTCACTCACTCTCTTCCCCTCACCCTCTCCCACTACATTGGCGCTACGCCACTCATTCTCCCTTCACTTCAGTCCTCCCTCTACTGCCTGTCGACGAATCGCGCGGTGAAATACACTGACAACAACAGTTGCACTTTGCTTTCCCATCACCTAAATCAGCGAAGAAACCCCAAATTTCACTACTTCTACGCGATCGCGAGTTGCTAGCCATTGTATAAGCGTGAACAGACACAAAAATTGCTTTCCGAATAAAATAAAGAGGGATTTTACCTGAAATCGTACCAATGACTACAGGTGACAGTTTACGTTTTGAATTTAGAGGGTTATTATTCTCAACAAAAATAAAATCTACAGGAAAACTTCTGAATAATTACTTAACATAGGTATATAGACTTTGTGACAGTGGTAAACATACTCATTCTATTTTGGATTAAATTTTAAAAGGAACATAAAATTGGACTGAATTTCGTTAGTAGCCCTAGTTTTCAGTCCATAAATACAACAAATAAGATTTCACTTGGCAGATGAAGACTTTTTGGCGCTTCATGAGAAAATGTCGAGCAAGGTTAAACGTAATACCTTCTTTATATGTGACAGGCTTCTCTATTTATCTTTCCTTTGTCCTCTTCGACCATGCTGTATTTAAGTTAACTCAGACGCTGTAAGACGCAAAACGTTGCGTGGACGTTACTTCATAGTTCGGCGATCTGTTGGTAAAATTATGAAGTATTACGAAGCTTTATTGTACGAGCGAGGCGAAGCGAGCGTAGCCGCGGCTGAGCGGCGAACTGGGCAACCTCGCCAGGCTTCCGTACTTCTTGAATGAACTACTTCATTTGAACACTTTACGGCAAAGAGTGAAATGAATGAAGTACTTCACGGGAATGAACGAGTTCGACCCATCTCTACTCTAGAACAACCGAAACAGAATGACTAGCGCAGCCGAAGTACTTCGTCTCCCAGGTGCCCCAAAGCGACCCGAAGGTGTGCGAAGCACTTCGGCTGCAGTATCGTTAGTCTTATGTTTCTCAAAACTAGTGAAATTTAATAAACAAAAACGATAGACTCGTAAGGTAACAGATTGTCGCACTAAAAACTGGGTTAAATACAATGAAATGTATATAAATAATTAATTAATAAGAGAAGTTAGGCGTTTCGGCGGTTAGCACCCGAATGTACCGGCCAATGAGAAGCCAGTTCACTACAATTCGCGGACTCTCCCACGGGACTGGTACATAACGTACCATCTGTCACTTGTAACTCACACCACTTTTGTACCATATGGCACTTCGCGTGTATCAAGCTACATCAAGGCGAACTTCTAGCAAAATAAAATACTGCAACAGCAGCAATTTGAGCAGCAGTGGGCACCACAGTGACACAGCGACCTGCTACAAATCGCTTACTTCAAGGACAGCTCCGTGCTAGGCGCCCTGTATAGCGTCCATTCCACTGACCCCAAACCACCGCCATTGTGTCAACCGAGGGCTAATTGGAGGACAGGGTTGAGATCTGCTGTGCCGTCTGATGAAAGGTCTTTGTACCTCGGTGCTAATGACGGCCGTTGTGTTAGTTTGAACACGGCCATTTGTGGGCCTGCGACCAACATATCTGCGTGCTACACGCACTGCACCTACACCTGGAGTTACGGTCTGGGGTGCGATTTTGGAGTACTCTAGTACCTACCCTACATATTATGACTGCAAATCTATACGTCAGTATGATGATTCCACCTGCTGTGCTGTCATTTGTGAACAGCATTCCAGGAGCCGTTTTCCAAGAGGATAACGCTCGCCCGCATATCGCTGTTGTAACCCAGCTTGCTATGCAGAGTGTCGACATGTTGCCTTGGCCTGCTCCATCATCCCATGTGTCTCCAGTGGAACACATTTGGGCATCATCTGACGACAACCCCAGTCAACTCCAACCAAGTGCAGCAGGGATGGAAATCCACAAACTGACATTCCGCATTTGCACAACGCAATGCGTGCACGTTTGCATGCTTGGATCCAGCATTCTGGCGGATACGCCGGTTGTTAATGTTCCACATTCCATATTCGCTATGGCTTATCTTATGATTACGTTAAGCTGTGATCTTGACATGTTAATCAAATATGTTACCTAGGCAAATGTATTCTCGAAATTTCATTACCATCTACTAATTATTTTTTTGGTCCAGAAAGAGTTTTCACTCTGCAGGGGAGTGTGCGCTGATATGAAACTTGCTAGAAGATTAAAACTGTGTGCCGGACCGAGACTCGAACTCCGGACCTTTGTCATCTTTGCAGGAGAGCTTCTGCAAAGTTTGGAAGGTAGGAGGCGAGATACTGGCAGAAGTAAAGCTGTGAGGACGGGGCGTGAGTCGTGCTTGGGTAGCTCAGTTGGTGGAACACGTGCCCGCGAAAGGGAAAGGTCCCGAGTTCGAGGCTCGGTCCGGCACAGAGTTTTAATCTGCCAGGAAGTTTCATATTTTTTTGGTGTTGCGATTTCTTTGCCGTCAGTGTATTTAATTATTTATCGCCACATTCGTGCGCATATCGCAGTGTAGTCATACTGGGCTCTACACTACCCTCTCAAAAGTATCTAAAATTGGGCACTAGATGTGACGAGACATGTGCCACCGATATAAAATGAAGCGTGGAATTTCATGTTGCCAGTGGAGAACCAGCAAGAGCGGAAACAGTCGTTATGGAGAGTTCAGTGACTTCCAGCGTGGATTAGTTCGCATTCAAAGTCACCTCCGTAACAGATTCATCAAGGACGTTTCAAACCTTGTAAAAGTGCCCAAGTCTACTATAGGTGGTGTGAGCATGAAGTGGAAATGCCAAGAAACATCCACCACTAAACCAACACCGTGTAGATCTCCTGTTCTTTCTGTCAGGGACTGTTACGTATTGTGGAAGGTGGCTGTGCAAAATAGCATGATATCACTCGTGGGTTCCAAAGTACCGCCAGTAATCCAGCTACCACGCTCAGTGTGGTTAGGGAGTTAAAAAGCATGGGGTACAATGGTAGGGCGACCCGATATTAGCTAGCGGTCTTAGGCGTTGCAGTCATGTACTGTGCCGCTGATCCCGGCGGAGGTTCGAGTCCTCTCTCGGACATGGGTGGGTGTGTTTGTCCTTAGGATAATTTAGGTTAAGTAGTGTGTAACCTAAGGGACTGATGACCTTAGCAGTTACGTCCTGTAAGACTTCGCACATATTTTTTACAATGATGGGGCAACGCCTCATACGCCACACATTTGTGTAGTAATGCTTAGCGACGCTTGAGGTGATATAAAGTGCGATGCTACTGGACAGTCGATGACTGGATACGAGTGATTTGGTGGATGAATCATGCCATACCCAATGGCTGCCCGCCGGAAGTGTTAGGGTTTCGATTTACTTAATGCCTGGAGAAAGTTACCTGCTGTCATGTGTAGTGTCAACATTGAAATACAGAGGACGTGTTGGTACAGAATGTCGGTGTTTATTTTGCTCTGGTTGAACTTCTTTCCTTTTATTGTATTTCAGACAACGCTAACAGCAGGAGGATGTGAACACATTTCACACCACACACAGTGGAGGAGGTGTTAGGGGATGATGATTGTGTCAGCGGGATAACGCACCCTGTCATGAAGCAGCAGCCGTGAGGCAATGGTTTGTGCGCAGTAACTTTCCCGAAAAATCTGACCCGTCCCAAGTCCCGGCGTGAACCCAGCTGAACACCTGCCAGATGAGTTAGAACGTCTATTTCGCTCCATCCCCAGTGTCCAAAACGGCTTCCTTCCCTCGTTTCGTCTCTTGAAGAAGCGTCGTCGAAAGTGTTTCCAGCAGAGTTCAAGCCATCTTAAAGGTAACGGGTGGACACACCCGGTATCAATGCTCACAAATACGTGAGCACATACTTTTGAACAGATAGTGTACATGCTTCGAATTATGGACATTGTATTTGCGATACGTGCATGAATATAGCGATAAATAAATGTCCGTTTCATCGAGGCTCCTTATTATATTTCGATTACACCTCATTGTGTCTATACCACAATGAATACTGGTGTTATCATTATTAATATCACTGTTTTCATTTCTTCTTTTCCTTCTGAAGAAAGATGATTCGTTGAAGTGATAGTAGTGTTTGGTAGAGGATTATAAAATAAATGAGTTGGCGAGATTCGAACACAGAACGGTCACCTATAGTGTAAAGCTCTTAGTCAGCTGCGACGACACCCCTGCCTGAAGGATGGCGCTCTCCTGTGGCGTTCAGCAGGCTCTCAACACTTCGAATCACTATATCACGAAAAGAATTGAGGAGTGCAACGTAGTGGAGCAGAATTTGTTATATCTAAGTACGTGGGCTGTCCAGAAAGTAAGTTACGATTGATCGCGAAATGAAAATCACAGTGAAAATCAGAAATGTTTCATTTGTAACAGTTAGCTACACCTTTCAGCTACTTCTCTAAGTATTCGCCGTTCTGACTCAGACATTCGTCGTAGCGTCGTACCAACTTTCCAATGCCCTCATCATAGAAGGTAGCCGCCAGTGCTTTCCGCCAATTCTCTACGCTGGTCTAAATCTCATTGTCTGTGCCAAAATGTTGTCTTCATAGCCAGCGGTTCGTTTGAGCGCAGATGAAACTCAGTGGGAGACAATTACGGGCTGTATTGTGGGTAACCAAACATTTCCAATTGAAACGATGCAGGAACATCTTCATTACCCCTGCTGAATGAGGTTGACAATTGTTTTGGAGAAGAAACCGCATGACAGTTATGTAATGTTGGTTGCATAGCTTCAGGGGAAAATTCTCACCAGGCCCTCGTACTTGGCGGGAGACACTATTTTCTATGACATCTTTACGCGCTCACTAAGAGCTCAGGAATGAAAAGAGCGACATAATTCTACCTAGAGTTATACTAGAGACACTGCCCAACACATCTTTACAAAGCTTTATCGGATTATCATAGTCGTTTCCATTTCGCGACCGATCGTAACTTACTTTCTGGACAGCCCTCGTATATAGTGCGACGCTGTGAAAGATGAGCAATATCGGTGACGCGCTTCCCTCGCGAGCACGCCTGGAATGTTGGGGGATGCAGTAGCATTGAGGTCTCCGAACGGACAGCGAAAGTTCTGCAGGTGGCGGTACTGCCAGGGGCTCACTGCTTCCGTGCCGAAAGGTTTAACGCGTATCCCTGTACGTGTGTGGTACTCTCTCGGTATATTCCATAGAAAGTTCCTCGGTACCATGTTCCAACCGCACTTCTATAGGCCCCCTATGTGATTGTCACGCCGAGGAGGACGCCGACCACATAATTTTCGGCTACCGAGGCGACATCAGAGTTACCGCAGTGCTTGGTGCTTAGAGGACAGCAGCTTCCTACCAGTTTCAAATTACTACTCACAGCACACGATATATCAATGTATATACATACATATTTTTAGCAGTTCACCACCTCATGACTAATTGTTCCGTGTAAAGCAACGTAAATAATCTATGGAAGTATTTGTGTGTGTGTGTGTGTGTGTGTGTGTGTGTGTGTGTGTGTGTGTGTGTGTGTGTGTGTGGGCGTGCATATCTGATGAATGTGATGCGATTTACCTTTTAAATTTAACATAATTAATCTGTAACATATTTAACTTTTACGCATAATATATTGGATCCTGATTGGATAACGTCGTAAGGCAACAAAAAATCGTCAGTAACATTGCAGGCTTCTACTGCGATAATTTAAACCAGCTATCTGGATGAATTCTCCTACATTGAAATAAGAGAACGCTTGCTTTGCTGAAGTAAAATATTTGTCTGTAAATTAGTGTTACACATGGGAACGAAATGTCAGAAGTATTGGTGCTTGAAGGAAAATATCGAGACTAATGTACATACGCTGAAGAGCCAAAGAAACTGGCACACCTGCCTAATACCGTGTCGGGTCATCGCGAGCACGCAAAAGTGGTGCAACACGACGTGGCATGGACTCGACTAACGTCTGAAGTAGTGGTGCAGGGAACTGACACCATGAATCCTGCAGGAATGTCCATAAATCCATAATAGTACGGGGGTGTGGAGATCTCTTCTGAACAGCACGTTGCAAGACTTCCCTGATATGTTAAAAAATGTTCATGTCTGGGGAGTTTGGTGGCCAGCGGAAGTGTTTAACCTCAGAAGAGCAATTTTGAACGTGTCAGGAGTCGCGTTGTCCTGCTGGAATTGCCCAAGACCGTCGGAATGCACAATGGACATGAATGGATGCAGTTTATCAGACACAATACTTACGTACATGTCACCTGTCAGAGTCGTGTCTAGACGTATCAGGGGTCCCATATCACTCCAACTACACAAGCTCCACACCCATTACAGAGCCTCCACCAGCTTGAACAGCCACCTGCTGACTTGCAAGGTCCATGGATTCATGAGGTTTTCTCCATACCCGTTCACATTCATCCCCTCGATACAATTTGAAACGAGGCTCGTACGATCAGGCAACTGGTTTCCAGTCATCAACATCCAGTGTTGGTGTTGACGGGCCAGGCGAGGCATAAAGCTTTGTGTAGCGTAGTCATCAAGGGTACACGAGTAGACCTTTGGCTCCGATATCCCATATCGATGATGTTTGTTGAATGGTTCGCACGCTGACACTTGTTAATGGCCCAGCATTGAAATCTGCAGCAATTTGCGGAAGGGTTGCACTTCTGTCATGTTGAATGATTCTCTTCAGTCGTCGTTGGTCCCTTTCTTGCAGAATCTTTATACGGAGATTTGATGTTTTACCGGATTCCTGTTATTCTCGCTACACACGTGAAATAGTCGTACGGGAAAATCCCCACTTCTTCGCTTCCTCGGAAATGCTGTATCCCATCGCTCGTGCGCCGACTATAACACCACGTTTAAATACACTTAAATCTTGATAACCTGCTATTGTATCAGCAGTAAACGATCTAACAACTGCGCCAGACACTATAGGAGTTGCCGATCGCAGCGGCGTATTCTACCTGTTTACATATCTCTGAATACGCATGCCTATACCAGTGTCTGTGACGTTTGACTGTATTTTGCACTTTGATATATTGACAGTAACGATTTATTCCCCTTGTGTATTCTACATCAAAGGGTAAAAGGGGGACATTTGGCTTTGATTCTTTTCAAATGCCATGTCAAACCCTAATACACAAAAAACACTGTTAATTTACATTTATTCGTTCACATAGTCGTGGAAAAACAAAATAAGTTCGTCACGAAGTTAGGTTTATTTAACTACTTGCTAGGTAGGTTGAGTACAGAAAGTTATAGGAAATCACTCGTGTCGTTCCTCGTTGGCTAAACACGAACAGGAATGCTTTGCAGTTTTTGAATCACAACCGGTTTTTATTTTTTACTCTAGAGTTTTGTTTAAAATATTGAATTCTCTAGAACCTTTTCTTCTTGAATAACTACCATTATTTACTTTATTAATAGCAAGTTGAAAGCTTTTTCTCTAGATTTGGATTTTGTAGAATCATTATTGGGAACGTACTTACTTGGCATCTGTAAAATTCCCATCAAATCTGAAACTACTAAAAATTCACAGTGTGGCTAACTATCTTATAGATGGTATGGCCACCTTTCCCAATCGGCAGGGGGAGATGGCCATAGCGCGTCATCAAACATGTTGGACAAGAACGCAAAGAGAAACATAACATTGTGCAGATAGACCTATACAGGCCTCAAATGTAAGTTTCCGCAACTGCTCTACAGTCTTAACTTACGGAAAAACAGGAAAGTGTTGATAAGCTATATAATATCAAGGTGTATGAGAAACTGAAGTCATGGAAAAATACTTACTTTTACTTAAAATTACGAGTCAAGAAAGCGTCAGCATGTCACTCGCGACAAATACTCACCATCAACTGACCGACAGCGTTGTGAAAGGGACAGTTGGAGAACCACGGCCGTTGGTCATATCCACCGTATGGCTGTGTAGCCCTATTTTACCCTACAACGGTTTGCGATTTTGTCAGACATTGGCACTAGCATTTTTTTATCTAGGTCTGCCTGAGGCTGACTGCTAAGGAGCTGGAAACTACCACATAAAGGATGAAGTTGCCACATTTAAAGCGTTGCACAAGACAATTAGTAGCATAAACGTACGGTGATGAGCCAAAACTTTGTGGGTACCACCCACAGTGGACCTGAACTTTACCTGGTGAGGTTGCAAGCACGTGACGTGATAGGGATTATATATCAGTGGAACAGAGACGAATGGGCAATAATTCTAATAACGATAATGGCCACAAATGAGGAAATCAACTGACACAAGCGACTTTGACATACAGCAGATTGTAATGGCACGTAGAGTGGAAACATATTTTTACTGGTAGGGTCGAATAACACGCAAGAATTACGGAGATGCTTCGGGAACTGAAAGGGAATCCCAGGAAGTTAGGCTACCTTCTTTCGAGGAACATTGGTAAAAAAATTTAGAGACCAGGCATTTGTAGCTGAATACAAAACGATACTCCTTCCGCCAACAAACGTTTCACGTAAAGACCGCAAAGACAAGATTCTAAACTTTACGGTTCGTGCAGAGGCACATAGAAACTCGTATTTATCTCGCCGTACTTGCGAGTGGAAGATTAAATAAAATGGATAGTGTGGTACCGGGTACCCTCTGTCGTACACTGTACGGTAGATTGCGGAGGATATTTTTAGATGTAGGTGTAGACGTATCCATTATACTCATAGTCCACAAAAATACGCACGACGCACCTATTATTTAGTAAAGCCGTGAGGGGGAGTCGTGCTTGGATGGCTCAGCCGGTAGAGTAATTGCTCGCAAAAAGCAAAGGTCCCAGGTTCCAGTCCCATCCCGGCACAGTTTTAATCTGTCACGAAGTTACAGTTCAACGCAAGTTCCGCTATAGAGTGCAAATTCATTCTGGGGACTCTCAGATATCCGCGAGGAAAGGGGCCAGGCTGCCCCCTTTCCGACAGGGGGCTGCACACACCCCGTGGGACATCCCAGCCAACAACGCCATACGACATTTACCGTTTTACCACGACAAATACTATGAAGAAATCATATATACCGCTGGCCATCGAAACAACAACAACAACACAACGAAAGCGGCATGTAAGAAATGTCAAAGTGCATGACGTGAACTATGCTCTTGGATATGTAAGTGATTAGTATTATTTGTGATAAGGAGAAACGCATATCAATAGATGGAATTGAACAGTGAGGGAAATCTCGTTTCATGATAATCAGAAGTCTCAATACGTGTCAGGATACGACGTCTGCAATGCAACTGTAGAATCTCTGCGTGCAGCAGAGCCATACTAGGTGGGATGCAGGACCTCATTGTCTCCATGCGACTAGCATCCGAGAGGACTGACTCTTGTCACTCTGCGGTGCAAACTGAACAACTACGTTTTGAATCTTGAGTCAGGAAGTGTACATCGTGGTGACAAGTATCCCCACGGTGACTGCGACTACGTCTGGAGCCCCAGGAAGTTCAGCATGGTTGCCGTTTTTGCGGTTTCCCTGAACGCGATGTCAGAGAGAGGCGGAAAGACACTAGTATTTTCAACGACAACACTGGATACGGGAAGTGTAGAACGTCGCCTTATCAGACGAGTCCAGATTCTGCTAACAGCAACATGATGAACGTGCCCATACGTGGTGGTCCCGAAGATAACTAACCTTGCCAGAGTGCATTCGTTATTGTCACACGGTCCCGGCGCATAGTGTGATGGCATGGGTTAGCTGTGCGGAGCAACACGAGCACGTTTCATCATAGCCGTCAATTTGGACAGCAGGCGATACATTTTGACGTGTTAGGGACGGTCCCTATCTTCGGTCTTCGAGGTCTCCCTGGCATTACCTTTCAAAAACTTAACGCACTACTCGTGTAAGGAGCGTAAACATTGGACGATTGAACAGTGGAAAACCGTTGTGTGGAGTGACGAATCATGGTAAAAAATATGGCTATCCGATGGCAGGGTGTGGTTATGGCGAATGCCGGTGAACGTCATCTACCAGCGTGTGTAGCGCCAACACAAAAATTCGGAGGCGGAGTTGTTATGGTGTGGTCGTGTTTTTTTTTTGGGGGGGGGGGGGGGGGGGAGGGGGTTAGAGACTTCCACCTCTTGTTGTTTTGCGTAGTACTGTCACACCTCAGGCCTACACTGGTGTGTTAAGTACCTTATTGCTTCCCACTGTTGAAGAGCAATTCGGGGATGGCGATTGCATCTTTCAACACAATCGAGCACCTGTTCATAATGCACGGCCTGTGGCGGAGTGGCTGGACGAAATGACATCCCTGTAATGGACTGGCCTGCGCAGAGTCGTGACCTGAATCGTGTAGAACACCTTTGGGATGTTTTGGAAGGCCGACTTCGTGCCAGCCCTCACCGACCGACATCGATACCTCTCCTCATTGCAGCAGTCTGTGAAGAATGGGCTGCCATTTCCGAGGAAACTTTCCAGTAACTGAGTGAACGTATGCCTGCGAGAGCGGAAGCTGTCATCAAGGTTAAGGGTGGGCCAACACCATATTGAATTCCAGCATTACTGATGGAGGGCGCCACGAACTTGTAAGTCATTTTCAGCCAGGTGTCCGGGTAGTTTTGATGACATAGTGTACATAGAACCAAAATAGTTATTGAAATAGACAAATAAAAAAGGCTAGTCCGGGTAACCTTCGCTACTTTTCTCGAAAAGTAGTAAGTGGTTGAATACTACATAAAAATTACCAGTATTCTCCTCCTGATTCTAATATTTAGCAGTTCTGCTGAAAAATCATGTGGTAATCGAGGATCATACCAGTATTTGGTCTTTACGAATAGTCAGGGCTAAAGGGTGAAAACTGAGGGTGGAGAACTCTATTTTTATTTTTAATTTGTCCTCCTTCCAGGACAACAGATAGGTACATGCTTATTGTGTACATACAGGTAACACATCAGCTACTTACTTTTATTGTAAATAATGAATAAATTCCAGAATGAGATTTTCACTCTGCAGCGGAGTGTGCGCTGATATGAAACTTCCTGGCAGATTAAAACTGTGTGCCGGACAGAGACTCGAAGAGCTTGTGTGAAGCTTTTAAGGTAGGAGGCTAGGTACTGGCAGAATTGAAGCTGTGAGGACGGGTTGTGAGTCGTGCTTGGGTAGCTCAGATGGTAGAGCACTTGCCCGCGAGAGGCAAAGTTCCCGAGTTCGAGTCTCGGTGAAGCACACAGTTTTAATCTCCCAGGAAGTTTCAATGAATAAACTGCCAAGTTTTTAATTTTCTCCTTACATGGTGCGCAAGTTTGTTGTGGCTCCTCCCATTCTTAATCTTTTAAAGCCGAGGGAGTTCGCAACACCTCGCTAAATACTTCCAGAATAGGAATCATGCCATTCTGCAATGGAACTAACGTCCGACGACAACGGCGAGAAATTACCATACAGAGCAGATAGGGAAGTCTTCCATACTGCATGTACATGCGTATCGTCCAATAGGCAACGCAACGTCGTACTAGGGACACTATCGTATCAGCAGTGCTGTACCAGATTTTACGCCATGTGTTCGGTGCTCGTTCCTGTCGACACTGTTATTAAAATGACACTGATAGCATTAAAATGACTACAATAACTCGATATTTCAAAGCAATAGAAATCTTACGAAAGGAATTAGCTTACTGTTTTTTTTAAGTTATTATAGAACCAAAAGTTATAAGCTGTTACTATGGCTGGTTGATATTTCGTGTTTTTTACTCGGCTATTAGTGATATCGAGAAACGAATTACAAACAATCCTGTTGGCAGAACATCCGCAACTGAGCATTATAGGAGAGGTTGAAAATACCGGTTCAGTTCTAAATTACTTTAGTTTCACACTCCCTATTCTGGCCTCATAGGCAGCACACCACGCCTGGTACAAAAAAAAAAAAAAAAAAAAAAATCTTAGAACTATTTAAACCTAACTAACCTAAGGACATTACACACATCCGTGCCCGAGGCAGAATTCGTACCTGCGATCGTAGCGGTCTCGCGGTTCCAGACTGCAGCGCATAGAACCGCACGGCCACTTCGGCCGGCGTGCCTAGTACACGTGGCGGCCGGGGACCACAGCACAGCTACGACACCTCAGGATGGGCTTACAACAGACCGAAACCGGTCTTGTAAAAATAATTTACAACTGAAGCGGTATTTTCAACCTCTGCGAAATAACAATTGTTATAACGGAAACCAAACGAATACCGAGAAACAGCGCCCGTTCACAATTAAAATAAAGGGTATCGGTATTATCTCGTGTGGCTTTTTTTCCACCCCTACCTCGAGAGAGTGAGTGCTGGAACGGATAGCACGCTCTGCAGCTGTCTCACCCACTGGATGAACTCGGGTTTAGCAGCGTGACATAACATACCCGCATGTGTAAACGAACCTCAGGTGGATACTCTGCTTGTCCTACTTACAGCCGCTGTTGTGTACTAACAAGGGAATCTCCCCATCGCACCCCCCTCCGATTTAGTTATAAGTTAGAACAGTGGATAGGCCTGGAAATACTGAACACAAATCAATCGAGAAAACAGGAAGAAGTTGTGTGGAACTATGAAAAAAATAAGCAAAATATACAAACTTAGTAGTCCATGAGCAACATAGGCAAATCAAGGAGAGCGTGAGCTCAGGAGCGCCGTGGTCCCGTGGTTAGCGTGAGCAGCTGCGGAACGCGAGGTCCTTGGTTCAAGTCTTCCCTCGAGTGAAAAGTTTAATTTCTTTATTTTCGCAAAGTTATGATCTGTCCGTTCATTGACGTCTCTGTTCACTGTAATAAGTTTAGTGTCTGTATTTTGCGACCGCACCGCAAAACCGTGCTATTAGTAGACGAAAGGGCGTGCCTCTCCAATGAGAACCGAAAACATTTGATCGCAAGGTCATAGGTCAACCGATTCCACTACAGGAAAACACGTCTGATATATTCTGTACGACACTGGTGACGGCATGTGCGTCACATGGCAGGAATATGTTGTCGACCCACCTAACGTGTACACTTGGAGAATGGGTAAATAGATTCTTCTACCTTGCCAGATTTAGGTTTTCTTGTGGATGTGATAATCACTCCCAAAAAAGTGATCGCATCAGACAGACGGATGGACGGACGGACAGATAATAATTGTCTGAAAATAAAAAAATTAAACTTTTCACTCAAGGGAAGACTTGAACCAAGGACCTCCCGTTCCGCAGCTGCTCACGCTAACGACGGACCACGGCGCTCCTGAACTCACACTATCCTTGATGTTGCCTATCTTGCGCATGGACTACTCAGTTTGTACATTTTGCTTATTTTTTTCATAGTTCCACACAACTTCTTCCTGTTTTCTCTATTGATGTGTGTTCAGTTTTTCCAGGCCTATCCACTGTGCCAGCTTACAACTAAATCTGAGGGGGGTGCGATGGGGAGGTTCCCCTGTAAGTTTCGCACCATTTATACTCCCAAATAACATACATCTTCGATCTTGTATTTTTACCAATATGCCTTACACAGAGAGCAAGTCTGGTAACGTTCCTGGTCGTGTAATTTTGTGGAGTGGCAGAATAGCTGCGAGCTGTTTTCTCCACGGCCTGTCGGTCCGTCTGCCGGCTCACGCTGGCTGTCAGTCGGCGTGCACGACTACGCAGGCGCGGCAGAGCACGCGTCGCCCGCCGACTGAGCGACGGCGCTAATGGCGCCATTAGCAGTCCCGGGGCGACCGCGAGGGCTTGCGACAGGTTTAGGCGTCGCTGGCTGCGCGCGCCCCAGTTGTTGGGCAGGTGTCAGGCCGGGCGGTCCGTGGCCGGCGTCCAAACTGCGCCTAATCGCCTCTGCCCCACCCTGCCCTGCCCTGCCGTCCGCTCCACTCCACTTCTCCAGGGCGTCACTGCCGACTCTCATGCGACCTCCACCCGCTCTGCGCTTATTATCGTTGCCCATTCTACACTGCTGGCTATTACAATTGCTACACCAAGAAGAAATGCAGATGATAAACGGGTATTCATTGCACAAATATACTAGAACTGACATGTGATTACATTTTCACGCAGTTTGGGAGCATAGATACTGAGAAATCATTACCCAGAACAACCACCTCTGGCCGTAATAACGGCCTTGATACGCCTGGGCATTGAGTCAAAGAGAGCTTGGATGGCGTGTACAGGTACAGCTGCCCATGCAGCTTCAACACGATACCACAGTTCATCAAGAGTAGTGGCTGGCGTATTGTGACGAGCCAGTTGCTCGGCCACCATTGACCAGACGTTTTCAATTGGTGAGAGATCTGGAGAATGTGCTGGCGAGAACAGCAGTCGAACATTTTCGGTATCCAGAATGGCTCGTACAGGACCTGCAACTTGCGGTCGAGCATTATCCTGCTGAAATGTAGCGTTTCACAGGGATCGAATAAAGGGTAGCGCCACGGGTCGTAACACATCTGAAATATAGCGCCCAGTGCTCAAAGTGCCGTCAGTGCGAACAAGAGGTGACCGACACGTGTAACCAATAGCACCCCATACCATCACGCCGGGTGATACCCCAGTATGGCGGTGACGAATACACGCTTCCAATGTGCGTTCACCGCGATGTCGCCAAACACGTATGCTACCATCATGATGGTGTAAAGAGAACCTGGATTGATCGGGAAAAATGACGTTTTGGCATTCGTGCACCCAGGTTCGTCGTTGAGTACACCAACGCAGGCGATCCTTTCTGTGATGCAGCGTCAAGGGTAACCGCAGCCACGGTGTCCGAGCTGATAGTCCATGCTGCTGCAAACGTCGTCGAACTGTTCGTGCAGATGGTTGTTGTCTTGCAAACGTCCCCACCTGTTGACTTATGGGTCGAGACGTGGCTGCACGATCCGTTACAGCCATGCGGATAGGATGCCTGTCATCTCGACTGCTAGTGATACGAGGCCGTTGGGATCCAGCACGGCGTTCCGTATTACCCTCCGGAACCCACCGATTCCATATTCTGCTAACAGTCATTAGATCTCGACCAACGCGAGCAGCAATGTCGCGATATGATAAACCGCAATCGTGATGGGCTACAATCCGATCTTTATGAAAGCCGGAAACGTGATGGTACGCATTTCTGCTCCTTACACGAGGCATTACAACAACGTTTCACCAGGCAACGCCGGTAAACTGCTGTTTCTGTGTGAGAAATCGGTAGGAAACTTTCCTCATGTCAGCACGTTGTAGGTGTCGCCACCGGTGCCAACCCTGTGTGAATGCTCTGAAAACTTAATCATTTTCGTATCACAGCATCTTCTTCCTGTCGGTCAAATTTCTCGTCTGTAGCACGTCATCTTCATGGTGTAGCAATTTTAATGGCCAGTAGTGTATCACCCTGTCTGTAAACAAGGATTTGTGGTATACCAGCGTGCGATTGCTCTTATCCCTGACGGAAATGAGTAACAAGTAACCTCCTATATGTGTCAAACAAGCACACTGGCCATTCCCCGCACTGTGGCAAGTGGTGATAGGATGCCGTCGCCGTGACCCTCCCTTCACCTCCCCTGAGCCACGTCCCTTTCTTGTAAATAGACCAGTCAAAAGGCTAAGCAAAAAGGCAGTTCACTCGCTCTCCCAATTACACCCCAGTAAACAGTGAGGTGTCAAAAGTCGTGGGATAACGATATGGACATATACAGATGGCGGTAGTAACTCTCACAAAAGGCATAAGTACATTATAGGAGTTGTCCAGAATGAGATTTTCACTCTGCAGCGGAGTGTGCGCTGATATGAAACTTCTTGGCAGAGTAAAACTGTGTGCCGCACCAAGACTCGAACTCGGGACCTTTGCCTTTCGCAGGCAAGTGCTCTACCAACTCAGCTACCCAAGCACGACTCACGCCCCGTCCTCACAGCTTTACTTCTGCCAGTTTTATAGGAGTTGTCGTTTGTGCTCAGGTGATTCATGTCAAATAGTTTCGAACTTGATTATGGCCGCAAGTCGAGAATTAACAGACGCTGAGCGCGGAGTGGTAGAAGGAGCTAGACGCATGGGACTTTCGAAATTTTGGAAATGGAGTCATTCGAAAATCGTTAGGGAATTCAGTATTCCAAGATCCACAGTGCCGAGAGTACCACATTTTTTGGCATTACCTCTCACCACGTACAACGCAGTTGCCGACGACCTTCAGTTAACGACAGAGGCGTTTGCATAAACATGTCAGTCCTAACAGACAAGCAACATTGCGTGAAATAACTGCAGAATCAATGTGGGATGTACGACTAACGCATCCGGTAGGACAGTCCGATGAAATTTGGGCTTAATGGACAGTGGCAGCCGACGACCGGAGCGAGTGCCTTTGCTAACAGCACAACATCGCCTGCAGCACCTCTCCTGGTCTCGTGGTCATATCTGTTGGGCCCCAGACGGCCGTAAAACCTTGGACTGGTCAGATGAGTCGCGATTTTAGTTGGTAAGAGCTGATGGCAGGGTTTGAATGTAGCGTAGAGCTTACGAAGCCGTGGTCCCATATTGTCCACAAGGCACTGTGCCAGCCGGTGGTGGCTTCATAATGCTGTGGGCTGTGTTCACATGGAGTGGACTGAGTCCTCGCCGGCCGGGGTGGCCGAGCGGTTCTAGGCGCTACAGTCTGGAACCACGCGACCGCTACGGTCGCAGGTTCGAATCCTGCCTCGCGCAGGGATGTGTGTGATGTCCTTAGGTTAGTTAGTTTTAAGTAGTTCTAAGTCTAGGGGACTGATGACCTCAGATATTAAGTCCCATAGTGCTCAGACCCATTTAACTGGGTCCTCGTGTCGAACTGAATCGATCATTGACTGGACATCGTTGTGTTCGACTACTTGGAAACCATTTGCAGGCATGGACAGTGGACGACAGTGTGCCACATCGCTGGGCGACCAGTCTGAAGAACATCCTGAAAAATTCGAGCGAATGATTTGGCCAACTATATCACCACACACAAATCCCATCGAAAATTTATGAGACATAATAGAGAGGTCAGTTCGTGCACAACACTTTCGCAATTATGGACAGCTATAGAGACAGAATGCTAAGTGTATCTGCCGTGGCATCCAACGACTTGCTGCTACACTGTGGCGTGATATTACGAGGCATCTTGTAACTTCTGTCTCTTCAGTGTATTACCGGCCATAAAAGCAAAGCAGCGAAACACCATGTACGCAAGAGCAGTCGTCAGCCAGCGTTTGCACCAGCCGCACAACTCCGTCAGCAGGAAACACACACACATAAGTGCGGCAAATAGCTTACTGTCTAACCCAATAAATGGCTCAAATGGCTCTGAGCACTATGGGACTTAACATTAGAGGCCATCAGTCCCCGAGAACTAGTTAAACCCAACTAATCTAAGGACATCACACACATCCATGCCCGAGGCAGGATTCGAATCTCCGATTGTAGAGGTCGCGCGCGCCTAGAACCGCTCGGCCACAGCGGCCAGCCCCCCCCCCCCCCCCCCCCCCCCCACACACACACAGAGAGAGAGAGAGAGAGAGAGAGAGAGAGAGAGTGTGTGTTTTGTAAGCATTTGCAGAACGAACACAGATTTTTCAGCATTCATAGCAACATGACAAATGTTAACCATGGAGGACCATTCCGTAATTTATCCAACTTTGTGTTTGTGGAAATGTTCGTCATACAAGGGGTATAGCACATAGAACTTATCCCCATCGTCTATATCAGTATGTTTAAACCCCCGAATGAATAAACACTTTTAATTTTTATGGCACACAAGCAGTCAGCCTCGGAAAGTCTTCTTCAGGAATAGAGGACCCACACATTCCACAAAGTGATTGCTGTGTCAGCTGTAAACGACGCTTGCCACTATGATGATGGTGAAGCTAGCAGCACCGTGAAGCCGCACGGAGTGGCCGCGCGGTCTAAGGCGCCGTGACACGGATTGCGCGGCCCCTCCCGCCATAGGTTCGAGTCCTCCCTCGGGCATGGGTGTGTGTGTTGTCCTTGGCATGACTTTGTTTAAGTAGTGTGCAAGTGTAGGGACCGATGACCTCAGCAGTTTGGTCGCTTAGGAATTGACACACATTTGAAAATTTGGGCACCGTGAAACGAGCAAATCTGTTGTCTGTGGTGGACAGTGTGTGCGAGTTTGTGGAAAAGAAAATAGTTGCTTGTTGACGGTTAGACAAGGCTGATGCGGCATGGCAGTATGTGTACCGGATGCCGTAGCTATAGCGTGGCCAGGAAAGTCAAGATTAAAGTCGAACGCTCGCATGCGGCGTGTCTGTTTACAACTTGTGAGGGTTGGTGCAAGGGGCATTAAAGTCCGCACCGGTCTGTGTGGAATTCAGGGCAGTTATTACCACACTAGCTTCTCAAAAATCTTTCCTACCGTTGTAAATGTGCAATGTCCAGTCACATTGATGTAACCACCCGTCAAAAGCCAGGATAACCAACTTTTGCAGCAGAGACCGATATATGAAATATGAACGCCTCTTTATGTAAGTTCGTTTACATGTTTACAGAGAAAAATTGGTGACTTGCTGGACGTGTGTACTGTACCTGAGTGCTTTTTCCGCTGCCCTTTTCATATATGCCCACAACACGCCTGCAGGACAGTGCAAAGTGGACGCGGCCGTACACGTGTCGGCGTAGCGGCGGACGCCGCCCTACAAAGCGGCGAGCTTGCACAGTGGCTGGGGACGCGGAAAGCCTAAAAACCTGGCCGCAGCTCGGGACGCCGGGCCGCGTTTGTTCTCGTTTGCGGGCCGTCCGCTGCCGCTGCGGATTGTTGCAGCTTTCTGCGAGGAATGCCGCGCGTGATTAACGGCGCACAGTATTACCATAATTACAATAGCAGCCGCGCGCGAGCGCACAAACAGGTGAGTGCTCGCGGTTGGCAGCACTGCGCGTTTCCGCCGCTGGCGCCCCGAGACGGGGGATTTCTCCAGACTCCGTAAAACCGAGGGGCCTGCGCGAGTTGTGCTGTGAGCGTGTAGTACGTGCAGAGACAAATATCATCGGGGAAGGGTAAAATTTATGTACTACTGCATTTCATTTGGGTCCTCAGTCTCGTTTAATTTTTTGTACATTTTCGCAATTAACTACATCGACTTATATCGACGTAATCTCGAACGTTGTACAGAAGTTGTTATGGGGGGGGGGGGGGGGGGGGGGAACGAGACTTTCATGGAAAATATTTGATGCGACTTGCACGAAACTTCACTGTCACCACCCGCACTTCGTTCGGTGGATGATGGAAGTTTTCCCATCAAGTTGCATGAAATATGTTCCAGACCAGTTTTACTTTGACCACCTTGTATAACGAACGCGTTGTATGCAGTGGCTCGTTACGGAATAAGTAGACACCCGCCCACGCGTTGCTATAGCTGAGTGTGGTTAAATGGAAAATTGTAAATATAAAGGTTTTCCGAAATTCGTCGTAGAAACTTGTAGAACGTGTAGCGGGGAGCGAGTATATAGTAATCTGAATATTCCGTTCTACGACGGTGTTAGTTCAGATGTATATCGCGTCCGCGTCTGCTTGTCCAGGTATGCAGCAGGGTGCACAGGATGACGAGTGCTACTCCAGTGGACTAGTGGGTTCGTATGCAAAGTTTGATTTACGCCACTCCTGTAGAAGCAGAGGAAGATCTGCTGACAAGAGTTCTGCTGCTACGAGGGTTGAATGAAAAGTAATGCTTCCACCTTCGTTAATTCGCTTTGGATGGGAATATTTTAATAAATCAAACTCAGAAATAATCCTTAGAATGTGATCTTTAATTACCAATTTTCACTTTTCTTCATAATCACCAGTCAATTGGATATATTTCTACCAACGATGAACAAGTTTTCTGACGCCAGTCTGTTTCCGCAACCACAGTCCAACATTATTCTCCACGTCTTCATCAGAAGCATAATGATGTCCCATGATTGAATGGAGAAAGGCATCAACTTCATTCTCATAACGTGAGAGCAGTTCCTGGCAAATATCAAGTCTGTGCGCTTTCATTTCAGGAGTCAGCATCCGTGGTACCCATCGTGCACAGATCTTCCGATAGCCAAGCAAAGCAAGAATTTGACCCACACTCTTTTGTGAAATGCCGATTGTGCTTTCAATTTCTCTCTGAGTGATACGACCATCGTCCTGAATCAATCTGTCAATATTTTGCTTCTGAAAACGATGGTTGCTGTCACAGGACGTCCAACTCCTAGTTTGTCACGCAGGTCAGATGTTCCCGCCTCAACGTCTTTAACCTTACTCGCCCAACGACGTACAGTACTCACATCAACACAATTACCATAAGCTGCTATCATTCTCTGATGAATCTCCTTAGGGGTGACACCTTCTGCTGTCAAGAATTCAATGACTTCACGTTGCTTAAATCGCTTTGACTGACCGTCTGCGCAGGGTTCCATGCTGTACAGTGTAACAACACAACCGTTCAATGCTAAGGCTTCCCGCCAACTGGAGCTGTAGAGAATAGGATACAGAACAAGCCAGTACCTGCCGCATACCAATGCTGCCGACTGTTGAAGAGTTACAAAAGCGGAGGCATTACTTTTCAGTCAAGCCTCGTATATTAGAAACTGAAGAGGAACATGGTGGGATGGAGATGTGTTCCAGAACATCCTTCGTAGGTACAATGTCTGTAACAACGTTGCTGGGAGCCAATATTGATCCGCTCTTGCAGTGCTCCTGTACTTTTCTGTAAGTATACTATACTGCTTTCTATTTTGTTTTGAAGTAATGTAAACACGTAGTGTTTAAGTGTTAATACTATCAAATGTGCTTAAGTGATAAATGGATGTTTACTTATGTTTCCTTTCGAATTGTTCTCTAATAATTGTACTGTGACATATCTAATTAAATTCCTCAAGCAGGAATGGATGAGTTAAACATCTGGATTGATACGGTCGTAGAACGATGTACCTACACGTCCTAGAACCCATCCTTTGCGCTCTCTATGTCCATTTCTTCCCACCCCTCTATCCAGCTACTCTTCCTGATCTTGAGCTTTGCTTATTGTTATTGCAATTTCAAGTCCTTTAGTACTAATCTGATCATAAGCCAATAATGCATAAATACAACTTTTTTGTCTACAAACAACGTTTCAAAAATTTGTAGCCTATAGGTGTCCAAACGTTTATTACAGTGATTCAGATATATTCATATTTTACATATATTCATGTATACAGGGTGGTCCACTGATCTTGACCAGGTCAAATATCTCACGAAATAAGCGTCAAACGAATAAACTACAGAACGAAACTTGTTTAGCTTGAAGGGGGAAACCAGATGGCGCTATGATTGGCCCGCTAGATGGCTCTGCCATAGGTCAAGCGGATATCAGCTGCGTTCTTTAAATAGGAACCCCAATTTTTGTTACATATTCGTGTAGTACGCGAAGAAATATGAATGTTTTAGTTGGATCACTTTTTTCACTTTGTGATAGATGGCGCTGTAATAGTCACAAACATGTGGCTCACAATTTTAGACGAACAGTTGGTAACAGGTAGGTTCTTTAAATTAAAATACAAAACGTAGGTACGTTTGAACATTTTATTTCGGTTGTTCCAATGTGATACATGTACCTTTGTGAACTTATCATTTCTAAGAAAGCATGCTGTTACATCGTGATGACCTGTAAATACCACATTATTGCAATAAATGCTCAAAATGATGTCCGTCAACCTCAATGCATTTGGCAATACGTGTAACGACATTCCTCTCAACAGCGAGTAGTTCGCCTTCCGTAATGTTCGCACATCCATTGATAATGTGCTGAAGCATGTTGTCAGCCATTGTCGGTGGATCACAATAGCAAATATCCTTCAACTTTCACCACGGAAAGAAATCCGGGGACGTCAGATCCGGTGAACCAATCCACCTTTCATGAAATATGCCATTCAATACCGCTTCGACCACACGCAAGCTATGTGCTGGACATCCATCATGTTGGAAGTACATTGCCATTCTGTCAT
The DNA here is from genome assembly GCF_021461395.2 of Schistocerca americana. Lineage (NCBI taxonomy): Eukaryota > Metazoa > Arthropoda > Insecta > Orthoptera > Acrididae > Schistocerca > Schistocerca americana. The sequence goes on from NC_060128.1 coordinate 131,760,077, forward strand.
GCAGTGAAACACCTTGTAGTAACATCGGTACAACATTACATAGGGAATCAGCATACATTGCACCATTTAGATCGCCATCGATAAAATGGGGGCCAATTATCCTTCCTCCCATAATGCTACACTATACACTAACCCGCCAAGTTCGCTGATGTTCCACTTGTCGCAGCCATCGTGGATTTTCCGTTGCCCAATAGTGCATATTATGCCGGTCTACGTTACCGCTGTGGATGAATCACGCTTCGTCGCTAAATAGAACGCGTGCAAACAATCTGCCATTGTCCCGTAATTTCTCTTGTGCCCAGTGGCAGAACTGTACAAGACGTTGAAAATCGTCACCATGCAATTCCTGGTGCATAGAAATATGGTACGGGTGCAATCGATGTTGATGTAGCATTCTCAACACCGACGTTTTTGAGATTCCCGATTCTCGCGCAGTTTGTCTGCTACTGATGTGCGGATTAGCCGCGACAGCAGCTAAAACACCTACTTGGGGCCGGCCGAAGTGGCCGCGCGGTTCTGGCGCTGCAGTCTGGAACCGCGAGACCGCTACGGTTGCAGGTTCGAATCCTGCCTCGGGCATGGATGTGTGTGATGTCCTTAGGTTAGTTAGGTTTAACTAGTTCTAAGTTCTAGGGGACTAATGACCTCAGCAGTTGAGTCCCATAGTGCTCAGAGCCATTTGAACCATTTGAACCTACTTGGGCGTCGTCATTTTTTGCAGGTCGTGGTTGATGTTTCACATGTTGCTGAACACTTCCTGTTTCCTTAAATAACGTAACTATCCGGAGAACGGTCCGGACACTTGGGTGATGTCGTCCAGGATACCGAGTAGCATACATAGCACACGCCCGTTGGGCATTTTGATCACAATAGCCATACATCAATACGATATCGACCTTTTCCGCAATTGGTGAACGGTCCATCTTAACACGAAGCAAATACCGTCCGCACTGGTGAAAGGTTACGTGATACCACGTACTTACACGTCTGTGACTGTTACAGCGCCGTCTATCACAAAGCGGAAAAAGTGTTCCAACAAAACATTCGTATTTCTTTACGTACTACACGAATATGTAATAAAAAATGGGGGTTCCTATTTAAAAAAGCGGAGTTGATATCCGTTTGACTTACGGCAGCGCCATCTAGCGGACCAACCATAGCGTCAACTGGTTGCCCCCTTCAAGATAGACAAGTTTCGTTCTTCGTAGTTTTTTCGTTTGACGCTTATTTCCTGAGATATTTGGCCCGGTCGCGATCGATGGACCACCGTGTATAGCCAATGTCATCCGAATGTTTGTGTAAAAATTTGAATAAATCCGCCTAGAACTTGTTGAGGTCTTTGATAATAACATATATATATAATTAAAAAAACCTTCGTATGTGAATAAGAGTTGTGTCAAAATTTCGAATCAACCGACTGACTACTTACAGAGCTTTAAGAACACAATCATACGCAAGTTTAATTTTATGTATAAAGATGCCGCTTCCTTCGATTTCTTACCCCTATTTTCCTCTGTATCCGGACTGAAGTAAAAATGTCTGCACAACGATACAAATGTCAACCATATGTGTAGAGTGTCTTGTCTGGAAAGAAACTTATTCCATTCAGCCATCGTACTTGATGTTGACTGTAGAAAGGCCTGCTTCACGCTTTCCACTTTAGCTTGCATTCAGCGGTGCTCGGTTCTATGTGGGTTATCTTTTTTTTTTCGGCAGAATTACTTGTTAAGTTAACTGTAGTACACAGCAGCGTGGGTACGTTTGTCGAAGAAGAGTTGCAGAGTATGTAAAAGTGCTGCGATTAGACTACTGACGCTGTAGGAACATTGTGCCGCTCTTCCATTGCATAAAGTGAACCCGTACACAAGGTGCTTATCGCCCAAATCTTCGTGGATCATTGGTGGCTCTTAATGCTCCAAGCAGTCCGATGACTCGAGGCGACGTATGGGCCATGTATAGCAGTATGGCTGAGTGGCTGCGACTCTTTTGTAACGCTGTTAGGAGTGGTTTCGTTATTTTCGTTTCGCCGTGGTCGCATGGCATGAGGTGAAGAGGGTAGGATTCGGTTACGATTGTGGACGGGGCCGTAATCAGTTACTATTGGTTGGCTTTCATTTTAATCACACACAATTTATTTAAAATCAACAACAAATTAAAATATAGGCAATAATTGAAGTACTGTTTGACGGCTGAAGGCCTTAATGGCAATAAATTAAGACTTGTTTAACTTGTTGCAACTTACAAACCACAGTTATTAAAATATTGAAAACAAATCACCAAGGTCCTAGAGACTAACGCTAAAATACAATTGCCACATTAAAATTTTAAGACAAGTAGCGACAGTCACGGCTGAACGCTTTTAACGCCAAGAAGGGCAATTAAAAGAAATGTAACAAACATACTGTTAAACAGCAATTCAATAGCAAAAGTTAATTTAAAATACAGGCAACTGATCATCAAACAGATAAGACAGATGATGGTAACTTGGTAACAGAATAATAAAACAATAACACAATAATAAAACACAAGGGCTAGTCACAGACGGTGCGCGGGGAATCGACCTCTGAGTAGGTTAGGCCGAAAACACTTTAGTGAGCGATGAGAAAGGGAGCCAAGAGCTGCATTCATTTCACAAAATGGTAACTCAGACTAGTGGCAGTCTAACGAATGACAAATGATAATCTGCTGAAGCTACTTAACGTCCCATAACCAATGCAACCATTGAACACAACGCCAAAGCCGGAACCGGCGGTCAGCACTACGTCCTCAGAATTTGTGTTTACAGCGTCCGAAAGAAGAAAGGAACCACTACTGCTAGAGAACACCAACCGACCTACAAATCAAGGAAACTGTCAAACCACACGCCTTACCGGACAGCGGCGGCAAGGCGCGGAAACGCACACTGCCGTTACACACACTTACTTCCAGGGCAGGTCACTAGGTTGTGAGCGGCCACCAGGCAGGAAAAATATCGCCGGTTGAACTTAACAAATAGTAATACATAGAATGCAGCAATTAGTAACGAGAAGTCGAGGAAAGCCAATTAGATCCGCCTTGCCCAAGCACTCCACTCGCTGCTCTTCGTCTTCGCGACACTGCGAGCAGCAACACGAATCCAAGTCGCTGGAGAATCGCGAGCTGTCAAAATGGTGGAGGTTTCACTGCTAGGATTAAAATCCACTCAACTTAAAGCTTGTTGGATCCGGTTGAAGAGCCGGCCGGTGTGGCCGAGTGGTTCTAGGCGCTTCAGTCTGGAACCGCGAGACCGCTACGGTCGCAGGTTCGAATCCTGCCTCGGGCATGGATGTGTGTGATGTCCTCAGGTTAGTTAGGTTTAAGTAGTTCTAAGTTCTAGGGGACTGATGACCTTAGAAGTTAAGTCCCATAGTGCTCAGAGCCATTTGATCCGGTTGACGACTAGGTCGTGTACCCTCATGACCATAGCCCTTCCATTCTAGCACTGCCCTCTTGGCTCCTCCGGTGTCGCCAACCGAACTCTTACGCCCCACGACCCGAAAGAACAACGAAGTCACCCAAAGATAGGGCCACAGTTACTGCATATCGATAAAGCCACTGCTGCCTCTAGCAGACAGGCAACGCTTGCGAAAACAAGTGGCGCCACTCAACACAAGAAGAAGATAAACAACCGCCACCATGTCAACTAAAGGATACGGTCTGGCCTTCAACAGAGGACGGAAACCTACAAACAGCACCAACGCGAGCCGCAGCACGGCTCATGAGGACTTTGTTAAAATTTGTAATTAATAGGTAGCACGAACTTCTCTGAAAATATTAAGACGGAGTAGGTGTTGCCGCGTACTTTAAAAAGGGATACAGGCATGCTGTTGTGACTTGGCGAGACAGCCAAGCCACTACGAGGTAGCCGAAAGGCACGCGTTTAAGCTCACGCAGGCTGGCGTGAGGTCTGGAACAGGTAAAGTAATTATACTAGCAAGAAAAGTACGTAGCTGCCGGAATACTTAACTTTATTTCATAATTGGTGAACATCGGTCTGACGGTACATGCATCACAAGATAAATAGCAAATGATAATGGCGCCTTGCTAGGTCGTAGCAAATGACGTAGCTGAAGGCTATGCTAACTACCGTCTCGGCAAATGAGAGCGTAATTTGTCAGTGAACCATCGCTAGCAAAGTCGGCTGTACAACTGGGGCTAGTGCTAGGAAGTCTCTCTAGACCTGCCGTGTGGCGGCGCTCGGTCTGCAATCACTGATAGTGGCGACACGCGGGTCCGACGTATACTAACGGACCGCGGCCGATTTAAAGGCTACCACCTAGCAAGTGTGGTGTCTGGCGATGACACCACACATGCAGACATCAATATTCTTAGTTTTTGCAGTGATCAACAGTTTAAAATTCGTGATGTAGAGATGGGAAATCACGGATTATTAATAGTAGTGGTCACAATAACTTAAGTTACAGCCTGACGCCAGATTAAACATTCTCACTTCGTAAGGCAGCGCGAGTATATAAATGGAGTTATTATTAAAAAAATATTTTTTAGCACAACTATTCTGGAGCTATACCCAAGTCGCTTGCCAGCGCATGTAATCCAACAAAAGTTTTGGGAACCGGCAGCACTACCATTAACAAAATCTTTTTAGACACGTCTAGATTGCAAAATCACTTTGAAAGTGCACTGAGGCGACACGACTCATGGGATAGTGACATGAGCGTACGCGGATGGCGGTAGTATCGCGCACACAGAGTATGAAAGGGCAGTGCATTGCCGAAGGTGTCGTTTGTAGTCACATGGTTCATGTGGAAAGGTTCCAACATGATTACGACCGAACGACGGGAATTAACAGACTCTGAGTACAGAATAGAAGTTCGAGCTAGACGCATGAGACAGCCCATTCCGGGAATCGTTAGGGAATTCAATATTCCGAGATCCACAGGGTCAAAGAGCGTGCTGATAATACCAGATTTCAGGCATTACCTCTCACCACGGACAACACAGTGGCCGACGGACTTCAGTTAACGACCGAAAGCTGCAGCGTTTGCATGGAGGTGTCAGTGCCAACAGACAAGCAACACTGTGTCAAGGAACAGCAGAAATCAATGTGGGACGTCTGTCGAACGATAATACCAGATTTCAGGCATTGTCTCACCACGGACAACACACTGGCCGACGGACTTCAGTTAACGACCGAGAGCTGCAGCGTTTGCATGGAGGTGTCAGTGCCAACAGACAAGCAACACTGTGTCAAGGAACAGCAGAAATCAATGTGGGACGTGTGTCGAACCTATACGTTAGGACAGTGCGGCGAAATCCGGCGTTTATTACCTATGGCAGCATACCATCGATCGCACGACATTGCCTCCAGCACCTCTCCTCGGCTCGTGACCCTATCGGTTGAATCCTAGACAACTGCAAAACCGTGGCTTAGTTAGTTCAGTCCCGATTTAAGTTGGTGGGAGATGATGGTGGGGTTCTACAGTGGAGCCGACCCCACGAAGCCACGAACTCAGGTTGACTAAAAGGTACTGTGCAAGCTGATGGGCCGGCCGGGGTGGCCGAGCGGTCCTAGGCGCTACAGTCTGGAAACGCGCGACCGCTACGGTCGCAGGTTCGAATCCTGCCTCGGGCATGGATGTGTGGAATGTCCTTAGTTAGGTTTAAGTAGTTCTAAGTTCTAGGGGACTGATGACCTTAGAAGTTAAGTCCCATAGTGCTAAGAGCCATTTGAACCATTTTTTGCAAGCTGATGGTGGCTCCATAATGGTGTGGACTGTGTGTACATGGAATGGACTGGGTCCTCTGGTCGAACTGACGACTGGAAATGTTTATGTTCGGATACTTGCAGACATTCTTAAAGCAACGGTGTCATTTCACCAGCCGACAATCATTCGCGACTTGTTCAAAGAACTTTTAGCCACTCGTATCGTCCGGCATGAATCCCATAAATACACTTATGGGACATAATGGAATGGTCAGTTCGTGTTCAAAATCCTGCACCGGCAACGCTCCCACAGCTATGGACGACTATAGAGGCAGCGTGGCTTAGTATTTCTACAGGGGACTTGCAAGGACTTGTTAATCTGCGAGAGTGATAATTGGAAAAGTAATTGAGCACTTCAAAATGAATTGGCGATGTACACATTGGAAAAAAAGTGTACGACACATCTAGAGTCAATAAAATAAAAATGTGTTCTTTTACGTAGCTGCAAGGTACTTTGAAAACTGTTGTGTGAAAAAATCAGTGTGTTTATATATATTAAATAAACTGACAAAAAAGTGAAGGGGCCAGAGACAGGTGGTGAGGGCTGGGGGGTGAAGAACGAAATGAAACACAATTAGTTGAATTTGAAGTTGATGTTATTTCAATTATTATCAAATCGAGTCATATTTATAGAGAACTTGGCATTAGTGCTCACTTATCAGTATGAAGTTGCACTCCGTCTGGCCTATATACGTGCTCTGTTTGGGTTTGGGAGGGTGCCATAAAGACGTTGTATACTCTGCTGAGGCAAGGTGGACCATAACTGTCTTCCTTGACATTTTGGATATTGGCACTGGGACGGTATTGATATCCGAGCTGGAACCACACACGGTGTATCGCAGACGGATCTGGGTATCTTTGTGGCCATGAGTATCACGCTGACAGTTGCTAGACACGTGTTAAATGTGCCCTGTTGGAAAATAGCGCCACAGTACTGTCCACTTGAGGACATACCAGACTGCCGTCAGAGCTCCGTCAACCACTATCAGCCGTGATCTGATGTACCCCAGGGCTTCCCATACCATTTATCAATACAATCATAGTCTGGATTTAGTTGCTGCGCTGCTGTGCTTTTTGTTGGGTCCTTTATTGATCGCTGCTGAATTTGGCAGTGGAGAAGGCATCAGTCCTCAACTGATCATTGTTTAGTTATGTTGGTCATCGTAAGTCATCGCAGCGTCTGAGTGGTTTATTTGTGGTGAAAGTGTTACAGCCGCGCCGGCCGAAGTGGCCGTGCGGTTAAAGGCGCTGCAGTCTGGAACCGCAAGACCGCTACGGTCGCAGGTTCGAATCCTGCCTCGGGCATGGATGTTTGTGATGTCCTTAGGTTAGTTAGGTTTAACTAGTTCTAAGTTCTAGGGGACTAATAACCGCAGCAGTTGAGTCCCATAGTGCTCAGAGCCATTTGAACCATTTTTTTGTTACAGCCGCGGTAGATCTGACGCAGTCTAGGAGAAAGGCATAAAAACGTTTATTGAACGGATTAAGAAGAGAAACGATGGTAAACACGTTGTTTTGTTGAACTGTACAGTTGATTTTGTTCATAAAAACTGCAGGAAATCATATTAGAAAGATCATTGTGCAAGAATGGGTGCAGTGGAAAGAGATCCATGTTTATCGATCCTCAGTTCAGAAATTTCATCTTAAACCCATCTGCTTAATTTGTGGAGAAGACGTACCATAGGTTTACATGAAAAACGTGATGAAGAATAGGCCACGACATCTTGGTAGATGATTGTTGCAGTATCTGTGTGTTTATGGGTTGCATTTTTTCATATGACTTGTCAAGCCAATGGCAGCACGGCATATATTTACCGAACTGTTATGCGTGAGGTTACAAAGACATTTTCAGAATCGATCATGGAAATGGTGATGAAACAGAATAGCTGCTGTGGAATTCAACAAAAATTTCGAATTTTGAAGATCTTGTTGTTGAAGGTATATACCACGGTAACTGAGCGGAAAGGTTTTTCAGATCTAATGCTGCACTTCACAGTAGAGCTGAATTACCAAAAGATTAGGTATCTGCCTGGGTGAATTTAATTTGTGAGCATTTGGTAGTATGAAGATCAATGACATTTCACTATCTCAGACGTTCTGAAGACTTCTTATGGATACATCCCAACAACTATACATCCCAACAACTATACAAAACCGCGTGTTTTATACGTTCTGTGAAGATTTGTTATTCGCCACAGACATAAGGCACAAGAAAAACCATGATACGCTTCCATCTTACCTGACATGCGGTATGAGAATAACAATACAGTTTTTTGTATGTGATGTGAAGCTAGAAGCAAAGACCAACGAAAGCAAGTAATCTGAATTGTTGAAAGTGCTACTGTGATCGTGAGGACACTAGATCACGAATTTATGAAGTACAAACATTGTCTTGGATAAAGGTGAAACTTACATCCAGAGTCACCGAAATTATTTTTTAGAATTATCGTTTACCCAAAAACGAAAAGGAACCGTTCAAAGGTAAAGATGACATTCAACTGCCTTTCACTTCTGTTGTTTCAGCTCAAAGACTGAGATACTTGGTTTGTAATGCACAACTAGATCTTGAGAAACTTGTATGTAAATATTTGGGTGAAGAGGTTCTTAGATGTACTATCAGCTTTTGAATTAAACCTATAATGATATCCGATATTTTGAACTGGCCAGTGTGCAAAATGTAGAAGAAATCTGTCAAGGAAGTTCTTCTGACTAGTTCGCGTTCAACAATGTAGACTTATATCCTGACAAAATTAATAATAAGCATATCCAGTACCGATGTGAACAAACTTTTTGCCCAGAATGAGATTTTCACTCTGCAGCGGAGTGTGCGCTGATATGAAACTTCCTGGCAGATTAAAACTGTGTGCCCGACCGAGACTCGAACCCGGGACCTTTGCCTTTCGCGGGCAAGTGCTCTAACAACTGAGCTACCGAAGCACGACTCACGCCCGGTACTCACAGCTTTACTTCTGCCAGTACCTCGTCTCCTACCTTCCAAACTTTACAGAAGCTCTTGCCCGCGATAGGCAAAGGTCCCGAGTTCGAGTCTCGGTCGGGCACACAGTTTTAATCTGCCAGGAAGTTTCAAACTTTTTGCCCTTTATTTAATAGTGTTCTTTTAATTTTATTGCTTCCAAAAGTATTATTTTGATGCATGCTATTTTTATGTAATTGATGAAGGGCGATATTTGTCGTCACGTTCTTATACTTAGTGAGTATCCATTTTGATGCTCTACAACTTTTCTCTTTCATAATTTAGTGACAAAATGGTCAATTCTCAGATACTGCATGTATCATGTAAACGTAGAAAAGTAAATGTAAAACAACAGAGATCATATTGTGGGTACTACCCAGTCCTCGCTATTGCGTAACACTGGTTAAAATAAACATCTAAGAAAATACCACTACAATGACAACAATTTCCGCAGCATACAGGAAGCACAGAGGCGACAGTAATGGTGAGCTGCTACCGTATGAACGAATGCCTTCTCGCTGCACCTAGCCTCAGCTGCTGTGAGTTACGATAGCCTCAAGCAGGGGCAGCGCTACTTACACTTCCCAGGACTCCAGACAAACCACATTCCTTAGAATCTGTCTACACAGTGGTGGAAATATTGTCGCCAGCACTGGCTCAACATTCCCTGCGCTATTGCAGCTGGCAGTAGTCGCGGTTTAGATACCTTGCAGTACATTTTAGGATCATTCCTTCATTCCTTCCCCTCCCTTCTGTAGCTTAATCAACGTTTCGGAAGGTGTCTGAACCCGCTAAACCCCTCCTCTGGCTACGCCCGTGAGGGATAGTGTTGGCTGTCCTGGAGAATGTTCCACACGGTCGTCTAACTTACCCCACGTTGGCGGGCCAACTGCCTATTGCTGATACTGGGTTCACCGTAAACGATCTTTTATCTCCACACTAGTTGATAATAGCTCACTTCCCTGGACTTTTGCTTTTCTATCAGTAGCTTTGTAAATGTAATAATGGACAAAAAAGCTGCAGCGAAAGACTTTTTCGTTCTCTCTCTTTTTTCGGACATGTCCTTCATATGAAGTCTTTACACGGTATTAAATCCTTTCTCCTCAGTTACTGCTGTTGCTCCAAATCATGTCATTTGGAAACATGCGTTACAACGTCTTTTTTTTCTTTTTTTTTGCGAGAAGTCCTTTGACATCACTGTTTCGCCATTCATATGTTCAAAGAATTCAGGTGGAGACAATTTTCGTGCTGGCAATGTAATGTTACCATTTGAACAGCATATTTACATAGCTTATACATTCTACCGATTGCTATACTTGCATGTCCACTTTCTTTTATATTTAAATCGTAATTAAATGCCTCATTTTTACGACAGTCACGTTTTTGCCTGCTTGCCCATTCAACATTTGGAGTTGTCTTCAGTGATTGTGTCGCGACCTGATTTCCTAAGCGAAGGTTATTTATTACTTCTGTATTCTGTTCATCACTTTTATTGCTATCCTGTGCGTCTGTATGGTTGCTCGCTTCCCCGATCCGTCTCCCTAATATTTTCACGTTGTTCTTCTGTTAGATTATTTCTCCTTCGTTGAGAAAATTTGTCGTAACACTGCTGGACGCGCTGCTCATTTTTGATCGGTTTCGCTGTTCAGCGTCATCTTATGTGCTTTCGGCGCTATACGGATTCGCGAAGAGGTTTCTTTTACGTTTGGGCATTTTATTTCAATACATTTTGGTTCTTTATTATTACACACAGATATTACTTATTCCTACTTTAAAAGTTGAGTTGGAACTGAATCACAGTATTTGCCATTGACTATAGATAACATAGACTGCACGTGACGATATTACAATTAAACCAAAATCTAGGTCCCGTGATTCGGGGCAGGGAGCCGAGTTTTCATCATTACGAGCTACGTGGAGCTGACAGTTACAGATTTTCTCATTTATAACTGAAATCAGTCATTTATTTTAACAATAAAACAAGGTGCTTTATTTATATTACACCTGCAGCATTGCAGCTAGCCTAATTTCACCTAAATTCGTGATATTAATGTGATGGTTATCGTCTTTACATGAGGCCAGATGAACCGTACTGACAGTTATGTTTACAAGCAACAGAATTACAGTTCTTCTCTGAATACTTTTTGTTGCACTGTGATTCTTTCAGTCCACCGCTTCCATAGGAGTAGAAGACAAAATATCAGTTTCTTTACAAGACGTGTGAAACGTTTTGTTATCCTTTTATGAGAAATGAGATCCATTTATAGCTAGTTTTTACGCAAACTAAGAGTTTGTATTTTATGGCTTTTGCCACTGATGCTGGTATTTAAAGCAAACCAAAGATTGCATTACATTAAAAAAATCTTCTAAGGGAACGTTAGTTGTTCATTCAACAAGAACTGGTTTTATTGGTATAAGTAACAACAGTCTTTATTCATCTCTTGTTGTGTATGACGCTAACAGAAGGATATTTGAACCACTAAGTACTTTCGCACTGCCATATAAACTCAGTCAAGACCTGCTGGAAATGTTTTCAGTGCCCCAATAAGTCGCGAATCAACAGAATATCAATCCAGCAGTCTAAAGCTGCTTCCAAGTGATTTTTGACACTCATTCAGACTGATAAATTTACCAGTGCTACTTTCTCTGCCATTGTAATAATGACTATGGCATACCACATCCAGTTTCTTACACCTTTTATTTGTCTAAGAAAATGAACAAAGCAGTGGAGTGTCACTTCTGCCAAATATCACCGTGTTCTGAACTTTCTAGTACCGGTATCTTGAATGGGAAAAACAGAGGTGGCCTGTCTGTTATATGCAGCGATCATGTTTATCTGTGCAAAATGGGCCAGAAAGTATTGGACAGATGCCCATTTTTGATGTGAAAACCGCTTTGAGGAAATTAGACATTTCAGCTTTACTGTACATCAGGAATGACGTTTTATCTCAGCTGAATAAACGTGTTTCAACAGTCCTCCCCCTGACAGTCACATTAATCAACCGAAAAAAGCTATACGTGTTGAGTGCTATAAAATAACGCTACATTATGAAGTGAGACTCCATAGCGAAATGCTACGCTAATCACTACAATGATAGGTACCTATTAAGGTTGACAATTGGCTTGTCTTTTGTTAATGTAAATCTTGACTCATTCGACATCCTTGAAGTTTCTCCTTCTTGATGGGTTTTTGTCTCAGATCAGATATTGTGCTTTGTACTAGAAACATATCTAAATATATACTAAGAAAAGTATTGTCTTGCAGCCTACAGAGTAGGCAAATCGACGAAAATCTCAGTACTATTTCCTTGCAGAGATGTTTCCATGAGTTTAAAGTCTGGATGTATGTTAGTCCTTAGAAGTCAAACTTACGGAACGTTAATATCTAACTAAGCACAGGTATTTTCTCTATAATCAAAGGTTTGTAATATATTACGATGTATACTGTTTCTATATATACTTACTTTGCGTAAAAATAGACATTATGGATATAAAAGAATTTCATTTCTTAAACAGGAACGACAGAACATTTCGCGCGTATTGTTGAGTAGTGGTTATTTGGTTTCTTTACTCCTGTAGAAGCGATGTTAACTCGCTCACACTGCAGCAAGAACAGGTATTAGGTATTCACTGAAGAACTGCAGTTCTGTTCCTTATGAGTACGTTTCACCTAGCAACATGTGAATCGCATTAATATTAGGAATTTCGGAGAAGTTAGGTTAACCGCAGTACTACATATGTAACGTAAATAAGGCACCTTGATTTATTGTTAAAATCAATGCCTGATTTCAGTTGTAAATGAGAAAAACCGTAACTGCCAACTGCACTCAACATAGCCCGTAATGATGGAAACTGGGCTTCTTGCCCCGAGTCACGTGACTTAGATGTTGGTTTCAAACCTCAACACGGCAGAAAGAGGGGCGTATGGTCTATGGTATTTGCTAGAAGTTTTTTCTTCGTCATTTTTTCCCTGCGATTATTATAAAAAATGTTGAGACGTACTAGGCAGAGAGTACACCGTGCATTTTGTATTGGCAGCGCTGAGTCGTGATTACGTTAGCATTATAACTTTCGCCTCCCACCATGTCATACTCACACCCACCGCGGGAAGAACACCATAGTACAGAGTGCGAGACCGAATGCTATTGCCAAGCATAAACGCCATTGGTCTGCTGTGCATAGTTTTGGATACAAAGAGGAATATATGTATATATATAATGTGTCCGTACATAAAACAGAGTGTACCTCCCTTGGAACGCAGTTCCGGCCATATTTACATGCTAGCTAATTTGCTCCGTAATCTCTCGGGTGTTGTATACTTCAGTTCGTCCAGACTTACACTCTAGGTTTGTGACTGATTCCAGTGACCTATCACCAGCCGTATATTTTAACGATTTCGCTTCAACAAATTTCGTTCGTTGCAATTAATTTACGTGTGATCAGTTTTAGCTGGCTGTCTTTGTACCAAGCGCTGACATCTGTTTCGCAACAATTTTTTTAATGTCATGGTCATTCTATACGCAACTGCGTCCTCTTCTGGCTCTTCACGGGAATTTCTGTTACACAACCATTGATGCAGAGGCGCACCGTTGGAAAACGTTACGTACCACGTACACAAGCTTGTCGAGGTGCAATGCGTTCCTGTGTCATAACACAGAGTGAAGCATCACCGACAGAGGAGCTGTAGGTGTTCAGCCTAAGCCCTCTTACGAGAGAAGACTGAAGTTCTGATTTCTCTACATTTTCCTCTGCTTCTCAGATCATGACCAGTTTCTTCTTGTTCAGCCGAATCAGTGCTTCGTTCCCGATTGCCGTGGAATAGTTATCCACCCACATCTGTATCTTTGCACCAGAAGTCACCTTACAGTTTGTGGGAGACGGTACTTCCAGTACCACTGACATATTACCAATTCTTCTTCCATCTACGAATAGTTCATGGAAAGAATAACTTTCAGTAGACCTTCCCAAGTGTTTAAATTTCTCGTGTTTTCTCGTTGTCTTTATTTCTCGAGACGTAAATGTGAGAAAAGAGTTTTGGAAGACTTGCGATCAAATAAGGCGGAACAGATATATAATATTTCTTCAAAATTTTTGAAGTCATTGAGGGACGCGCCAACCAAGAGACTGTTCAAGTTGCTGCGGGGAATCTATGACTCTGAAGAATACCATCGGACTTTGGCAAAAACGTTGTTGTTGTGGTCTTCAGTCCTGAGACTGGTTTGATGGAGCTCTCCATGCTACTCTATCCTGCGCAAGCTTCATCATCTCCTAGTACCTACTGCAACCTACATCCTTCTGAATCTGCTTAGTGTATTCATCTCTTGGTCTCCCTCTACGATTTTTACCCTCCAAGCTGCCCTTCAATACTAACCTGGTGATCCCTTGATGCCTCAGAACATGTCCTACGAACCGATCCCTTCTTCTTGTCAAGTTGTGCCACAAACTCCTCTTCTCCCCAGTTCTGTTCAATAGCTCCTCATTAGTTATGTGACCTACCCATCTGACCTTCAGCATTCTTCTTTAGCACCACATTTCGAAACCTTACATTCTCTTCTTGTTTAAACTATTTATCGTCCACGTTTCACTTCAATACATGGCGACACTTTGTACAAATACTTTCAGAAACGACTTCCTGACACTTAAATCTATACTCGATGGTAACAAATTTGTCTTCCTCAGAAACGCTTGAACTACGATGGCCGATTCAGCTGCCCGTATCGATATCATTTTACGCAACCCGCAATGTTGTACAGGGTGAAAAGTATTTAAACCGACAAAGGGGACATCGAAACAAATATTTTTCCCTAATGTCATTTTTTCCTATGAGGATTATTTAAACCGGTGGAGGCCGTATTACAATCTTCAGTTTTTAGAGGGCGTATTACGCTATTCAGTTGTAGGCAACTGCTGTTCACTAGTGTAGTAGTGCACTGTCTCTGTTTACTGATGGATCGATACACCTGGAGTGAGTACACTGATATGGTTGGTGCGTACTACGTAGCGCACCACAACGGACGAACTGCACAGCGGGTTTATCAACAACAATATCCTAATCGCCGTGTCCCGCATCATACGACCTGTGCTGCTGTGTACCAACGTCTGCGTGAGATCGGTTCATTTAGCAGATTACCTGGACAGGGACGCCGCCGCACGGTAAGAACGCTGCAATTTGAGGAAGCTGTCTTGCAGCATGTGGAGCGGGATCCTTCAATCAGCACTCGTGCAATTGCACGTAAGATGGGGACGAATCAGACGAATGTAAGAACAGTCCTTCGAGAGCAATTGTTACGTCCATTTCACTTAAAGCGGGTCCACAACCTGGGACTTGTTGATTATCCACCCAGAGCACTGTGTTGTTTACCGATGAAGAAACGTTCGGGCTTGATGGAGTCTCCAACATGCACAATTCGCATGTTTGGAGTGAGGATAACCCACATGCCACAGTTACTAGCGCTCATCAAGTGCGGTTCTTCGTTAATGTGTGGGTCGATGTTGTTGCGGACTGTTTTATTGGATCGTATCTGCTACCTAGGCCATTAAATGGCAGGCACTATTACAATTTTCTCGCAAGAGCATTGCCAGAATTGCTGGAAGACGTCCCGCTCCCTACAAGACAAGGCATGTGGTTCCAACATGACGTGGCGCCGGCACATTTCAGTCGTCGTGTGCGTCGATTCCTGGACCGATGGTTTCCAGAAACGTGGATTGGCAGTGGTGGTCCTGTACCATGGCCTGCTCGATCCCCAGACGTGTCCCCTCGGGACTTTTGTGTGTGGGGAGAGATGCGCAACTTTGTTTACGCAACTCGTGTTGCATCTGAAGAGGATCTGGTTGCCTGGTTAGTAGCAGCAGCAGGAACAATTTGGGATACTCCTGGGGTTTTTGCCCGTGTCAGAAAAGAGAGAACATGATCCGACGTTGAAACAGTTTACGTGTCAATGGAGGTATTTTTGAAAATGTACTGTAATTGAAATTGGATTGTGTTAATGTATTGTCTCTTGGTCATAAAAAAATGGAAAAGTGTTTGTTGGTTTAACTAATTTGCCACCAGAGAAATCTTCCTCTACCGGTTTAAATACTCCTCATAGGATAAAATGGCATTAGGGAAAAATATTTATTTTGATGTCCCCTACAGCCTCCCAGTTTGTCGGTTTAAATACTTTTGACCCTGTATGTGGCCTATATAATCAACGCCCGAGATTTTCGTGTCCTCTCACTCCCTGCGAGCAAACTACTACTCTCACAGAAAATATGAACAGGACGTTTCTGTGCTAAAATTTTGAAGTCGGATACGTTCCCAGTGTAGTCCAAATTTTTAGAGCTATTCAAGAAAAACGTACAAAAATGACGTTCAAACATACCTACATCCCCACACTCAGCCCTCACCAGTCAGGATTTCCAGAATTTTATCCGTGTCATTCCCTCCTACCACTTTACTAAAATTTTTGACTACATGAACTGTTCCCGATATTCGACTTTTTTTGGTCCTGTTGGTTAGGCTTTGACGCCACCAGCGTAGTCCGCTATTTCATTGAAATTATTAATTTAAACGTGCCTGTGAGGGCAATGAAAGAAAAATGAGTTTTGTAAATGTTACGTTGGAAGTAATTAGTTGATAATTAGTTTCAAACTTAACTCTTTCGTAGTCAGAAGATCTGACGAATACAACGATGTACTTTTTATTTTATGCAATTACGATTCCGAAAATTGGTAGGTAAAATTCATACAGACATGACTTACAGAATTTGTAAAAGTTCGACTAAGCCGATGGCGTTATAATGCCAGTCAATGAAGACCAAAACACGTCGACCGTGGGAAATAATTCTTGCAGTGGCAAATATTAGTACAGTGTTAGGAGGATGTGCCGTGAACAACGTATTAGAAATTCTGACCGGTGGGGGCTGAATGTAGGTGCGGGGATGCATATGAGGATCAATTTCGTACGTTTCTTCTTGGATAACTCGAAACCTACGACCTCCAGCGAAAGTGTATCCCAGTACTAAATTTAACTACTCTAAATTTCCTAGTAAAAAGGTGCTGTTCGTTTTTTTCTTTACGACTAAACTCAGGCCTGATTATGATGGCTGGGGCAGCTGATCACCCTGTATATGCAACAAATAACTGGCAAAGTTGGTACAGGTGTTACTGCGAGATTAGGAAAGGATATCGTACCGTGTCGCATTAGACCAATCAGAAAACTGATGACCCCAAAAAAAAAAAAGGGACTCATACCGTTTATATTTGCTGGTTATGTTTTTGTAAGAAAGCCTATAACTAATGTGCCTTAGCTATTTTTATTGGTTACAGTTCTTTACAAAAGAGTGAATCAAGTCTGTTTCGTATGCGTTAACGTTCGCGTGCCTATGGATGGTGTGAAAGACACAAATCGAATCAATAATGAAAGCTATTTGAACGTGTGAGGTGACTGTGAGAGATTTCTCGTACTTACCTGTCCTTGCTGCCTGTGTGATTGTGTGGCTGCTGTTCTTGAGGAAGTCCGATGGTATGTATCTAATGAGATTCCACACCACTAACTTCAATAGTCTTTGGGCTTCCATGTGCCTCAATGATTTCAGAAATTCGGAAGGAATGACTTTTACTCCTACGCACCATATTTCTGCATCTGCATAGATACGCCGCAAGCCACGGTACGGTGCGTGGCTGAGGGTACTCTGTACCGCTGAAAGTCGTTTCCTTTCCTGATCCACTCGCAAAGATAGAGAAAGAGAGACAATTGCCTATATGCATCCGCATGAGCCCTAATCTCTCGTATCTTACGCGAAATGTATGTTGGCGGCTGTAGGATCTTCTGCAGTCAGCTTCAAATTGCGTTTCTTTAACTTTTCTCAATAGTGCTCCACGAAAATAATGTCGTCTACCGTCCAGGGATTCCCGCAGCACCTCCGTAACACTGGGTGTTCGAACCTGCCAGCAACAAATCTAGCCTCCTACCTCTGAACTGCTTCGCTGCCTTGCTTTAATCCGACCTGTTGCGGATCCCGAATAATCGAGCAATACTCTGGAACAGGTATGTGCGGCCTGCTTTAGAGATGAAGCACACTTTCCCAGCACTCTCCAAATAAACTGTTATCGATCACTCGTCTTCCATACCACAATCTTCACATTCTCGTTCCATTTCATATCGCTTTGCAACTTTGCAACATTACGCTTAGACGTTTAAAGACGTGCTGTTTCGTGGCTCTGAGCACTGTGGGACTTAACATCTGAGGGCATCAGTCACCTAGAAGTTACAACTACTTAAACCTAACTAACCTAAGGACATCACACACAGCCGGCCGGTTCTAGGCGCTTCAGTCTAGAACCGCGCGACCACTATGGTCGCAGGTTCGAATCCTGCCTCGGGCATGGATGTGTGTGATGTCCTTAGGTTAGTTAGGTGTAAGTAGTTGTAACTTCTAGGGGACTGATGACCTCAGATGTTAAGTCCCACAGTGCTCAGAGCCATTTGAACCATCACACACATCAATGCCCGAGGCTGGATTCGAACCTGCGACGGTAGCGGTCGCGCGGTTCCAGACTGAAGCGCCTAGAACCGCTCGGCCACAACGGCCGGCCGTGCTGTTTCGCCGACATAAGCTTTTCTTCCAACAGGAAATTTATTATATCTGAACTCAGAATATGTACTAGAATGCTGCAGCAAATTGATGTTAAGGATTTGACTGCAGCTGTTCCGAGGAATTGGGCGTGACAGTTATTTTAGGTGCTCCCCGTAGACTGGGGTCACCGAGCGGACTTGTAAGAACTGCTGTGTGAAGAGACCAGGAGGAACCAGTACCGGTAGTTTCATCAGTTTACATGCCTGGGCCACGGAGTACGGCAAGAAATTTTGCCGTCCGGGAGACCCTGGGCAGTCCTCGGATCCGCTCCAGGCGCGGACAGCGGCCGGCCATGTGTCAGGATAACACACACACACAAAGCGTGGGCGCGGCTACAGCGCCGGGTCGCCGGCGTGTGTTTGCGAGGGTATCGCACCCTTTCCCCCGCCCCCGCCGCCCCCAGCGGCCGCCGATACGCGCCCTGGGGGCGTGACAAATTGCGCCGGCCAGCGCGGCGCCAGTGCGTTATGGAGACGGATGGCGCCGGCAGCGCGGCCCCTATAAAACATAACCGGCCGGCGGATTTTCTTCCGCCAGTGGCGGCCGGGCGCCGGCCACGCCCCCTTCCTCGCAAGAATAACGGTCCGCCCCCGCGAGGAGGAGCCGCCGCCCGGGACCGGCGGGGTGTGTGTGTAGACACGGCCCCCGCAGCTCCTCTGCAAAACTCGGATTTATGGCCGCAATATTATATCTGCCGCGCCGGACCACGTGAGCAGCAGAAGAACGCCGCCTCAGCACACCGGCAGCACACGCCCACGCGCACGCGGTCGCACATGTGTCGCGAGCTGTCCGCGGGTCGGTGGTCGGCCGCCGAGGTCTCCATCTGCTCCTCTGGCTGCTGTAGCGCTTGAAACAATTCTGAAGATTATGTTGAAGAGGATGATGATGATGATGATGATGATGATGATGATGATGTTGAAGAGGATGATGATGATGACAATAATGACGTTGTTCACGACGCTGATGACGTTGACCACAATGATGACGTTGACCACAATGATGACGTTGACCACAATGATGACGTTGACCACAATGATGACGTTGACCACAATGATGATGTTGATAACAATGATGACGTTGATGACAATGATGACGTTGACCTCAATGATGACTTCCATGTGATGATGATGTTGTTGCTGTTGATAATGATAATTATGTTGATAAAATGATGATGATGATATGTTTGTTGGTGCACATTAGAGCGTAGGCCATAGTGCCCATACTTTGAGTAAAATGTTGTGAAATGAGTGTGAATGAAACTGACCGAACAATAACAGGATTAAAATATAAAAATGCCCTAAAAGTACACAGATACACACAGACAGACAGAGAAGGGGCGTTTGAGGAAGAAGGAGCGATAGCACTGAGGGAGAGATGCGAGTATGGAAGTCATGCAATAATGAACATAAGTTTAGTGGAAAAAAACGGACAGAGTCAAGAAACATTGGTGTCTAAAGCAGGCCTGCCCAAGATCTGCGCTTCTGAAGGGCTGGAGCAGTCGAGTCTACTTAGCGCTTCGACCTTCCCAATGACTGCGCTATTCCGAGTTAATGTCTCAGCCAGACTGCTACATGCCAAGGGGCGCACGCACAGGGAACTTACGAACACGTGTTTGCAACACACTGTAACTGCTTCTAAGAGGCGATAATTCCAACATACTTTTATAGACAGGATTTTATCATTAGAGCTAATTTTTAACTTTTCATTACAAAAACAATATCTTTTATTGTTTAAAGAAGTACATGAAGTGCTAACGCGGTGAGCAGAACTACAAAAAACTTTATATACAGACATTCATTTTTAAGTTGTGATATTGATACGTTTATACATGTGCTTTGTGATGCAGTCAGACACATGGAATTATCCGGATTAAAATCTCTTTAAGTCGAATTTAAGTGGGACTGCGTCAATTTCATAAAAAAAAGTGGCACACATATGTTGAACCAGACACTGGAATAACTTTAGCGACTTGTGTGTGCAGTCGATTATGTTGTTTTTGGGGTTATCTCTCATAAATGTCTTGTAAGTCTGTAGATTTGACGAGAAGGCCATTGAGCTGAGTACATCAGTCAGCTCAAATCGGAAGTAATGAGGTATATAGAATGCCCAAAGCGAGAATGATCTCACAGATAAATCGAATTCTGTCTTCATTCGTGCAGTGTCTTGGAATATCTTTGAGAACTCTTGACGAAATGTTTCTGTCATGTTTGGTCCATAAATGACTGCCTTGAGTGACGCAAAATGTTCCACGCCATGAACGTGATGATAATTTTTCCATAGGATTACTGAATGTTGGATAGCGCCGATCCTGCCCGTATACATGCCACCAAATGACGCTCGCCTTACGTTAAGACACTTAACGAATTCAAATAACTGGTGGTGTCGGTCATAAAAGAGTTTGTGACAACTCAGTTTCCTCCTAACAGAGTTTTTCCCCTAATGATCTCCTTCATTTCAGCCATCATTTCCTATCGTTCGTCAGAAACCAAGTGCGTCATATTGTCTTCGTGGCTGGTGTTGCGACGGTGGTCCAATGAGTCTCTTTCCGGGTCGTAATAGTGACATGGGTTACTTAGCACTTTGCACGGCTTCTAAACGATTCGAAAAATGAGGTAATTTGCATTCGGCGTTGAACAATGTGGCTGCACCACTTTTTCTTTTTTTTCTGACTACTGCGTAGACGACATGGTATTCCTAACGCAACGGAAGTCTAATTTAACGCAAGCAGTATTCTCAGCGAACTGCTTGACACCTGACAAGACGAATACTTTGTTCTAGTGGCATCCGGCTGCAGCCTTCGTGTTCGTATTCCTCCTCTCCGGTCAGTCCCACCCGCCGGTGCTGGCCGAGCGCCAGGCAGGCGTGCGACCGGAGTGCTCACACTCGCTGTGTGCTGTTTGTCCACGCCTGACTGAGAAACAGACATCACTTCAAGCAGATGGACTATCTTACTGGCATGCTCATTGCACCGGGGCAGCCTTCCAGAACTGAAGATATGCGAGGCGCGAATGATTCAATGGTCATCTTCATCTACATCTACGGACATCATCTTTATAACGCCGTGGGGTACATAGCGGAGGGTATTTCACGCAGTACCATGTGTTAGGATTGCTTCCCCTTCCATTCACGTATTGATATCTCACCAGGACAAGTCGTATTTCCCCGGTTATGCGATTTTACTAATTTCTATATGCTGTGGGTGGATATAAAATGTAGACTGGCAATGGCAAGGAAAGCGTTTCTGAAGAAGAGACATTTGTTAACATGGAGTATAGATTTAAGTGTCAGGAAGTCGTTTCTGAAAGTATTTGCATGGAGTGTAGCCATGTATGGAAGTGAAACATGGTGGTGGTGGTGGTGGTGGTGGTTAGTGTTTAACGTCCCGTCGACAACGAGGTCATTAGAGACGAAGCGCAAGCTCGAGTTAGGGAAGGATTGGGAAGGAAATCGGCCGTGCCCTTTCAAAGGAACCATCCCGGCATTTGCCTGAAACGATAGAGGGTAATCACGGAGAACCTAAATCAGGATGGCTGGAGACGGGATTGAACCGTCGTCCTACCGAATGCGAGTCCAGTGTGCTAACCACTGCACCACCTCGCTCGGTGAGGTGAAACATGGACGATAAATAGTTTGAACTTGAAGAGAATAGAAGCTTTCGAAATGTGGTGCTACAAAAGAATGCTGAAGATCGTATGGGTAGATCACATAACTAACGAGGAGGTATTGAATAGAATTGGGGTGAAGAGGAGTTTGTGGCACAACTTGACGAGAAGAAGGGACCGGTTGGTAGGACATGTTCTGAAGCATCAAGGGATCCCAAATTTAGCATTGGAGGGCAGCGTGGAGGGTAAAAATCGTAGAGGGAGACCAAGAGATGTATACACTAAGCAGATTCAGAAGGATGTAGGTTGCAGTAGGTACTGGGAGATGAAGAAGCTTGCACAGGATAGAGTAGCATGGAGAGCTGCATCAAACCAGTCTCAGGACTGAAGACCACAACAACAACAGCATCATCTGCTGCGGTAACTTATTTCGATAAGTCATTTGGAAATAGCGACCACGTTAAAAACTGACAGTCGTGAGTGATAATTACCTTGTTAAGCAATTAACAAGTATCAGTCTGTTTCTTCTCCATTCTTTCTTTCTTTCTTTCGCTTACGCCATAGTCCTCCAGTTTTTGCAGACTCGGCGTGGTTACAACGGATTTGGCAATAGTTTTAGGGGTGGCCGGATGCCTTTCCTGCCGCTACCCTGTACCCTCAGGGATGGAATCAGTGTACCCCAGCTGTCTGCATCTAGTGTAAATCGTGAAATAGTGCGGACGTGTTTAAAATGTCTGCGATGCGTGTAACAGAGGCGGAACGTGGGGACCAGCCCGGTATTCACCTAGCGGAATGTGGAAAACCGCCTAAAAACCACACCCAGGCTGGCCGGCTCACCGGCCCTCGTCGGTAATCCGCCGGGCGGATTCGATCCGGGGTCGGCGCGCCTACCTGAGTCCAGGATGCAGCGCGTTAGTGCTCTCGGCTACCCTGGCGGGTCCAGTATGTTTCTTCTCCATCTCCACCATAAAATAAATCGTCCAGTGTCTAGCAGAAGTGTACACAGTGTGACACTGCAGCTGCCGGTCGTATTCTGAAGGAGTGCGGTCTGTCGGAACGACGCCCTCTCTTCCAGGAGTTCTCGTGCCACAATGTGTGCATGCCAAATTTTGTCAGTTTTGTAAAGCAGGAGAGACATACTGGAGGAATTG